>NC_140512.1:836014-889014 GCF_964339955.1 Pipistrellus hanaki
TCTCCTTGTGCTGAGCCGAGGGAGAATGTGCTGTGTGAGCCACACCGCCTCCTCCAGCATCAGCGGACCCTCTGTGCCCATCCCTGCTGGCCACGCACCCAGCACAGCCAGCGTGCAGGCGGACAGGCACTCCTCTTGGGCGGGCATCGTGCCCATCGCCTGGTGCCCGCAGTGTGACCGCTTGCCTCTCCCTGTAAAACCCATGACCTCGGTTTGGGCTGCTGTCAGTCAGGTTTTCAAGGGAATGAAAGCCGCCCGGCCATGCGGGCCCGTATGCTCTACACGTGGAAAGGCGTGGATCTCAGGCACTGTGCTCGTTTCACTCCCACCTCAGGGCAGGGCTCCGTGCACACACAGTGTGGTTTCCTTTTTGCAAGTTCAGGTCCGTTATGTTTTTAGTAACACAGGCGCCTTCCCAGCCGCCTTTCCTGGCGTGGGCGCTCCCCTGCGAAGCGGTTCCCTTGGCGCTCCATTGTCCTGGCCAGGACACGGGTGCCATCCTCAGCCTGCGCTGGGCGGGGCCCGGCTCAACACAGAACATAGGAAATGCCCTTCCCCGGCCGTGCGCCCGCATGTGCCCCCAGCGTGGGATCCCTCTGCAGGCGCTGCAGGAAAGAGAAATAATACCTTTTACGTTAAAAACGAGCTTGTCCCACGCGTTTCCGGGCTGACAGTGGGCTGAGAGTCCAGGCGCGGACGCTGGCTTCCCGGGTCCGAGAGGAACCGCGTGGCGCTGTGGCATCCTGTCCCGCACGCACCAGCGGCCGTCTCTCCCCCTCGCTCCGCAGTGCCTCCTCTCCACGACCGCCTTCGGACAAGGAGTGTTCTTCGTCACGTTCCTGGAAGGGCAGGAGGCAGGTGAGACTGGGCGGCTCGGGCGGCTCCGTGGTTGGGGGTTAGGGGTTTGCATGTCCTGTTGTGGGCGGACAGCAGGAAGTCCCCGCCACAGAGCCGGGCCTGGGAACGAGAAGCTGGTGCTCACGTGGCCGTGCAGCACCCCGCGCGCCCAGCTGCCTGGCGTCAGGAGCCTCAGGAATAGCCGCAGCGCCTGGTCCAGCCGCTGCCCGGCTCTCCTCATGGCACCCCAACACCCCATTCCCTTAGCAACCTTCCGAGTTCTTCAAGGAATGGGGTGTGCACACACCATCTCAGGGTCCTGTGGAGCTGGTACCTGCCTCCCTGGGTCCCTGCCCACTTCCCCAGTTTCTCTTCCCACTTCTCTCGTCACATGTCAGCCTCCATGGGGTCTGCCCGCTCTCATCTCTGCGTCCAGAAAGGGACTTAGCCAGGGCCGAGAGGGTACAGTTATCCGCTTCACTCCCAGGACGGTATCCCTTTAATTCGGCCTAAAATAACATTTAAAAAATGGATTGGCAGCCTTTCTCAATTACCTTGAAATATTGACAACTGACATCCTAAGCCGGGACAGACATACATTTCTTACATGTTTATGTGGTTTTTATGAACATTTACACTTAAAATATATGCAATAAATGGACTCACCTCCAGCTACTGTTTATTAGCCCTTTCGCTGGGCGCTGGTCTTGGAGTTCGCAGACATTTCAGCAAAACACTCAATTTATGGAGGCTGTGCCGAGACAGCAGAGCGAGCCAGGCCTCCTGAGCGCCTGCAGAGGCGAGGAGAGTCACTGTGAGTCCTTGGAGTGTTTCGGATTGAACTCGAGCAAGTGTTAGAGTGTATTTTTAAAAAATAAATATATTTTATTGATTTTTTACAGAGAAGAAGGGAGAGGGATAGAGAGCTAGAAACATCGATGAGAAAGAAACATCGACCAGCTGCCTGCTGCACACCCTCTACTGGGGATGTGCCTGCAACCAAGGCACATGCCCTTCACCGGAATCAAACCTGGGACCCTTCAGTCCGCAGACTGATGCTCCGTCCACTGAGCCAAACCAGTTTTGGCGTCAGCGTGTGTTTTATATGAGAGTTCCAGGCTGGTCCCTGAGGGAACTGAGGAAGAGGCTATCTTACTTAGCGGATGCTTTAACCCAGCAGCAAATTGCAAATACATTGTAAGAAAGAAAGAGTGGTCCTAGCCCACCCCAGGCCTTCTACGTCCTGTTTATACGTTTCCTAAGAGCACAGACCATGATATAATGTAGGCTGGATGGGCAGGAGCCTTCTTTACCTTTTTGTGTGGCACGCCTGTTTTCTCCAGTAAGGGAGGTAAGCACCTTCCAAACACCTTAAATGCTGGACATTAAATATTAATGTTGCTGTGCCCGTGTCATCGAACCCAGCGCCTCCTTCGGCTTCAGCTGCTGCCAGCTGCGCCAGAGCCTCCAGGACTAGCACCCCATCTCCCCGGGTTGACTCTGCCCTCTCTCCCTCCCTCCAGGGGTCCAGTGGGGCAACCTGTACCAGCCTTCGGAGCAGGCAGGCCTGGCGCTCGGCTGGGTCTGCGTGATGATTCTGGTCGACTCGGGCCTTTACTTTCTCTGTGGTTGGTACCTGAGCAACTTGGTTCCTGGTAAGACTCCTACCCTTTGTAATGAAGCGCGGGCCGTCTTGTTCCAGTAGCCTCTGTGTTGTAGAAGCTGCTGTTTAAAGTTTCCCACTGAAGCAGACGGCTCCTTGTTCTGTTGACTGACTGCTATTTGGCTTCTGTGAACAAGCTTGCTCGAATCTCTAACGGAAGGGTCTGGTTCCTCCCACACCAGGCACCTCTGGCTATATCTGAGTTGTGCTGTGCTCAAGGCCATAAGCTCCCTGCAAGGTAGTTAGTTACTAGGCACACTGCCCCCTCTTCCCCCCATCCCAGCTCACAGGGCTTCTTTCATTTTTAAAAAAAGCTTACAAAAGGTCTGGAAGTCTCATTCCATATTTGGAAGACAAAGAGACCTAGAAAATAAAAGTGTAAAAGCTTCCTCATGTTTCGGAGCCAGAATTCCTTTGGTGAAGGAAGACTTTGGCATGTTTCACATGTTTTGGAGCCGTTTGGCGCTCCCATTCGTTTACATTAATAGACCAGTGAGGGGTATCTTTAAAGTCCACATCGGTTAGAGCGGGGATGGTCTAATTAGCAAGTCACCCTTGATATCCAACTTATTTCTGATGTCTCTCTCCTGACTCCGAAAGGCTCTCTCAGCTGCCCTCTTCCCACCTGCATTGCTACCTGCTCAGGAGGCCGCGGGGGCAGGGACGGAGGCCCGGGCGTGGCCTGTGCGGGGGAGGAGGGACTAGTGCTTTGTGTTCACGAGGTAGGACATCCTGTTACAGCTGCACGTCCGACGGTGGCTCGTTTCAGGCGCCGTGGGTGTTCGGAAGCCGTGGTACTTCCCCTTCACGGCCTCCTACTGGAGGGGCGCGCGAGGCCTGGCCACCCGGAGGCCCTGCGCCCGCGGCTCCAGGCCCTTCTCCCTCCGTGAGGACGCCGGGCACACAGGTCTGTACGGAGCACGTGGGGCACACAGACACAGGGTTCCCGGGCTCCCCTCCTCCCCTGCTGGCGCTCCCCTGGAGACCGGTCCCGTCCCTGCTCCCAGGAGCTGCTGAGGACAGCAGGAGGGTGCCCCCGCCCCAAGTTCTGCCTCCCTGGCCCGTCGGAGGACGGCAGGGGTCCGAGTGCACAGGCTCTCTGGACGGTTCACTCCCAGCCCGTCTGCAAAGCAATGGCTTCCCTGGTTACCCATGAAAACAGGAGCTTCTCAGATCTGGCCCTCTCCCTCCTCCCCAGAGTAATGCTTGAGGGCTTTTTTTTTTTTTTTTTTTTTTTTAAATATATATTTTATTGATGTTTTACAGAGAGGAAGAGAGAGGGATAGAGAGTTAGAAATATCGACGAGAGAGAATCATCAATCAGCTGCCTCTTGCACACCCCCTACTGGGGATGTGCCCGCAACCAAAATACATGCCTTTCACTGGAATCAAACCTGGGATCTTTTAGTCCTCAGGCCGAAGCTCTATCCACTGAGCCAAACTGGTTTCGGCTTGAGGACTTTTTGGTGTGTAATCTGCTTGCTGTTGTCCTCTGCATATGCACATGCACATGTGTGTCTGTGTGCATACACATGAGCGTGCATGCTTGTATTAGTGTGTGTATGCATGTATATACATGTGTCTTTATTTTTAATTTTTTTAAAATTAAAGGGGATTAAAATTATTTTTTTTTACAGAGAGAAAGGGAGAGGGATAGAGAGCTAGAAACATCAATGAGAGAGAAACGATCAGTTGCCTCCTACACCCCTCCCCCTCACTGGGGATGTGCCCACAACCAAGGTACATGTCTTTGACTGCCGTTGAACCCGGGACCATTCATTCCTTAGGCTGGCGCTCTATCCACTGAGCCACGGGTTTTGGACATGTGTGTTTATTTTTGTTTCATTACAGAATGGATACCATGAGGGTACAAACCTTTGTAATCAGAAGTTTCGCTTAATTTTTGCCATTATGTAGCTTGCCTCTCGATTTTGGGGAAGGAAGACTTTTGCATGTTTCACATGTTTCGGTATCAGAGTTCATGCCTGAGGCCACCGCTAGGTCACTGCACTGTGGGGTGCCACCCTCTCGGTGTGTTTGCGTCTCCACAGGGTCATTGCCTCAGCATGGGAGCGGGGAGCAGGAAGGAGGCCCCCCTGGTGTCACCCTGGTGTCCGTGACCAAGGAGTACCAGCCCCACCGGGCGGCCCTGCGGGACCTGAGCCTCTCCTTCCACAGAGGCCAGATCACCGCCCTGCTGGGGGCCAACGGCGCCGGGAAGACCACCATCGTGTGCGTCCCCTTCCGCCTCGCAAAACTTGGGGCTCCCCCTCCTGAATGCCATCCACCCAGCAGCGAGCTCCGTTCCCTTCTCACGGAGGAAGCACTGCCCTCTGCCCACTGCCTTCTGCCTCTGCCCCCTGCCCCTGCCCTCTGCTCTCTGCCTTCTGCCTCTGCCCCCTGCCCCTGCCCTCTGCCTCTGCCCCCTGCCCTCTGTCCTCTGCTCTCTGCCTCTGCCTTCTGCCCCCTGCCCCTGCCCTCTGCCCCTGCCCCTGCCCTCTGCCCCTGCCCTCTGCCTCTGCCCCCTGCCCTCTGCCTCTGCCCTCTGCCCCTGCCCTCTGCCTAGCTGCTGTGCCTCCCCAGTCCCCAGCCACCCTGAGGCCTGGGGCAGGCACTAGGAGAGGGTAACGGGTTCTAAAATCTTTAATTCTTCCTGGTTTCCCTACAATGAACTCACCTGCTTTTACTTGGATCTTGGAAAGTTCTAGGGCCCTTTTCATTGTTCTCCTCAGTTAACTGTGTTTGCTTTTCTGTGGGAAGGGGACATTCGGAGCTAGTTTGTAGTTCTCTGAACACCTGAATAGTTTTTCATGTCCTGATTTTGTGTGGTTGGCTTTTTTTTTTTTTTTTTTTTTTTTTTGATTGGATGTTTAGTTTAGAATCCAAAGGCTATGCATTTGGCTAATAATCAAGCCTTACTGTCCCAGAGAAATAAGAAGCTCAGATGTTCGAGCCACAAAACAGCTGAGCGGCCTGTGGGACGGAGGCCCTTTAGGCTGAGCCTCTGGTGATGGTGGGCGGCCTGGGGAGCAGCCGTGTCTCTGCCCTTCAGCCGCTGACGGTGCTTCTGACACAGCTGACGGGCAAGGAATGCACACGAGGCTTCAGAACCTCAGGGGAGCGTGCTAGAAGGGGAACATGGGTTTCCTCTCTCCGTGGGCCTGGCTGGAGCCGGCCTCTGGGTTCCCTCCAGCAGCTCTCAGAGGACAGGCTCCGGGGCCCGCCCGTCAGCAGACTGATCGTCACTGTTTGTTTTTAAAAAATATATATTTAATTGACTTTTTACAGAGAGGAAGAGAGAGGGATAGAGAGTTAGAGACATTGATGAGAGAGAGATATTGATAAGCTGCCTCTTGGGCACCCCTTACAGGGGATGTGCCCGCAACCAAGGTACATGCCCTTGACCGGAATCAAACCCAGGACCCTTCAGTCTGCAGGCCGACGCTCCATCCACTGAGCCACACCGGTTTTGGCTGATCGTCACTGTTTAAAGCAAAACCCCCGAGGCATGCAGCAATGGGAACACCCACCCAGTGCTTCTCCCGGAAGTCTGAAAGAGCCAGCAAACAGCTGGTCACGAGGGCTTTGGAGTGCAGTGCCCCCCGCCCTGCCCCCTGGTCCCCATGCCCCTCCCCCAGGGCCCCCTGTGCCCCTCCCCCCGGCCCCCGTGCTCACAGACCCACCCGCACCCGTGGCCAGGACTGACCTGCGGGCACGTCTTGTCTGCAGGTCTCTGGTGACAGGGCTGCAGGTGCCCACCTCTGGGACCGTCCTCGTCGACGGCAGGAATGTGCACACGGACTTGGCCGCGGTCAGGAAGGAGCTGGGGGTGTGTCCTCAGCGCGACGTCCTGTGGGACCGGCTCACCGCCCGGGAGCACCTGCTGCTCTTTGCAGCCATCAGGTCGCCGCAGCGGAGCTGGGCGGAGCGGCGGCAGCAGGTGGACCAGTGAGTGGGGCCCCGGGGGGGGGCACTCTGTGGGTCAGTGACGCCTCAGACACATTAGTGCCTTCACGAGAGGAGATGAGCCAGCAGCTCTGACCTGGTGTTGGCACGGCCGCCAGCGCTGGGCCCAGGGGGGCGCCTCGGGAGGACATCACTTGACTGGCCCTCGAGGGGGACGGAGGACACAGGCGCCGAGGGCGGGCTGTCAGTGTGAGCTGGGGACGCGGACCTGGGTGCAGGCAGGGCCTGGAGGTGAGGGCAGGACGAGGGCCCCGGGGTGAGGACAGGAGCTGGAGCTTCGTCGGCACGGTGACCTGGCAGTGCAGGTCCCTGAGGTCAGGACATCACCTGTGGCCAGAGCGAAGGGCGGAGCCCAGGACAGGCCCCTGGAGGAGAGGAGAGAAGAGGAGTGGGGGCCTCAGCCAGGCCTGGGTCAGGGGTGTTGTCGGCAGCGAGCTCGGCGCCTGGAGCTGCGGACGCGCTGGGCCCCGCGGAGGCTGCTTGGTTGGATGGGGTGGGTGTAGGGCGTGTGTGTGCAGTGGACAGCGGGAGGTAAGGACCGGGCCCTGCCCCGCCGCTCGGAGAGGCGGGAGAGGTGAGGGGACACCAGCGGGGAGGAGGAGACGCCCATTGAGAAGGAGGGCAGGTGCATGGAGCTGAGGTCATTCAGTGAAGACGTGGAATGACTCTGGACGGAGAGTGCCGGGCCATCGGTGACCGCAGGGCGTGTGGAGGAAGGTCACATGGTCAGTAACGGAGCGGAGGAAGGGGTTCTGCTGCAAAGGAGCAGAGAAACAGGACAGAGAGCGCTGGGAGAGGGAGGGAAAGGAGGCATCGCCAGGACAGGGAGGCAGAGGAGGGCGACGTGGAGCCCCGTGGGGCGGGGGCCGGTGAGGCGGCCGGACGTGGGCCGGACGTGTGGCCTGAACCCACAGGAGGGGCTGGAGCGGGGAACAGTGTGTGGGGCTGAGGGACTGCGGGGCGGTCAGCGGGGAGAAGGGTGTCGGGAGGGACAGGAGCCTCTGCAGGGGGGCCAGGCTGTGAGCCTGGGTGAGGGGAAGGGGCAGAAATGGAGGTTTGCTTACAGAGCACCTCTGACTTCCTGTGACTAATTCTCTTTTCTCAGCCGCGGGGCCTCTGGTTAAGTGATCAAGGGGGACCTTGTAGCTTCACTCCCTGCTGTGTGGGTCACCCTGTGTGGGGATCACTCTGTGTGGGTCACTCTGTGTGGGTCACCCTGTGTGGGGTCACCTGTGTGAGGTCACCTGTGTGGGGTCACCTTGCCGGGCTCCTGGTGGGGGTGCGGGTGGTCAGTCCTCCTCGCCCTCAGCCTGCGCAGGGCTCCCCTGGCCGGGGGCCGCAGCGGCTCCTGAGGCGGGCCGTTCTCACGTCAGGGCCCTCCGGGACGTGGGGCTGACACCGCACCAGCACAAGCAGGCCCGCGCCCTGTCCGGAGGCCTGCGGAGGAGGCTGTCCATCGGCGCTGCCTTCCTGGGCACCCCGCGGACCGTGGTGCTGGACGAGCCCACCAGCGGGGTGGACCCCTGCTCCCGGCGCAGCATCTGGGACATCCTGCTCCGGTACCGAGAAGGTGGGCTCCATGCTCCTGCTCTTCCTGGGCCCGGGCCCTGCACCGCGAGGCAGCACCACCAGAGCCAGAGTCCACCCTGCCCAGCGTCCACCCTGCCCAGCATCCACCCTGCCCCGAGTCCACCCTGCCCAGCCTCCACCCTGCCCACAGTCCACCCTGCCCAGCATCCACCCTGCCCACAGTCCACCCTGCCCAGCGTCCACCCTGCCCACAGTTCGCCCTGCCCAGCATCCACCCTGCCCTGAGTCCACCCTGCCCACAGTCACCCTGCCCAGTGTCCACCCTGCCCTGAGTTCGCCCTGCCCACAGTCACCCTGCCCAGTGTCCACCCTGCCCTGAGTCCACCCTGCCCCGAGTCCACCCTGCCCAGCGTCCACCCTGCCCTGAGCCTACTCTGCCCAGCATCTACCCTGCCCAGAGGCCTCCTGCCCCGAGTCCACCCTGCCCAGCGTCCACCCTGCCCAGCGTCCACCCTGCCCAGCATCCACCCTGCCCCGAGTCCACCCTGCCCAGCGTCCACCCTGCCCTGAGTCCACCCTGCCCCGAGCCTACTCTGCCAAGCATCCACCCTGCCCAGAGGCCTCCTGCCCCGAGTCCACCCTGCCCAGCGTCCACCCTGCCCAGCGTCCACCCTGCCCAGCGTCCACCCTGCCCAGCATCCACCCTGCCCCGAGTCCAGCCTCCACCCTGCCCACAGTCCACCCTGCCCAGAGTCCCCCTGCCCGATGCCAGTGCAGGCACCACCAGAGTCCACCCTGCCCGAGGCCAGCGCAGGGACTATGCAGAGGGCGGTTGGCAGTTGCCCTTCTGCAGGGTTGGTGCTCCCTGGCCTCCTCTCCGGTGCTCACCGGCTGCCCCGCCTGCCTCCCAGAGCACCGCCCGCCACTCCGGCTTCCGGTGTCAGTGCTCCCGTCCTCTCACAGGCGTGGTCCCAGGTCTACAGGCCACGCTCCTTTCTCCACATGGCGCCGTCCATTCTCACCCAGCAGCCGCTCCGGGGGAGCCTTCCAGTCCGCCAGGCTGTAGCCTGAGGATGTAGTCAGGAGACAGGGACGCCTGGCGCTCTCTCCTTTCTATAAAACATCTCCTCTGCTCGCAGCAGTGTGCCAGGCCTAGAGACGGGAGGGACACAGGCCCTGTGCCAGGGTTTCTCCCGCGGGGCCCGTCTGAGCGCCCGTGGTCTGAGGGGGACCTTAGGAGCTGGTCACCACCCTGAGGCCTGCAGAGGAGAGGGTCAGGGCCGCGCCGGTCCCTTCTCCAGGCTGCTTCTCTCTGGTTAAACGCGTGGGCATCCTGGCACTGCCGCTCCCACTGCCTGTGCCAGGCCGGCTCTGATGCCGCCTTTCCGGGGCGCAGGTCGGACGATCATCCTCACCACCCACCACCTGGACGAGGCGGAGGCGCTGAGTGACCGCGTGGCCGTGCTGCAGGGGGGCCGGCTGCGCTGCTGCGGCGCCCCCCTGGGCCTGACCGAGGCCTACGGCCGGGGCCTCCGCCTGACACTCACCCAGCAGGTGACGGGCTGCCCGGGCCAAACGCTGACTCAGCGGGTGCGCTGGGACGCCGGCACTCATGCCGCTGCTCCGGCTTCGTTGGCAGCCCTCCCCCCCGGAGCGGGACGGCCCGCCGGACGCGGCTCCCACCACGGCCCTGATACAGACCCACGTCCCAGGAGCGTCCCTCAGGGCCCGCAGCGGGCACACGCTGACCTACGCCCTCCCCGAGGACGCTGACCGCGCCGCCTTCCCGGGGCTCTTCCGGGCGCTGGAGCAGGACCGGCGCCGCCTGCGCCTGGCGGGCTGCGGGCTCGCAGACACCACCCTGGAGGAGGTACGGGCGCGTTTGTCCCTGTCCTGTCAGCGACCAGGCGGGCCGCTGAGGGGGGCCGGGCTTCTGTGTTCGTGTTTATCCCCGCTTCTGACATGCCAGCAGGGCGTAGGCCAGCTCGGAACTCCACACACCGCCGGCAGGCGGCTTCTGCCCTCTAAGGGACGCGAGCACTCCTGCATCTGAGAGCGGGCGTCTGATCCAGAGCCAGCGATGTCCATGCTGTCAGGGCCGCCCGGCTGCTGGGCTTTCCTCAGGGAGGCGCCCTCCCGTTCACTGTGGACCTTGCTTTGCTCAGGAGCCCTGGGCGCCCGCGGCCCTTGCTGGGCAGAGACACCGAGCAGAAACCGAGGCCAGCAGCTGCACACTGCTGACCCCGCTGGCCCCCGGCCCCCAGCCCCGCCGGCCTCTGTGGGGGTCTGAGGTCAGGGCGCGTGTGGTCACACAGCTGGTGGGGTCCTCCCTCCCCCCCGCCCCCCCCCCCCAGGGGGCCAGACCCGACCCCAGGCAGCTGGTGTGGGGCTGAGGCTGACTCTGGAAATGGAAAGCTGAGGCTTTCCATTGCTAGAAGCTCCGGAGGCCGTCAGTGTTTAAAGCAGCGGTCGGAGCTGAGATTGGAGCAGGAGCGGGAGGCTTGCCCGCGGGCCCGCATTGCCCGGGAGCCGCGCAGACCGTGGGCGGGTGGTGGTGGCTCTTGCACTCTAAGCAGCGTCGGGAGCTTCCGGAACCACGAGCATTAAAGTCCCGCAGCTCTTAGGGTGCCAGAGCCCCGACCTCCACGCAGTGTTCGCGCACGTTAACAACAGCGGCAGCACTGAGCACAGGCTGCTCAGGGAGGCACGGGGCGGGCTTCTCAGCGTCCCCTGCCTGCCGCCCTCCCGGCAGGGCCTGGGCGTCTGCGGCCGGGCGTTCTGTCAGAGCCTGGGCGGGCGCTTCAGGGTGGGAGGTGTTCCGTCTCAGCCAAGCTTCTGAAAACCCTCTTGCTGCTGTGTTTCTGCTTACTACTCACTTTTGTTCTCCAAAATATTAAAAAAATGTTTAAGCATTTTTATTGATTTCAGAGAGGAAGGGAGAGGGAGAGGGAAATAGAAACATCAGTGATGATGAGAGTGAACCATTGACAGCTGCCTCTGTGCCCCACTGAGGATGGAGCCTACCACTGGGCCTGTGCCCTGATGGGAAATCGCACCCACACCGGCTGGGCCCCAAAATATTTCATGTATACTTTGCCCGTCCACGCTCCTTTTGGAAATGCTCCATCTCCTTCCTCTTTGCTGCTGCTGGTAAAATGCTTGGTTAGTTATGAAGCTGCACATGGCAAGACCCACGCCCCTCAGTCCTGACGAATGCTCGGGCCAGGGAGTCACACACAGTGGAGGGGGCACCGTGCACCCGCCGTCCACAGCGCAGTTCTTCCAGCAGCTCCTCCGCACACCTCCCCAGGCCCGCTCCTGCCCTGCCGCTCGTCACCGGGAAGCCGGGCTACAAGCCAGAACAGCCTCCTGGCTCCCTGGAGAGGCTCTGCTTCCCCCCCTCTGGCTGCTTTCCACCCGCTACGCTGGGCGCGTGCTTGGCCCTTCAGAGGCGCTAATAAGCACCATTGATCAGATTGTGCCTCCCCTTCCTCTCCCTCACACAGACGCTAAGAAAGAGTCTGTGTGAGGGACAGCCATAAGCAGAGGATCCAAAACTGCACTTAACCAGATACAGCACGATGTACGCTGGGCCCGTTTGGGAAAGATATCTTAAATGGGAGAAGATTAAGCACTCAGAGCGCTCTCCTTTGTGTGTGCAGTCTATAAAACAGCCGCCAGCCAATCCCTCCTTCACACTCGGCAAGTATTGACGTTCCCGTCTCTGCCTGCTATCGACCGCACGGCCTGCCGGCTGCTAATTGCAGTTCTGCCCAGGCCGCTGGGGGAGGGGCCTGCCAGTCACACCGACTGCGGCTGAACCGCAGGGCGTGCCTCGTAAACATGGCCCCCAAGGAGACCCCAGCCAGCGAGGTTACGTGTGAATCTGACACTGCTGTCACCAGTGTCATTACAGAGCGGACACTTCCCTCCTCCTCCCGCGAGGACCTGGTCTGCCGGGTGTGGCTGGCCGGGTGCCAGGGCTCCGTGGCTCAGGGTGGCGCTCGCACAGCACCCTGAAGCCACGCGGTCTGCTGACACAGTGCAGACAGTCCAGTTCCAGTGGTGGGCTTGTTAGTTCACCATTTTCGGAGCAGTTCTGGGTTCACAGCGATTGTGAGCGGAAGGTCCAGACATTGCCCATGCGCCCTGCCCCACAGCACAGCTTCCCGTGACCGGCACAGGCTGTGTCTTGTGTGATTCCGGGGTTTAGGGTCACAGGCTGGCCGCGGTGAGGTGGGCCGTCTGCTCGCCCACCCGCTCTGCTCCGCGGGCCCCTGTGTCAGGAAGGAGCTGGGCGCCAGAGGGGGAGCGTGAGCTCAGACGCCCCAGCACGCAGGGCTGGAGCTTGGGTCTGAGTGACAAAGATCAGATCCAGGGGCCCCAGGGCCTGGCATAGTGGTTTACGCTCTGCGAAAAATCGGTAAGAACAGAGAACTCCTGGGCAGGCCTTGCCTGTTGGGTTCACACCCCTCTGTCCCTCTGTCCGCCCCTTCTTGCTGATGGAGGTGGGACTTGCGCTCCCAGCACAAAGCAGGGACCTCAGGCCTTTCCCTTACAGGGACCGCCTCGGGGAGGTCCACACAGAAGCTGAGGCGGCAGGGCCCATGCCCGTCCGGCTCTGGGCCTCCGTGCTGCAGGCACTGCGGGTCGGGACTGGGGCATGGGGCGCGGTTCTGTGGCGTGGCTTTGTCTCCCGCGTCTGCTGGTCTGACCAGTCTGCCGGAGTGTAAGGGTCACGGTCAGGCCACCCCCTTAGCGGCCTGTGGGCTGCCTCTCAGCCTGCCCAGAGCTCAGTGGCCTTGGGTCGCCCAGTGAGAGTAATGAAGACGTGAGTCCGGAAGCTGGTGGATGTCTCCGTAGGACCAGGTGGGAATTAAGGCAGAAGGAAGCGGTGTGTGTGGAAGGATCACATGTCATGTGAGGCTCTCTTCATTCTCAAAAGGTGTTTCTGACGCTTCTGCACGATCCCAGCGATCCCAGCGAGCAGTTGGATGCGGCCCCAGGGACAGGGCTGGAGGCGCAGCGCCCGAGGCCTCCGGGGCCCACGTCCAGCTACCACTGTGAGTACAGAGTGCTGGGGCCTTCCGGAGGGCAGGGCCCCGTCCCCCACAGAGCCCTGGCTTTGAGGTTGGACAGAGAGAGACTGAGGCAGGGCCGGGGTGGCTGGACGGGAAGGAGAGGTTCGAGCAGGAAGCTCAGGGTTTCCCCTCTCCGGGCTGTGAGTTGGGAAGTTGAGGTGCCTCTGCTAGGGCCTCAGGCAGCACTGGTCTCTGGGTCTGGCTTATACAGTGCCTGTGGCCACCCACGCCGTCACAAGGGCCTGTGCACTGGCCGTGGAACCAGTAGACCTGTCCATTGCCCTCGGTGGACACACAGATGTTCCCACAACTCAGCTGCAGGGAATGTGCGTGCAGGCATCTGTGAGATCCTGAGGCAGACTCTCTCGGATAAATGCCCAGAAATGGGCCCCCTGGCTCCCCACAGCCCCAGGGAGGGTCTGTTCCCACATTGGCGAAAGCCAGCAGAGCTGGCGGCGGCGCTTTGCAGAAAGCAGTCTGCGCAGATGAAATGGATCGGCATGGACGTGGGCGGACAAATGCTGGGCAGGTCGGAAGCAGCAGCTCCTATTAGGGCTGCGGGGGGTCGGGGAGGTGAGAGGCGTGAGCCCTGGTGCAGCGCAGACCAGAGCTGCTAGAGCATGCCAGGTGGTGACAGGCGGCTCTGGTCCTGGGTTAGGGCCACAGGCATGTGGTCCTCCATCTGAGCCCCATCCCCTCCCCCACTCCCTCCTTCCTGAGGACAGGCGCCTGGGAGCGTCTGGGCAGCCCTGCCCTGCTCACCTCTCCCAGCCCCTCCCCACCTGCCAGCGGCACCCGTGCTGGGCTCCCGCGGCCACGTCTGTTCTGCTGACCCGTTGTCCTGGTCCGACTCCCTTCCAGGACCGAGAGCCGAGCCTGTGTCAGAGGATGTGATCTGGGCCCGCAGTGCCCACGGGCAGCGAGCACCGGCTTTGATCCCACACGGAGCCCGTTCCCGCCCCTCCCGAACTGGGCGCATTTATAAACGAGACATTTAATTACACCCATTTTAAGGTTCATTTCAGCTCCATAACTCTGCAACTCACTGAACACAGAATGATTTAGTTTCTGTTTCATAAAACCGGCTTCATTTTTGGAATAAGTACACAGTGCTTATTGATTACAAGATGCCCAAATACTCATTGTGGAAAACCCCAGAATATTTTGAAGAAAAAGTTTAAAGTAGCCATGTTCTTATCACATAAAAAATATAAACGTTGTAAGTCGGTTGGAGATGCATGAGCTGCTTTAACTTCTGAACGCAAGCCATCACGCAGCCACAGAGCTCAGGGGGAGAACACGCAGTCACAGAGCCCAGGGGGAGAACATGCAGTCACAGAGCCCAGGGGAGAACATGCAGTCACAGAGCTCAGGGGGAGGACACACAGCCACAGAGCCCAGGGGAGAACACGCAGTCACAGAGCCCAGGGGAGAACACGCAGTCACAGAGCTCAGGGGAGAACACGCAGTCACAGAGCTCAGGGGGAGGACACACAGCCACAGAGCCCAGGGGAGAACACGCAGTCACAGAGCTCAGGGGAGAACACGCAGTCACAGAGCTCAGGGGAGAACACGCAGTCACAGAGCTCAGGGGGAGAACACACAGCCACAGAGCCCAGGGGAGAACACGCAGTCACAGAGCTCAGGGGAGAACACGCAGTCACAGAGCTCAGGGGAGAACACGCAGTCACAGAGCTCAGGGGGAGAACACGCAGTCACAGAGCCCAGGGGAGAACACGCAGTCACAGAGCCCAGGGGAGAACACGCAGTCACAGAGCTCAGGGGAGAACACGCAGTCACAGAGCCCAGGGGAGAACACGCAGTCACAGAGCTCAGGGGAGAACACGCAGTCACAGAGCCCAGGGGAGAACACGCAGTCACAGAGCTCAGGGGAGAACACGCAGCCACAGAGCTCAGGGGAGAAGCTGTTTCGTGAGAGGCGGCATATTTCGTGGGGGTGCATGCATCCACATGTGTCTTCTGTGAGCGTGTCTGTCCTGCGCTGCTCTGTCACACACGTGGTTCATCTGACACTTTCCTACGCACACAGTTCACGTTTCCACCCTCTCATTTCCGGGCCGTGTTTCCCCTACCACCGCTTTACAGTTAGATGTTCCTCCTCGGAACGCGCATTGTTCATTCATGGCCCGCCGCAGGCATGCCCCGTTGGCGTGCGGGGCCTCCTGAGGGCGGGCTCAGCTCACTGCGCTGGTGCTCACTGGTTCAGTCCACCCCGGGGCAGACAGGGAAGCCTTTTCCAGCTCCTCGCTACTGCTTCCTGTGAGATGCCACAGCCCTTGTTTGATATTCTTGATGAATTCCAACGGACCCAGCTGGTCTCCTGCAGAGAGACTGCGCCTGCCGCAGCCCTGGGAGCCGCCCGGTCTCCCACTCTCCCCCGTCAGGGTGGCCACCCGTGGTCTCTACCGCATTGGTGAGCCGACACTAACCACTGCTCTACCTTATGTAGTCGGGTGTGGCCCTTTGTGGGGTGTCTGTAAGCTGCATGTCCATGCGTGCTTCCGGCATTAATGTTTGAACATTGAAGCCACCAACGCCCTTCCTCCCCAAAATTCTTTGTTTGTTCCCCTGAGCGACGGACGGTCAGGGCCCATGTGGATGCAGTCATGGCTGTGACCGAGTCCTCGGGCATAATTGTCCTCGTAGGTCAGACGACCACTCCCAGCATTGGGTTCAGCATTTCAGTTCTGTCTGTCACATTAGTCATGGGGATGCTGTTATGAGTTAGCCACGAATATTTGATTGGTGGTTGATTCAGGGCCATGGACTATCTTGGCCTTTTACTCTCCCATTTACTTTCCAATTAGCATGGTGGGGGAGGGGAAATTCGTTTTTCTTAATGTTAGCGAAGCCTTTCCCCCGACGAACTGAGCCAGTGTGGTGAGCACGGCCGTGACCGAGGCCGATGCCTCTCTGTTCTGGAGGTCAGTGGTGACAGTCCTCGTCCCCAGCCTTCACAGCTGAGGAAGGACATGCCGAGAGGGCAGGCCATTTCCCAGAAGTCACCCAGCACGTGTGGCTGAAACTCCCCAGCCGGTGGGTCTCTGGGCCAGGCGTGGGCACCTGGCCTCCCTCTGCCTCTGCCCTGCCCTCCACCACCAGGCACGTTTCTGAGCGGAATCCACACGCAGGTGGTCTGTCTCCTCTCCTTTCTGACAAGAACTCTCACGCCATGTGTCTGGAGCCCTTCCCTGCTGCACCCTCTGAGGGGGGGCAATGGGCCGTTGCCATTGATGTCTGAGGTGACCTGTCCTGTGGGCCTTTCCAGAGCGCTCACTCAGGGAGGGGTCGTCTCTGTTCAGAGCTGCCTGGGTTTACAGTGGACGGGAGGCCAGAGTCTGCGCCCCAGGTGAGGGGTCACAGCCAGGGCACTGGTGAGGGGTCACAGAGCCGGGCCCAGGTGAGGGGTCACAGAGCCGGGCCCAGGTGAGGGGTCACAGAGCCGGGCCCAGGTGAAGGGTCGCAGCCGGGGCCAGGTGAGGGGTCACAGAGCCGGGCCCAGTGAGGGGTCACAGCCAGAGCCCAGGTGAGGGGTCACAGAGCCGGGCCCAGTGAAGGGTCACAGCCGGGGCCAGGTGAGGGGTCACAGAGCCGGGGCCAGGTGAGGGGTCACAGCCAGGGCCCAGGTGAAGGGTCACAGAGCCAGGCCCAGGTGAGGGGTCACAGAGCCGGGCCCAGTGAGGGGTCACAGCCAGGGCCCAGTGAGGGGTCACAGCCGGGGCCAGGTGAGGGGTCACAGAGCCGGGCCCAGGTGAGGGGTCACAGAGCCGGGCCCAGGTGAGGGGTCACAGAGCCGGGCCCAGTGAGGGGTCACAGCCGGGGCCAGGTGAGGGGTCACAGAGCCGGGGCCAGGTGAGGGGTCACAGAGCCGGGGCCAGGTGAGGGGTCACAGAGCCAGGCCCAGGTGAGGGGTCACAGAGCCGGGCCCAGGTGAGGGGTCACAGAGCCGGGCCCAGTGAGGGGTCACAGAGCCGGGGCCAGGTGAGGGGTCACAGAGCCGGGCTGTGGGGCCCTAGGTGACTTGGGCCTGTGTTCTCGTCCCACAGACGGCGCCCCTGCCAGCGCCCTCACGCAGGTGGCCGCCCTGCTGACCCAGAGGCTGTGCCGCACACGCCGGGCCTGGCGGGGTGCGCTCTGTGACCTGCTGCTGCCCGTCCTCTTCGTGGCCTTGGCCATGAGCCTGTTCCTGGTGAGGCCTCTGGCCACCGACTACCCTGCCCTCCAGCTCACGCCCGGCCGCTTTGGCAAAGCCGAGACCTCCTTCTTCAGGTGAGAAGCCTGCGCCTTCAGTGTGAGGGTGGTGCGGCAGCCTGGCCCCAGGTTCCTGTCTCCAGGCACCGCAGCTCCCCAGGTGCCAAGCCCCGTGAGTGCCGCTGGCTGACCTGCCGGGCCCCGCCACACCGGCCCAGGCCGTGAGCGGGCACGGAGAGCCGGGCCTCTGGACGGAAGGTCTCTGGACGGAGCTCACACTCCTCCGCTCCTTCCTCCGCGCTCCCCGCTGGGGCGCAGGAGGGCGTCGGGCTCGGGGCCTCTTCCTCCATCAGGGGGGGACCGGAGGCCTCGGCCACGCGCCCCTGGGGCTTGGAGCCTCTGAGGTCTTCCTGGTCCCAGCCCGGCTCTGCAGCCGGCCTTCAGGTCGCAGTCCTGGAAGAGCCCAGGCCCCGAAGCTGCTCATCAGCACAGGCTCCTCGGAGGGGAGTGGGGCGGGGAGAGCACGCAGGCTACTCTCCTCCCAGCCCCCCTTCCCTCCCCCTGCCCTCCTGCTGTGAGCCCCACCTGCTGCAGGGCATGGGGAGGGCCAGGCAAGGGCACGGAGGCCCTCAGGGTGGTGTGCCGCCCCGCTCTGGCAGCAGGTTGCGGGGTCAGGATGGACGTGGCCCTCGGAAGTGCTGTCGTGTAGAGGGCAGGGTCCCCTCAGAGCTGCCGCAGGAGCCACAGGAGGCTCTGGTTTCCATCCCAGCCCGTTCCGGGCACCGCAGAGCCGTCCTGGGGGAGCGAGTTTTGGGTTTTGTGGCAGCAGGACAAGCAAAAGCCAGTGGTTTGTTTTTTCAAACAGTGACCCCTAGCCCAAAGCAACAAAACAGTAAAAAGTCAACCCTGGCTTTAAATCTTGAGCTCAGTCATTATTCCAAGGAAACTACCTATGGATCAATACTTTCTCCCCAGAAGAAGCCTTTTAAACTTCTGCGTTTTCCTTGGACTAATAGGTCAGAGGAGGGCGATGCGGAGCATTCTCACAGATGTCACAGCGACATTTCCTTTTTATGAGCAGCGTTTCGGGAAATTTGTCTCCACTGTGGACGGGCTTTCTCATTGGCCAGGAACTCGAGGGTGTTTGTGCAGGGGCCACACCGCCCACGTCCGGGACATAACGTGGCTGTAAGCGTCAGCATTTCCATCTCCCAGCATTCTGCCTGCGGCCGTGGGGAGTCATATTGGACCAGTCATAAACCATGCTGACTTAACAGTAAAAAACCCAGTTACTTTTATTGGCAAAAAATTCTCTGGTATTGCAGTTTGGGATAAGAAGGCTGTATCGAAACCAGGCAAGTTAAGCAAACAAAGGCGAGAGAACGTCACAGAGACAGAGAGACAGAGACAGAGACAGAGACAGAGACAGAGACAGAGGAGGCAGTTGGGGGGGGGAGGGGCGCTGGCGCTGTGACTCTGAAGGAAAAGGAGGGTTCAGGGGGGAGATGGCTTCTCATTGGCTGAATTGGGGGGCTTCCCATTGGCTGTGCTAGTTGCTGGGCAAGGAGAAGACCTTCCTCCCCGGCTGGGGTTGGACTACAAAGCAAGTCCCTTCCCTGGGCTGTGTCCTGAGGGCCGGGGGTGGTGCTGAGGGCCCCCTGCAGGCCCCCCACTCCACATAAAGGAGGTTTTCCTCACTCATGTCACAGCCGCCCGAGTAGTCACAGGTGGGGCTGAGCCGAGTCCCAGAAGGAGGTGCTTTGCTGTAACTGCCTCTGGGGTGGGCTGCGGCGGTGCCTACACGGTGACGGCTCTGGAGCAAGCTGTGCTCAGCAGAACACAAACGTGGTGAGGAGGCGTCCTCTTCTCCATTTCGTGTTCCCTGGGAAGCCAGAGGCCAGGGAAGGCCAGCTTCGGGAGGGACGAACCAGCAGAGGTGAAGAGCAGCCCGCCATTTCAGGGCAGCGGTGAGGTCACACCTGGTTCAGCAGCCGCTTTCTGAGAACATGCTGTGCTCCAGCCACTGCCTCCCTCAGGGACCACGGGCTCCCGTAAGGAGAGTGAGCAGCCAGGCCAGAAAGCCAGTGGAGATGCTGTCGGGGTCCCTGGGCGAGAAGGCTCATGGGAAGGAACTTAGTGCTTCTGGGGGCGGGGGGGCAGTGGTTTCCAACCAAGTAGCAGTACAGGGGGTGCCCCTCGGAGGAAGCTTCAGAAGGTGCTTCCGTCGGGAGGGCTGGGTGTGGCTCCCGGAGAGGGTGTTTGTCCCAAGATGTGCAGGTCTGAGAGTGCGGAGGGATTTCAATGCTATTGCCAGGCTCTTCCGTAGGCAGCCAGGAGCCCATGGTAAATTTTGAGCATAAAAATGTCAGATTGGTGTGTTAGAGGCTCAGCGAAGGGACTAGGAAATGCAGGAATCTCACGAAATCCCCCGACGTGGGGCTGCCCGCACAGACGTGGCCGCGGCTCCTCATTCGGGCTCTGACTGCTCTCGGGACGCGGGGGCAGGGCCCAGCACCTCGACGTCCCTGTGCTGAGTGCTGGGGACCATCCGGAAAGACGTGTGGGCGTGTCCGGTGGCCACTGCCATGGACAGGAGACGGAGCAGACGCGGCGGCGGAGGAGGACAGAGGCTCTGTTCCCGGAGGAGGAGCCGCTGTTGAAGTTCCTGGACAGAAAGGACTGTGCAGGGTTCCTGTGCGCTCCTCCCCAGAAGGCCCAGGTGGCCGTCCGCATCGCCATCCTTTTTGCTACAGCGCCCGCGTCATTGTTTTGGGACACAGGTTCCCACGGTGTGTACTTTGGAAGCATTTTATGACAGACGTGATGTAAGCCTTAGACAGCCTTAAACCTGCCTTTGTAATCCTGTCACCCGGAACTGTCATTGATTTAAAGGAGCCTCCCGCCCGTCAGCCCAGCGTGAGAGGGCTGCAGGGTGGCTCCCCTCCGTTTTCTCACACCGGGATGTTTCCTACGTGGATGTGGACAGTTTCACATGGGGTTCCACCTGCCCCCAGCCCAGAAGGAGAGCCTGCTTTCCGCTGGGGGTCCTTCCCGAGGGCCCTGGTTCTCCTCAGGGGCCCGAGCTGTGAGCTGACCCCGGAGACCTGTGTGCCTGCAGTGCCCAGGGTTCTGCGCGGGGACTCCTGGGAGCAGGTTTGAGAGAGAACGCATGGAGCCGGAGCCGGCGACAGGCACAGAGGGTGGCTCTGCGGGCGGAGAGGGCGCAGGCTCTGCCCGCCGCTCTCAGGAGGCACAGAACGTTGGCAGAGACTTTACATAGTGACACCACGTAATATTATGCACTTTGACGTTCCTTTTAAAAACCATGAGAACGCCACAGACGGTGATGTTACATTAAGTGAGAAGATGAGAAAAGGATGCCCCTGAGGCAGGTGTGCACAGAGGGTACTATGGTGGGAACTTGTGAGCTGCAGAAATTTCTTATCTCCTTCCTGGTTTGGCTTTACCATGAAAACCGAACAAGCCGCTTGCCTGAGCTGCCGGAACCAGCTGTGGCCAGCCTGGCCCTGGCACGTGGGGTCAGACCTGCCTGTGGCCACCGTCAGACACCCCCCCCCCCCTTTTGTCTCCTGACAGCAGTGACAGCGATGGCATGGAGCTGGCCCGCGTGCTTTTGCGAGCCTTTGGAAGCGGGGAGCGGCCCTGCACCAGCCTCGGACCCGGCCTGTGAGTACCAGCTGCCCCCAGGCACACTGCTGCCACTCAGCACCCAGACGGGACGGCTCCCCCTGACTGGTAGTCACTCAGGGAGCCTCTGCCAGCCGGGGCGTAGCACAGAGCGGGGTGCATTCCTCAGTGACCTGAAACAACTGCCCAGTCGCCCCTTCCTGCTCCGTGAACACGGGCTCATATCATTGGAAACACACGCATCAGTTATTCCCAGGCCCTTTTCTGTGGAGAAACCGAAGCTAAGCAGGAAGCAGCAGCTACAGGCGATGTATTCCTGCCGTCTTCCTCGAGGGAACACGTGTGTGTGTGTGTGTGTGTGTGTGTGTGTGTGTGTGTGTGTGCTGGAACAGTGAGCTGGATTCTCCTAAACGGAGGGGCTTCTGCCAGTGCTTCAGGGCGGGGGCGAAGGGCCTTGAGTATTTCTTCCCAGGACGTGAGGGGACCCGACAGGCATGGCCGTCAGTGAGCATGGCCGGAGGACCGGCTTTCTACTAAGTCACCCCCACCGCCTCGCCTGGCCGTTACTTACTGAGGAGCTGCTTCAGGGCGGCGCTGTGGCGGGAACCAGGAGCTGTGAGCACGGCCTGGTCTCAGGCGTTGATACATCATCGTGGTTTCCATATCCCACCCCCACCCCCAACCCCACCCCGGGTAGAGCAAACGGGGTGTGGGTGGGGGGTGGGGGGTGAAAACCACAATGATGTCTTAAGGACGGCAGTGCGCGCTTCCAGTGATAAATGTAAAACCCAGACAACAAGGCCCTGCTGGGAATGCCTCTTTCTAATTCACGGTGACACTCTCTGCCGTTAGTCATGGGGGCCATTAGCTGCAGACGGAAGAGCTGTTAATGGCATCAGCAAGGGGGAATTAATAGAAAATTAATTAGGTTGTCTCCCTTTAGTTCTCTTCTGAAAAACAAGCAATCGCTTAACTAAATAAAGCTCCTCGGCGCCGCTCTCATCCCCGGACTGCGGCGAGCAGGACGTGAGATGGCTGCGGGAGGAACTCCCGTCTGGGCCCCATCCCTCCAGGCTGGCCCAGAGCGGGGCGCGGAGAGACGGTCCTTCGGCTGGTCTCTCGAGGGAAAAGGCGCAGAGTCCGTGCCAAGAGCAGCGCAGGCTCTCCAGTTCCGTGCAGGCAGCAGTTTCCCCTTTAGGTTCTGACGGGCAAGGCCCGGGCCCCCAGCTCCCCCGCCAAGCCTCAGCCACTTGGCCCGTGTCCCGCTCCTCCCTTCCTCTGTAACCCACACAGCCCGCTCCTCACTCCCTCCTTTTCTGTGGTCAAAGCCGGGCTGCGGGCGGCCCCATGCAGGGTGCTGGGCGCCTCCTTGACGAGAAAGGGACTCCATGCCGCACAAGCAGCCCCTGGCCGCTCAGTCTGAGCCGCAGCCACGGCGGCTGCTCACACAGGGCGTCGCCCTCTGGGGTGTGCAGTGTGGCTGAGGCAGCAATGCCCATGCACTCCCCCCATTGGACCCACCACCACCCGGTTCAGAGGGCGGGCCGTCGATGCTGGCACACCTGCTGAGACTGAGCGGTCAGGTGTGCGGGAGCCCACTGGCTGGGACCTGAGCTGCCGAGCCGCTCTCCTAACGGTGTGCGGCCCAGACTGAAGATGTGCGGGCGTTGCTGACTTAGAAACGGGCGGTGGTTTAATATCAGACCCATTTCCCAAGGCTAGCACCCTGCTGACCCCGGACGCTTCCCTCCACGGTTCCCAGGTGAAATGGGCCTTTCCTGTCCCTGCTGGTCTTTTATCTGTGAATCGAAGGTGGAGTTAGACGGTCAGATAGCCCTTTGAACTCGTAAAGCCGCGTGGGGCGGGGCGGAGCTCTCTGTGCAGGACTCCACGGCAGCCACGGGGGGCCTCTCGGTGGGACCCCCAGTCCCGGGCGGCCCTGGTGGAGCGTGGGAGGAGAGCAAGGGAGGTTGGAACAGAGAGGACTCCGTCTGGGGAGAAATGCGCTGTTACAAGCACTCGCTAGCAGCCACAGGAGGCGCCGGGCGGGCAGCCTGCCGAGCGGGAGGATGAATGGAGCCCCTTACGGGGGAAGGATCGCCTCGCAGTCCCACGGAAGGCGGTCCCCGCGTGCACACTAAGTCTCCAGTGGAGACCCCAGTGGCTGCCCAGAGCAGAATGGAGGTGTGACGTCATCGTTTATACTTTAGAAAACGCGGTGGAACGCCCTCTGCCAACCTGGTGATAGGAACACCAGCTTCTTTTCACCGGCACACGTGTCCCTCTGTGCTCGTGCCCTGTGCTCCGTGCCCTGCCCGCAGCGGAGGGTGGAGGGCCGCCTCACCGCCAGGCCCAGCGCTCCTGCTGCGGCTCCGGAGCCTGGGCCGAGGACCGTCCACGCCAGCTGCCTCCCCTCCTGCCCAGTTCCCGAGTAAACGGGAATGTTATCGCTAAAGCAACTTTTGACTTGGAAACGTGTATACTCACAGCACGAGGCTGAGGGGAAACAGCTCTGGGACTTTGGAATGAAAGGCTTTTGCACTACGGCTGCCGGTTGTTCCATAACAACCTGTTGTCAGGCCTCCACGTGGAAGCGGAGCAGTAGATTCCTCTTTAAACGATGACCGAGTGCGTGTTTGTGTCTGCGTGTCTGTGTGTGTGCGCGGGGGTGGGTGGGGGGGCGACGACAGGGGCTCACGTGCCTGTGGCTGCTGTGCTGCTGCTGAGGGCGCTGGGGTTTGAGACCAGGACTCCCCGCCCCGCATCCACCCCTGGCCGTGGCGGAGCATTCAGGGAGCCTGTCCTGACATCTGCATGGGGGGACGGAGGGGGCGCGTGGGGGGCGGTCCCGCTGGGGGGACGGAGGGGGCGCGTGGGGGGCGGTCCCGCTGGGGGGACGGAGGGGGCGCGTGGGGGGCGGTCCCGCTGGGGGGACGGAGGGGGCGCGTGGGGGGCGGTCCCGCTGGGGGGACGGAGGGGGCGCGTGGGGGGCGGTCCCGCTGGGGGGACGGAGGGGGGCGCGGGGGGGGGGCGGTCCCGCTGGGGGGACGGAGGGGGTGCGTGGGGGGCGGTCCCGCTGGGGGGACCAAGGGGGCTTGTGGGGGGCGGTCCCGCTGCGGGGACGTGTCTGGGACGTGCCGGTCGGTGTCTCGCCCAGAGCGCGGTGTACAGCCTGAGCCTCGCTTGGCCTGTTGCTTCCGCAGGACGAACGCCTCCTGTTGGCGCCCGGAGCCCCCGTCTCGCCCCGGGGCCCCGGGTTCCTGCAGCTGCCAGGTAGGTTTAGTGCATTCTGGTTTTAAACGTCTGAACCTCAGGTACCCATGTTTACTTCCTTATAAATCCTCCGTGTCTAACTCTGAGCCCTCGGGGTGCTGCCGTGGTGAGCTGCCCCGGGAAGGTCCATCCACGAGGGAGCTTCCTGCCCTCGGATGCTACGGGCGTTACGTGGGCTCCGGCCACGCCGGGAAGCTGGGCCTGCCTTGGGAGAAATCTCCCCGTTCCAGCGGGAGACAGGCTCCGTCACACGCTCTCTCCGAGAGCTCTGAGGACGGGTTAAGGCCAGGACGCCGCCCGGTCTCCGAGGACGCTGGTGCCGCTGAGCGGAGTGCGGCACCGATCCCGGCAGAGGCTGGCCGCCCCCGTGAGGCACAGGTCGGGATCCCCTGCAGAACTGGTTGGAATTCGTCTCAGGAAAACTCAGCGGCAGCGGATGCAGGCGTCGGCCTGTCAGCCAGTCAGCAGCTCCCGGGGACCTGGGGACAGAAAAGGAGACTTGGGCTTCAGAAGCTGACACGAAAGCCCAGCATCACGTCCTGGAGCCGTGAGGGTCCAAGATGGGGAGGAGCACAGGACCGGGTCCCAGACAGGCAGGGCGCCTGTGCAGCCCGCCGCCCTGGTCCTGTCTGGGGCGCCCCCTGCTGGGCAGTCAGGCCCTGATTCTGAGCAACGAGGCACCTGAGAGGAGCAGGTTGGCTTCTGCTTGTGGCTCTTCAGAGAAAAGCCCGCCCTGAATTCACCCTCGTTCTCCCGGCTCCCGCCCCACCCAGGCCCGGGCTCTCCTCTGGGTCACAGACGTGAGGCAGCACTTTCCCTGTGGAGTGCTCACAGTCTGTGCAGACTTACACGCAGCCTTCCTGTTCCCACGTCACTGCCCCAGGCCCCGGGTTCTGTGTCCACACAGACGGGGCCCTGGGAGTGTGGGAATCAGAGCAGACATCGGTCGGACTGAGTGCTGCAGCGATGTCTCACTTAGCAACGTCAGCAAAGCTGCTCTGCGGGTTAAAAACCAGTTTCTCTTCTCTCCATGTAAGCGCTGGCAGAGCTGCCCCAACGCCAGTGCCCGGGCCCCCGCCCTGACCGACCGCCGGGGCCACACGCTGCTGAACCTGTCGGCCCTCCGCCCCGAGGAGTACCTGCTGGCGCCCGCGGAGAGCCCCAGGTGGGTGCGGGCCAGGCGCGGGGCGGGGCCGGCGCTCCAATGCAGCGTCCTTGGGGCGTGAAGTCTCCCAGACGCTTTGGGGTGACAGGCCCCTGGCCAGACGCTTTGGGGTGACAGGCCCCTGGCCACTGACACGCCCAGAGCGGGAGCAGCTCCTGGGGCGATGCCCCTCAGACCCTCTTCTCTCGGCGCCCCCGGGCGTGTGTGCCCGCTCCTGTGGGGGCAGGGAGAGCTGCCGTGTGGGCTCCCTGAGCCTCGTGGGGAGCCTGGGCGGGGAGCCGGAGGGGGGCCTCCGGTGGCTTTAGATCCGGCCACAGCCCGCCCCCAGAGTGCACCCGCACCGAGGCGGCGGGGGCGTGGGGCTCCGAGTGGCTGGTCTGCAGAGAAGGAGCCTTAGTGGCCATTAGAGTGTGGCCACCGTGGCCACGTCCTGCACGTGGCACCCAGGTCCTCAGCAGGCGGTGAGCGCTAGCAGCCACGGCGGAGCCTCCTGCAGGCCCCTGTCTGAGCAGCTCCCCGGCCCGCCTTGTGAGCTGCCGTTCCTCCGCCGCTGACCGCCCGTGTGGCCATGCCTCCGGCTGATGCTCAGCGCTGCTCCCCCCGGGCCGTTAGGATCGGCGCGGTCAGGACGAGCGCCCGTGGGGGGCCTGCGTGCCCTCGGAGAGGCGCTGACCGTGCTCCCTCCCCCAGGCTCGGGGGCTGGTCTTTCGGAGGGCGAGGCCCGGATCCTGCTCAAGAGGCGCACTCACACCGGCGAAAACCAGACCGCCTGGCCAAGGTAATCGTTCTAGTTTGTTTCACCCGATCGAGGCAGTTAGAGTATCACACACCTGAGGTCCTGGCACATTGTGGACTCAGGAGGAAGCAGGCAAGTCCCAGTGCGTGTTCCTGTGGAGTCAAAACCGTTCAGCCCTGAGCGAGAGCCAGGTCCTTTTCCTGTGCCACAGAGCACACGGCACTGTCAGTTAGGACCAGACCCGCCAGGACACGGAAGCACACGGGGCGGCGCCTGGTGCAGGACAGCTGGCAGCGCCCCGGGTCCAGGTGGCAGGATTCTCTGAGCCTTAGGGACGGTCCCTGTGCCCCTGAGAACGGGCGGAGGGCTCCTCAGGTGTGGGGAGGAGGACAGGGAGGACGAGGCCTCCCACCTGTGGGAGCTCAGAGGTGCTGAGTCCCAACAGGGCTGTCCCAGGGAGGCCACAGGCCCCACTCACCTGCACACGCGATCCCCGATGACACATTAAGTTGCTGTGCAGACTGTCCGGCGACCCCTCCTTCAGCAGGCAGCACGTGGTCCATTCCCTCTAGGAACAGTTTAGCTTTCATCGCACTCTCCCGACCCCCCTGTGCACGTGGGTGCGTCTTTGCTGGCGTCTGGCCGCCGCCGGCTCCCAGCCTCAGCGGCCGGGTGTGTGGCCCTGTGCTCCCCTCGCCTCTGGGCGGAGCTGGTCTCCTGACCAGCCTGTTGGACCAGGGCCTTCCGCAGTCTGGAGGTGGTTGATCTAAGGACGTCCAAACCTGCAGAGAATTTTTTAAATTTCCTGCAGAGAATTTTTATGAGTTTATTTGAGCCCAACTGACAACCTGCTGGGAAGCAAGATCTCAGATGCCCCAGAGGACACGCCACAGTGTCTTTCCTGCGTCTGGAACGGGGCGGGAGAGGGCAGGCCTGTCTCTGTGAGGGAGCACAGCCCCGAGGGCCTGGAGGAGGGCCTCACAGGAGCGCTCACCTGGGGGCACAGGTTGATGTCCTTCCTCCTCCTCCTCCTCCTTCTTCTTTTTTAAGAAAATGTTTTTTATTTATTTTCGGAAAGAGAGGAAGGGAGAAGGAGAGCGCAGCATTGATGTGTGAGGGGAACATCATAGGCTGCCCCCTGCCAGGGACCAAGCCTGCAGCCAGGCACGTGCCTGACCCAGAATCGAACTGTGACCTTTCGGTGCCGGGGGCGCTCAGCCGCTGGGGAGCACCAGCCCGGGCGATGCCCTAACTTCTTCAAGACACTCACCACCTTCTCTGGAGGTTGTTCTGAAATTCTCTTAAACAGGAACATTTGGAGACACTGATACTGATGGCTCAGCTGGCACAGCTTATGTTACCTGGTGCTCAGTGCCATAACGTCGCCCGTCTGTCCCCTCCCTTCCCCGGCGTCACTCTCACGCTCAGCAGATGCTCAGCTCCCTTTGTTTTAAGAAACAATGTTCCACATTCGGTTATTAATTTGAAAGTAATCTTTTTTTAGTCATTTTCCCCACTTTTAATTTGCAGGTCAAATTTCATTAGCTTACCAGCCGAGAAAGAAAAAATGATGGCTTTAGTTTTTTCCTCTCTGTGAGAATACAATTATAGAGCAACATTCACGTTTGTTCTGGGGAAATTAATCTATTTTTAGCTGTGAATTACATGCTTGAGATAAATGTGAAATTAGCAGACGGGCGCTCACCGCTCACGGTCAGCTGTGCTCGGGCACGGCTCTGAGGCGAGCGTTCGGGTCCCGCGAGGCAGAGGGACACGCGTGGCCTCGGTCTGAGAAGAGCTGAGGAGCGGAGGGCGGGGCGCCTGAGTGTCCTCCCTCCCAGGTGTGGTACAGCCAGCAGGCCTCCCGCCCCCTCCCCGCCTGAGTGTCCTCCCTCCCAGGTGTGGTACAGCCAGCAGGCCTCCCGCCCCCTCCCCGCCTGAGTGTCCTCCCTCCCAGGTCTGGTACAGCCAGAAGGCCTCCCGCCCCCTCCCCGCCTGAGTGTCCTCCCTCCCAGGTGTGGTACAGCCAGCAGGCCTCCCACGCCCTCCCCGCCTGAGTGTCCTCCCTCCCAGGTGTGGTACAGCCAGCAGGCCTCCCGCCCCCTCCCCGCCTGAGTGTCCTCCCTCCCAGGTGTGGTACAGCCAGAAGGCCTTCCACGCCCTCCCTGCCTACCTGAACCACCTGAGCAACCTGCTCCTGTGGAGGCTGCTGCCACCGGCCGAGGACTGGACACAGTACGGTGAGGGCTGGACACACAGTACGGTGAGGGCTGGACACACAGTACGGTGAGGGCTGGACACAGTACGGTGAGGGCTGGACACACAGTACGGTGAGGGCTGGACACAGTACGGTGAGGGCTGGACACAGTACGGTGAGGGCTGGACACAGTACGGTGAGGGCTGGACACAGTACGGTGAGGGCTGGACACAGTACGGTGAGGGCTGGACACAGTACGGTGAGGGCTGGACACAGTACGGTGAGGGCTGGACACAGTACGGTGAGGGCTGGACACAGTACGGTGAGGGCTGGACACAGTACGGTGAGCCCCGCGCAGAAGCCAGCCCGCAGCGCGCTGGGCGGAGCCTGAGGCGGGGCGAGCGGTCAGCACTCACACGGGGTCGCAGGCCCTGCTCCTGTCGGGTCCTCACAGGCTCCTCCTCGGGGCTGGCCTCCTGTGCGGGGATGCGGGGACGGAGGGCTCTCGCCAGCGGGGCTGGCCTTAGGGGCTGGCCTTAGGGGCTGGGCGCTCCAGGCTCTCCCTGCGGGCCGGGCTCTGCCATCACCGGGACCTCGGGCAGGGAGGTCGGCACCGGTGCCCGGGCCTGGGCAGAGCCCACAGGAGCCCCCCTGGGCACAGAGGCCTGGGCTCGGCTCCCGCCGCCGTGCAGGGGAGGCCCGGCTCACCTTCCGTCTCCCGCAGGAATCACGCTCTACAGCCACCCGTACGGAGGGGCCCTGCTGAACGAGGACAAGATGTGAGCTGAGGGGCGACTGGGTGGGCGGCTGTGGGATGGGATCTCGGGGTGACCTGGGCTGATGCTGCTCTGCATGTGCAGGGTGGGCACGTGGCTTTGGTGACCGCTAGCTGCCCCTGCCCCGCTCCTGGGGCTGCTGTCTGCGGGGCCAGCCTCAGTCTTAGCCACAGCCCTGCAGCGGCCACTCGGGGGCGCCTCTCACTGTAACTGGGCCGGGTTCAGTGTCAGGAGCAGCCCGGGAAGCCCCTTCGCTTCGCCTCCTCGGCTATGCCCTGTGCTGGGCGCAGTGCCCGCTGCCGAGTTTCCACAGTGTGTCCCCCACCACCGGCCCGGCCAGGCAGAGGCCCGCTCTGCGCCCCTGACGAGCTGCTGTCGCCCGCAGCCTGGAGAGCGTCCGGCAGTGCGGCGTGGCCCTCTGCATCGTGCTGGGCGTCTCGGTGCTGGCCGCCGCCATCGGCAGCTCCGCGGTCAGGGACCGGGTGAGCGGGGCCAAGCGGCTGCAGCACCTGAGCGGCCTGGGCTACGGGGCCTACTGGCTCTCCCACTTCCTGTACGACATGGTACGCCGGGCACTTCCCAGTCTCCGCCTGCATGTGACATGTTCATGTGTGTGCGCGCGTGCGCGTGTGTGCGTGCGGGTGTGTTGAGTGCACACACATGTGTGTATGTAGGTGTGCACACATGTGTATGCACGCACACACGTGTGTGGTTATATTTGGGGGCTGGCCACCTCAGACTGACACAGCAGGATCATTTCACTGGCAGAGCGTTTCGGTGAAGTCCTGTTGTCACCGGGGCTCCTGGCAGCTCCTGCCTCGGCCCCGGCGTGGAGCTCAGCCGACAGGGCCCATTGAGCATGTCTGTGCCTCAGCACCGCGGCCTCAACCTTTCCGGCGGGTGTGTGACCGACGCCTGGGCTGGGACAGGGACGCTTCCCAGAATGCCTCAGGGCTGCCCGGCTGGGGGACTGTCCGCACACTCAGCCCGGGGAAGTCTGAGGTCTCAGCCCAGACGAGAAAGGTCTCAACCCAGACTGAGGGACACTGATCAGGAGAGGACCCAGCCACCCCGATCCACATCCACTCAGCAGGGCCACTGCCCAGGCCTGCTCCCTCCTGTCCCCGTGTCGCATGCGGTGACCACGGCTCTCCAGAGAGACGGGCAGAGGATAGGCCCAGGGGCCGCGCCTCTGGGACCCCGAGGCCCTGCCTTGACGGTGTCCCCATGGCCGCCCTGTGCCTCCGTGTCCTCTCCTCTTCCTGGGGGACACCGGCCGCAGTGGCCTTGGTCCGGCCTTCGTCAGCTCAGGTCCATCTCCAGGACACGGGGCGCGGGGCCTGGACACACACACCCGGGGACAGGCCAGCGGCCTCGGAGCCTGCAGCGGCACCACAAAGGCACTGCGGGACCCTGCAGCCTGGCGGGAGTGTGTGTGTGTGTGTGTGTGTGCGTGTGCGTGTGTGTGTGCGTGTGTGTGTGTGCGCGCGCGCGCACGCGCGCGCGCGCCCCACGGCCGCCCCTTGTCTCCCCAGCTCTTCTACTTGGTCTCCGTTGGCCTGTGTGTCGCCGTGGTCGTGGCCTTCGGATTGCCGGCCTTCACCTTCCGCGAGAACCTGGCGGCCACCGTCCTCCTGCTGGTGCTGTTCGGGTGTGTGACGTGGCAGCCTCGCGGCCGCTCAGCCTGGGCCCGCTTCCTGCCGGGAGCCGGTGGCTGAGCTGCCCTGACCCCGTGCTCCTGGCTCCCTTCTAGCGAGGAGGCCGCTTCCACGGGGGCGCTGCGGGGCCGAGGGCCGAGCCGGGGGTGCCAGGCCCCTGGAGCCAGGAGACGCTGGGTGTGGAAGGCGGGGCCGCCCCGCTCCGTGCACATAGGCAGGAAGTGAGCACCGGCCCTGACTTTCAGGTACGCGACCCTCCCAGGCATGTACCTGACGTCCCGGCTCTTCCCCAGCGCCGACGGCGCCTTCATCGCCTACGTCTCGCTGCACTTCGTGCTGGGCCTCTGCACGCTGCTCATGACCACCATGCCCCGGCTGCTGGCCGTCGTCACCGGCGCCCAGGTGGGCCCAGATTCACCAGACCCAGGCACCTCCCCGCCCGCCCCGGTGCCATCGCAGGGTCCGGGCCTCCCGTGTGGTATCAGGGCGGACACACTCAGTCCATACGTCCTGCCCTGACTGCCCAGCCCACGTCCTCCTCACAGGAGGAATGCGTTCATGTCAGCCCAGCAGACCCGGAAGTCCTCGGTCCTTTCCGTACCAGCTCTGAGTCTGAATCTCCCGAGCCCACCGGCCAGGCCTGGTGACTCGGGGACGCTCATCCTGAGAATCCCCTCCAGCATGAGCCCGGGAGACACCTGAGCTCCCTCCCTGACCAGTGGGGGGCGGCGGGGGGGGGCAGCATGGGAGAGACACTCTCCGACAGGGAGACCCGGCCCATGGGGTCCCACCCAGCCAGTGGGTCCTCAGACCAGGCTTGGAGTGGACAGTCCGCTGCGCCGGCCGCAGGGTGTGACAGGCGGGGACCCGGTGGGGGGGACCGGGCAGGGGGGCCGCAGGAGAGCTGGTGTGGCGGGAGCACCAAGCTGGCTCGTTCCTCTCCTCCAGAACCTGCAGGCCATCTACGAGGTCCTCAAGTGGGTCTTCACGCTGTTCCCCCAGTTCTGCCTGGGCCAGGGCCTGATCGAGCTCTGCTACAACCAGATCCAGTTTGACCTGACCCGCGGCCTGGGTGTGGACACCTACGCCAGTCCCTTCCGCATGAGCTTCCTGGGCTGGGTCTTCGTGCAGCTGGCCGCGCAGGGCACGGCGCTGCTGCTGCTGCGGCTGCTCCTGCACGGGGACGTGGTGCGGAGGGCCAGGTACCGGCGTGCGCCTCGGCGCCAGCGCAGAGCCGGGGCGGGGGGGGGGGGGGGGGGGGGTGTTCCCTCCCGGAGGTGCAGACGGACCACGTCCGACCCGCACCTGGTGGGCGGGCTCACGGTCCCTGCGGTTTGGGCCGGCGCGTCACGGACACAAAGAAGGACTGTGTGAGAGACCTCCGCTCCCGGGCGCTCTCATCCCAGGAGTTTCCCTCTGCCCGCGCCCAGCCCTCTGTCTGCTGTGGGGTGACGGGTGACAGAGGCCAGCACGCTGGCGGCTTGTGGCGGGTCCTGTAGCAGGAGGCAAGGAAGGAGGCAGTTCCTGGTGGAGAGAGGCTCCTAGGAGGCCGGGAGCAGGGCCCGGGGCAGGGGGAGAGCAGTCTAAAGGCACCTGCAGAACCTGATGGATTTTCACCAACTGGACAGGCGTGTCCCTTCCCCGGACCGCGTGCTGTCAGCCTCTCAGGCCCTCTGCAGCCACCATCCCCTCGCCCCGCCCCTCCCCGCCCGGCTGCACACATGGCTCTGTGTGCGGGCCACTCCCCGGGCCCGATGCTTCTCAGCAGCCGTGCTGTCCGCGGAGTAGTGTGATCTCTCCATGGGCTTCAGAGACGGACACACAGTACAAGGAGAGGAGCTCGGCAGCAGGGCTGGCCACGGAGAGTTTATTTTATTTAAACACCCGGCACTTTAAAGCAGTGGAAGACACAGGAAATTGCCAAATGGATACAGAGCCCGCGTCCCCTGTGCCCAGCCCCTCCGCTGACAATGGGTCATGTTCTGACACCGCACCTCCGGGGGGGACCCAGGGTTGGTGAGTTGGGTTGCCCAGTGCAGCTCATGGGATTGGAGATTCCCGGTCACACACCCATTGACCATCAGGAGGAGGAGCCAGGAGGGAGCAGCTCAGGTGCAGGTGAATCTCATCCACCTGACGACACAGTGAACGCAGGAGCGGCTGTGCGAGTGCTTGGGCTCAGTCCGCCATGCTCCTCGCACGGACGGGCGTGTGACCACGGCCGTGGGCCTGTGTGTGCAGCCAGGGCCCGAAGGCGTCCGCGGGACCTTCCGCCCTCAGTGCGAGTCGCGGGTGTCCCTGCAGCCAGGGGCTCGGGGTGTCTGCCCGCTGTCTCTTGGGCACGCGTGTCACCTTCCCTCCTGGGGACGCCGGCGGCCATGATGGGACCAGCGCAGCGAGCTGCCGCCCCGTCTCCGTCTCCAGGCCTCCTCGTAGGGACATCTGCCCCCTCCCCTCTCCGGTGCCCGTCCCGTCCCGGGTCCCGGGTCCCGGGTCCCGGGTCCCAGGTCTGGTGTGGGTGACGGGCTCTCTCCTCCAGGAGGCGCTCGGCCGTCCAGGGCACCGTCACGGCCTGTGGGGACGTGGACGTGGAGGCGGAGCAGGCGCGGGTGCTGAAGGGGAGAACCGGCGGGGACCTGCTGGTGCTCTGCAACCTCAGCAAGAGCTACGGGCGCGGCCGGCCGGCTGTGCGGGACGTGACCCTGGGCCTGCGGAGCGGGGAGGTGAGGGCCGGTGTCCCTGTGTGACCCTGTGACCCTGTGGAGGGGGAGGGGGGTCTGCGTGTCCGAGTGACCCTGGGCCTGCGGAGCGGGGAGGTGAGGTCACGTGTGAACTCGGAGCCACGGACACCCAACGGGACGCTGTCAGTCCCCGGATAGCAGAGCCCACAGACAGAGTCTGAGATCTGGGAGGCAGGAGCCCTGGAGCTGCAGACAGAAGGTCGCCCTCAGGAATGCGCACCTCACAGGGAGGGGGACCAGACCCAGAGCCGCCATGTTGACTCACTAGCGGGGTGCTCAGGCCGGGCCCAGATGCCGGGGAGGACCCGGTGCAGGAGAAAGAGGATTGTCATGTGCAGGGACCTTGCAGGCAGCAGATGGTGGGGTGTTTGCTGGCTGTCTCCCTGTCACTCATCCGGGCAGGAAATGGGACTGGTCCTTCTGCCTTCGTGGCTGATGTGACATAGGACATGGCCGAGCCAAGAGCTGGCTGGGTGCTGGGAGTCAGAGAGGAGGCCTGGAGGCGCCAGTGGGGGAGGGGGGGGACAGTGATGGGGGCAGTGATGGGGACAGTGATGACGAGGGGGGAGGGGGGCAGTGATGGGGGGCAGTCACGAAGGGGAGGTGGCAGTGGTCTGATGCTGTGCCTTACAACATACTAATGCCTGAGGGAGACACTGGGCGCCGCTGGGTGGCATCGTGTGGCCCTGAGCTTGCACACGGGGTCCGTGTAGTGGTTTCCTCCCGGACGCCGCGGGCCTGTCAGGACCCACTGGCCGCTTTGTGCAGAGGCTGCTTCACAGCGCAGATGGCCCGGGGCCGCTCGGTGGGGTGCCCTGTGACGGACTGTCCTCTCCCTCCTCAGTGCTTCGGGCTCCTGGGCGTGAACGGGGCCGGGAAGAGCACCACGTTCAAGATGCTGAGCGGGGACGAGGCCCCGAGCGCAGGGCACGCCGTGGTCAGGACGCCCATGGGGTGAGAGGCCCCTCCCCCCCCCCCCCCCCCCCCACTTCCTGGCGGGACCAACCCTGGAGCCAGGGGCCCAACGCCGGGGTCGGGCACTCGGTCTGCTCCTCATGTCCTCCCTCCCTCCTCGGGGCGGAGCCTCCCGGAGCCCGGGGTCCGACGCCGGGTCCGGGCACCAGGTCTGCTCCCCATGTGAGTCCTCACTCCCTCCTCGGGGCGGAGCCTCCGGGAGCCCCCGGAGCAGGATCCGCAGGCGCAGGCGGCAGTGGGGAGGGCAGGGGCCTCCAGAGGCGCAGGTGGTGGGGTGTGTGGGAGACTGGCCCTTCTGCCTTCACCGGCCAGTTCAGCTTCAGATCCCCGGGACTGAGGGGCTGCAGACCTGGATAAATCTGCCTCTACAATGTCTTCACCATCCCCATGTCCTACCCAGAGGGCCGTGCGCTTCTCCGTACGGAGGAGACCATTTTCTCTCTCCCTCGGCCTCCATTCCCCGTCATCTCCCTATTGGCTCCCGGCTGTAACGGTGTTGCCCATTGGCTCCCGGCTGTAACGGTGTTGCCTATTGGCTCCCGGCTGTAACGGTGTTGCCTATTGGCTCCTGGCTGTAACAGTGTTGCCCATTGGCTCCCAGCTGTAACACTATTGCTGCTCGCAGGCAGGGGATACAGTTACACTTAGGTTAGTCCATATCAGTGGAAACAAGTCAATGTTTCAAACTAACGGTGTGCAAGAACTGTAAGCAGGGTTTGTCGAGGGAGCGTGTGGTGTGTGTGGATGAGCCGTGCTGCAGACCCGGTGGCCGTGTGGAGGCGAAGCTGCTGTGGCACCGAAGCCTCAGGCTGTGCTGTCGGTTTCCCTGCTGTCGTGGGAGTCAGACGGTGCTCTGGTGATTGGGTGGTGTTTTGGTTTTTGTTTTGTAACTTCTCTGTGTACAAGTACAAAAGGACAAAATAATCAGAATTCAAAAGGAAACAAAAATAGATGGTTTATTTTCTCATCCCTGGGAGGCTGTCTCCTTTGTAATCTCGATCCATCGTTTCTAAAATAATTGGGAAATGAAATTCAAATCGCTGCTCTCAGAAGCAGCCATGAATGCACAATCCATAATCCCCTACTCGCTGCATGTCTGTGCAACTATTTAATTGTAACAAAGCTCCTTGCATTCATTATAGTTCCAACCTTGATGATGTGTAATGCGGATTGTACATTGTATTCAGGGAATTAAACGGGTGATTAGGGCACAGTGGAGGGTTAAGCACTCAGTGTGCGTGCCTTCCTGCCCACGCAGCTCACGGCATGTCTCCGGACGAAGCATGTGATCCCACACCGTCCTCTTGGCGCTCCTGCCTGTAAGGTTCCCGCGCAGGGAGCAGGCTCCTCCCAGTTCAATGGGTTAATGTAAAGCCGGACACCACACGGTGTTCAGTCGCCGATGAGCCAGGGTCCTGTGAACGGTCTGTGCGGAGACACGGTGGCCAGGCTCAGCCTCACTCACGGTGCCCGTAGCACACGTGGCCGTGGCCGCGGTCTGACCGCAGCTGCTGCGAGTGCCTCCCGTTGGCAGACGCCGTGGGCGCCCTCCCGGAGCCCAGGCAGCCTGTCCTGTCCGGGGGCTCGCTGACGCCTCTCCCGGCAGGGAGGCCGTGCCTCTGTTCGCGGCGGGAGCGGCCGGCGTGCGTGTGGGCTACTGTCCGCAGCAGGACGCGCTGGACGGGCCGCTGACGGGCTGGGAGCACCTGCGCTACTACTGCCGCCTGCGGGGCGTCCCAGGGCCCCGCGTGCCCCAGGTGAGGCCGGGACCGCGAAAGGCCCAGTGACACCTCTGCTCCCGAGACGCCCAGTCCGCCCTCATGGTGGGCTGCTCCTGTCTGCCCTCAAGGCTGTCTGTCCGGTTCCACTGCACCGGCTCCCTGGGCTTCGGCCCAGCCCTCTGAGGGCGCACAGGCCCGGAGCCCGCCCCCGCCCTGCCCCCGGAGCCCCCGTGAGCCCGGTCTGTTCTTTCTCACCAGAGGGAGGAGGCGGGGACTGGGCTGTGGTGGCTGTCAGGCTCCCTCCTGCAGGTGGCCGGGGACCTGGTGAGGCGCTTACACCTGGAGGCCCACGTGGACCAGCCGGTGGCCACCTACAGCGGGGGCACCAGGCGGAAGCTGTCTGCAGCCCTGGCCCTGCTGGGCAAGCCCCACCTCCTCCTGCTGGTGAGTGGGGTCCAGGCTCGGCCTCCAGGCCCAGGGGCGCGTCCTCGCTGCCTGCCAGGCGGCTGGAGTGACTTCAGGGGCCAGGTCCCCCAGCCGGACGGTCCCCGGGAGTTTACAGAAGTGACGTTTATTCCTCGATGGTCCCTTTCACTCAGCCAATGGGAGATCCAGTAGACTGTATATGAAGAACAGATTTAAACCCAAATTCACGGGGAGCTAAAACCCGCCTGTTGTCCTCTGCCCAGCGGCCGCCTTTCCCGTCCCGGCCACAGACCGAGCGGGATCCTGGGGCCTGTGCCCGGCTGCGGTCTGACAGGAAGTCAGGTGTCACCGTCCCCGCACATGGCTGTGCTGCGCTGGCTGCGGCCCCTGCTGCCCAGTCTGGGGGAGGCCGGCGCCCTGACCACAGGGGGGCGCTGTCTAACCCTCCCTGCCCGCCCGCCCGGGGAAGGCAGCCTGAGCTCTGGGGCTCCTGTGCGGGGCTCCCGGCCTCATGGCAGAGATGCTCTCTCGGCACGTCAGCCAGGCGCCAGGAAGTGGCCGGACTGGACGTTCTGAGCAAGTGGAGCCTCTTCCTGCCCCAGACGGGCTCCTCAGTGTCTGCTCTGAGACCTTGTCGCAGCCGAGGGTGCTCACCCCTCTGCCCCGCGCCGAGGAGCTGGCACGGGGTGCTGTGGGGAACACGGGGCGGCGGCTCGGACAGCGGCCCTGGAGCCGGAGCCGGAGCCGGAGCCGGAGCCGGAGCGGGCTCCTCGTGGCCGGCCCCTGGCCCATCGCTGCTCCTCCCTCAGGACGAGCCCAGCTCCGGGATGGACCCCCGCTCGAAGCGGTCCCTGTGGGAGGCGATCACCGAGGAGGTTCGGGAGGGCTGCGCCGTGGTGCTGACCTCGCACAGGTGAGCCGGGGCCCTCCGCTGACCCACGGCCAGCGCGGGGCACAGCTGGAATCCGCACCCAGGGTCTGCGTGGCCCAAGGTCACCGAGCTGGGCCCTCCGGGGCTTCTGCCTGCTTGGTCCAAGGTCACCCCACACAGCCTGCTGTTTAGTTGTTTGGTCATCCCTCACTAACCCCCTGCCAGCCTGGTCGTAGGCAGCCATCTTGTGAGGGCATGAGAGTCAATTTGCATATTACCTCTTTATTATATAGGATATAGTAAACTTTTTATTACAGTTTATTTACTAATCACATTTAATGTTTATGCTTACCATATTTAACACTTAAAGTTACCAATAATATTTGTATTACAATAATTTTGTATGATTTCTCACTATAAACATATCTGTCCTTTTCCTTTTTTTAATGCCTCTCTCCATTGGTTGAAGTCTTCATTTAAGTCCTTAGTAAACTCGTTTCTTTCCATAAATGTCTCCGCTGTGGAGGCTCCTCCCTGCGCTGCACTGGTGCTGCTGCTGGAAGGCTCTCGCTGATCGCACCTCGCTTCCTGGGCTGGAAACGCTCAGGCGGTGGTTATTGTGGGGTCAGTGCCCACCACTGAGAGGCGCTCCCTGTGATGCTGACTGGGGGCCGGCTGACCTATGACCTGTGGGTGCCGGCTGACCTATGACCTGCAGGCTGGCTGACCTGTGACCTGTGGGCTGGCTGACCTATGACCTGCGGGCCAGCATCTCGCGGCCTTGCTGACGTGCTCCCTCCTCCCTGCAGCATGGAGGAGTGCGAGGCCCTCTGCACGAGGCTCGCCATCATGGTGGACGGCAGCTTCCGGTGCCTGGGCACCCCCCAGCACATCAGGGACCGGTACGTCCGCTTCTCCCGCCAGCCCGGCCCGGGGCTCCCGCCGGAAGGAGGTGAAGGCCCGGGGGGGAGGGGGTGATGGCCTCAGCTCGGGGCCCGGCCTCCCCGCTGCCCCTGCTGTGTCCTTCCCGGGGGACAGGCCACTGTGGGCCCCGGGAGGGCTGGCATGCCATGGCAGAGCCGAGATGAAGATGGACAGGCTGTCCCGCAAGGCTGTGCCCGTGCCCCTGGCCTCGGAAGCCGCCCCTGGTGGGAGGGCAGGAGCCAGATGCCATGGGTGCTCCCGTTTGAAGGTGAAGCTGAGGGCTGCCCTCCCTGGGGCCACAGAGGCTCCTGGGGTTGGTGGTCTCACGGGGCGGGGGGGGGGGATTGCTGGCTGATTGCTTTCCTTCCCTCACCCTCTGTCCTTCCCGGCCCACCTCAGTCCCTGCGGCCCTGACAGCCCTGAAGCCGGGGGTGGAGTGGGAGGGGGAGGAGGACGGGGGGCTCCTGTAGCTCAGCTCCCACCTCTCTGGGTGTTGCTTCCAGGGTTTGGTGGTTTTTAAGATTAACTTCGTTTCGGTGTCAATATAAGTTGAATTAGAGCAAACTACATAACTGGGCTATAATTAATTTCTGAATATATATATATATATATATATATATATATATATGCTAGTGACCTAGTGACCCGGTGCATGGATCCGTGCATATAGAAAGGAAATTAATTAGAAGAAAGATTCATGTGGTAATTACATCATTGCAAAAAAATTACATGTCAAGATAGTATATATAACATAGCATTATAAAATTAAAATGCAAAATTAAATTACTAGTGCGTGTCATATGTACCAGCCGGCTGGTTGGTTGGATGAACATACGGTTTAGCCTTTTATATATATAGATATATTTTAAATATATTTTATTATTGCTTTCAGAGAGGAAGGGAGAGGCAGAGAGACACAGAAATATCAGTGATGAGACTGAAGCACTGATGGGCTGCCTCCTGCCCACCCCACACTGGAGATTGATCTCACCCCCGGGCATGTGCCTTGCTGGGAATCTAACTGTGACCTCCTGGTTCCTAGGTCAGTGCTCACCACTGAGCCACGCTGGCCGGGCCTGAATGTGTTTTGAGCGTCCTCGACCCCAGCATTTGCCATGGTTGCTTCTCTTCCTGCCTCCGGGGCGTGGGCTCTAAGGTGCCGTCTGGGTCCCGAGCAGTAACGCGCTGTCCCTGTGCACCGCTCAGGTTCGGGGCCGGCTACACCGTCCGCGTGGGGCTCAGCGCTGGAGGAAGTCAGCACCAGCTCTCCGAGCGCCTGCAGCGCCGCTTCCCCGGCGCCCGGCTCAAGGTAGCGCCTGGACCCGCTGCTGCGCCTCCGTCTGCGGGAGGGCGCCACCGGGGACGCTTGCTCCGGCCGCAGCTGGTGGCGCGGAAAAGGGGACGCCCTGTGGGTCCAGGGTGGTGCCCCAGGAGACTGTAGTCACACCCTGTCCTGGCTCAGCTCGTAGCCTGGCTCCCTCCATCCAGGACAGATGGCGGCCCTCACTGCCTCCTCCGTGCACTGAGGGCTCAGCCTGCTTCCCCGCTCCCACACCCACACCCACAGCCTCTCCCCGTGGGGACACAGTGCGGTCACACCTACACCCACAACCTCTCCCCGTGGGGACACAGTGCGGTCACACCCACACCCACAGCCTCTCCCCGTGGGGACACAGTGCGGTCACACCCACACCCACAGCCTCTCCCCGTGGGGACACAGTGCGGTCACACCCACAGCCCCTCCCCGTGGGGACACAGTGCGGTCACACCCACACCTGCAGCCTCTCGGCCGGACTGGTGGGACCTGCGGCCTCAGTCCAGGTTGAGCTTTGCCTGCCTACCCTGAGCAGCGGCAGCCCCGGGCCCCTGGCTCCAGGGCTGGCACCCCCCCTGCACTGCCTCCAGGAGGGGCCACCGGCCGCTGTGACCACAGATTCCTGTGGTGATGGAGGAGGTCTGCCAGGCAGAGCACGCGGGGCCACCGGACCTGTCCAGTGGCCGGACAGTGGCGCCCGGGGCTGCGGCCGGTGGGAGCCCGAGGAGCTGAGCGGGCTGCTGTGAGCCGTGCGCCTCGCGGGAAAGGGCCTCTCGCCCGCGTGGGCGGCAGGACGGGGACCTCGCCCGGCGGCCGGGGTGGCGGCTGCGGGGGGCTGTCTGCCGTGTGCCAGGTGAGCTGTTTGGTTGCAGGGGCGGCGCCCGAACGTGCTGGAGTACCAGGTGCCCGCGGACTGGGCCGGCCTGGCCGACCTGCTGCAGGAGCTGGAGGACAGCAAGGCCACTGGACGCATCCGCCACTATGCCCTGGCCCCGGCCTCGCTGGAGCAGGTGCGCGACGGAGGCTGCTACTGTCGGCTCTGCACCGGGTCCGGCCTCGGCTGCCGTTGCTCATAGTTACCACCTGGGAAGGGGTGTGGGCCTCGGGGCCTCCCCCACCCTGTAAAGAGAGGGCCTTCCTGTCCCCCGACCCGCCTGCCAGTCACGGGACGCCCCTGCAATGAAGCAGGCGCTCGCTTTGGGTAGGAAGAGAGTCGGGGTGTCAGATAAGCCACAGCTTCGTTCTCCAGGCTGGACGGCCCAGAATTCACAGCCAGTCCTTCCTGCCCAGAGGGTGATCCTCCCTGGGGTTTGCTTTCAGTGGTTTTACCTGCTTAGGGGGACCTAGGAGGGGTAAGAGGGGTGGGAGAGAGAGGGTCTGGGAGGGGGGAGGGAGTGAGGGTCTGGGACAGGGGTCTTCAAACTACGGCCCGCAGGCCACATGCAGCCCCCAGGGGAGTCTGATCCGGCCCGCCAGGTTTTTTGGGCAGTGAGCGCAGCCAAGGTGTTACAGTAGGGATTAGTAGTTCATATAGTCCGGCCCTCCAGCTCTCTGAGGGACCGTGATCTGGCCCCCACTTTAAAAAGTTTGAGGACCCCTGGTCTGGGAGGAGGGAGAGAGAGGGTCTAGGAGGGGGAGGGAGAGGGAGTCAAGGAGGAGGGAGAGAGAGGGTCTGGGAGGGGGAGGGAGGGGGAGGCTTAGGAAAAGCTGGGCGGAGCTGTGGGAGGGCTTCCTTGTTAGGACATTCAGGAACCCGTGGCCAGTGTTGGGCAAACAGCGGCTGGTGAGCGCGGTTTGCTGCTCTGCTGACTAATGAGTCTGCCGACCACTGTTGCAGGTTAACAATCACGCTCACTCTTCCTTTCAGGTGTTTGTGGATTTTGCTGCTGAGCAGCAGCCGGCTCCTCCAGCCCCTCCCGAGCCTCCCGCCCGGGGCCACCAGCCACCGCCCCTGCCTGTCTGAGCCCAAGACGCTGCTTCAGAGGAAGGAGACTCCCAGCCCGTCAGGCCTCAGGCCAGCGCAGGGAGCTGGGACACCAGGCCTGGGGCTGCCCTGTCCCTGCATTTTCCACTCTAACCTCTGTCAGTAATAACCAAGGCTTGGGCGGCTCCTCCAGCACAGCATCCCTGTGTGAGCTGGGGGCAGGGGAACCGCCTTGGTGAGGCTGGGCGCTGGAGAGGCCAGAGAGGGCTCTCACACCCTTCCCTTCCCTTCCCAGCCCGAGGCCCGAGACCACGCCCCTTTCCAGCCTGTGAGGCCCTGAGGCCACGCCCCTCCCAGTCTGTGAGGCCCTGAGGCCACGCCCCCAGCCTGTGAGGCCCCCGAGGCCACGCCCCTTCCCAGCCTGTGAGGCCTTGAGGCCCCGCCCCCTCCCAGCCTAGGTCCAGTAACCAGGCCAGGATTCTGTTTTAATTTGTCATCTTTTTTCCTGGGTAAGCTCTCGTGTCTAAGTGAGAATTCAGGGAGTTAAAGGACATTTCCCTTGTACTGGGTGATGGTATGTGGCATGACATGAAAAAATCGCCTTTCTTTTCATCTCAAAGATGCTGTAAAAAGGATTCATGCTTTCACAAAATTAAGTGATTTGAACGTGGTGATCTGTATTGATTATAAAAGTTTTATCAGAATTTCACGGAGGATAACTTTAGGGTATACAGAGCGATGGGATGTAAATGCGTTTTCTTTTTCTTAGTTGGGTCAGTAGTCACCATTTTAAACCCTTTAACTCAGTAGTTTTCAGCGGCATCAGCAGCTCCTGGCGCTTGTCCGAAGGCAGGTGGCCCGGGCCAGTGGCCGTGGGTCTGAGACGTGGGGGGGCCCTGTGACCTGAATTCTAAGTAAGTCCCCCCAGTGACTGACCCGCCTGCCAGCGACACACACAGCTACACCGCGCACAGCGCTGATATTCACGCGGCCTTTACAGCCTCTGAGCCCGGAGCGCTGTCCCAGTCCGTCCTCAGGTGTGAGCGCTGACCGCTACACCGGGCCTCTGAGGCAGTCCCTGGGCCACGCGTCCCCACTGAGGCCTCCTGTCCCCGCTGAGGCCTCCCGTCCCCGCTGAGGCCTCCCGTCCCCGCTGAGGAGGCCTCCCGTCCCCGCTGAGGCCTCCTGTCCCCGCTGAGGCCTCCTGTCCCTGCTGAGGAGGCCTCCCGTCCCCGCTGAGGCCTCCTGTCCCCGCTGAGGAGGCCTCCTGTCCCCGCTGAGGCCCCCCCGTCCCCGCTGAGGCCCCCCGTCCCCGCTGAGGCCTCCCGTCCCCGCTGAGGCCTCCCGTCCCCGCTGAGGCCTCCCGTCCCCGCTGAGGCCCCGTGTCCCCGCTGAGGCCCCCCGTCCCCGCTGAGGCCTCCCGTCCCCGCTGAGGCCTCCCGTCCCCGCTGAGGAGGCCTCCCGTCCCCGCTGAGGAGGCCTCCCGTCCCCGCTGAGGCCTCGTGTCCCCGCTGAGGCCTCGTGTCCCCGCTGAGGCCTCCCGTCCCCGCTGAGGCCTCCCGTCCCCGCTGAGGCCTCCCGTCCCCGCTGAGGCCTCGTGTCCCCGCTGAGGCCTCCCGTCCCCGCTGAGGCCTCCCGTCCCCGCTGAGGCCTCCCGTCCCCGCTGAGGAGGCCTCCCGTCCCCGCTGAGGAGGCCTCCTGTCCCCACTGAGGCCCCCCGTCCCCGCTGAGGCCTCCCGTCCCCGCTGAGGAGGCCTCCCGTCCCCGCTGAGGCCTCCCGTCCCCGCTGAGGCCCCCCGTCCCCGCTGAGGCCTCCCGTCCCCGCTGAGGAGGCCCCCCGTCCCCGCTGAGGCCTCGTGTCCCCGCTGAGGCCTCCTGTCCCCACTGAGGCCCCCCGTCCCCGCTGAGGCCTCCCGTCCCCGCTGAGGAGGCCCCCCGTCCCCGCTGAGGCCTCCCGTCCCCGCTGAGGCCCCCCGTCCCCGCTGAGGCCTCCCGTCCCCGCTGAGGAGGCCTCCCGTCCCCGCTGAGGCCTCCCGTCCCCGCTGAGGCCTCGTGTCCCCGCTGAGGCCCCCCGTCCCTGCTGAGGCCTCCCGTCCCCGCTGAGGCCTCCCGTCCCCGCTGAGGAGGCCTCCCGTCCCCGCTGAGGCCTCCTGTCCCCGCTGAGGCCTCGTGTCCCCGCTGAGGCCTCCCGTCCCCGCTGAGGCCTCCTGTCCCCGCTGAGGCCTCGTGTCCCCGCTGAGGCCTCCCGTCCCCGCTGAGGCCTCCCGTCCCCGCTGAGGCCTCCCGTCCCCGCTGAGGCCTCGTGTCCCCGCTGAGGCCTCCCGTCCCCGCTGAGGCCTCCCGTCCCCGCTGAGGCCTCCCGTTCCCGCTGAGGCCTCGTGTCCCCGCTGAGGAGGCCTCCTGTCCCCGCTGAGGAGGCCTCCTGTCCCCGCTGAGGAGGCCACACATCCCCCGCTGAGGCCATGTCCGGGGGACACGTCTGCGCTGACACTGCTCAGTCCGCTCTGAGTGACACTCAGGCCTCTGCCGCCTTCACTTCCGTGGAGCGGCCGCCAGTGGCCGGAGCACTTCGGAGGCCTGTCTGCTGAGCACAGCTGGGCGCCCGCCGCACCACGGCTGACGGAGGAGCTGCAGCTGAGTGTGATCCTCCCGCCCACCGGCCCCTCGTCCACGGGAGATGTAATCCTGTACTGCTGCTGTTGAACCAATAAAGGAAGTGAGACCGTGCCTGCTGAGAGCCAGCTGAGCCTGGACTCCCCGCCTCAGAGAGGGCTGCCCCGGGGCGGGTCACCGGGAAGCCAAGGCCTCCTGCCTGGGCTCGCCGCCGAGAAGGCTCCGCTGATGGCGCTTCCCTTAGCTGTGTCGGCTCCGCTCCTCCGGGCCTGCCCGGGCCTGGAGAAGGGAGTGGGTGTCAGTGTGGCCGTGACAGGGGCCTGCCCGGGCCTGGAGGAGGGAGTGGGTGTCAGTGTGGCCGTGACAGGGGCCTGCCCGGGCCTGGAGGAGGGAGTGGGTGTCGGTGTGGCCGTGACAGGGGCCTGCCTCCGGGGGCAGGAAGGCAGCGGGTGCGGCCGGCAGGAACAGAGGGCTCGCAGCCACTGTGCTGGGAGCAGGACCACAGCAATCAGGCGTGTCCGCACACCGGTTTCCACTTGCTGGGAGGGCAGCTGTATGCTCTGAGCTGCGGGGCGGGGGGGCGGCAGGCAGCAGTAAGAGCTCCATAGTTCCCTGTGACTGACCTGCCTGCGGGGCTGGGAGCACCCGGGAGGGCGTGCTGGGGACCAAGGTGGCTACTGCCGCTGGGGGCTGTGGACTTGGAGGATTTTAGGGAAGCTGACGGGTGAGTCCAGGCTGGCCCGTCGTGTGGACCAGCCCGGGAAGGAGTCCGCAGAGCTTGTGAAGGGCTGGGGCCGGGGTCTGAGAATCACCGGGTTGAGGGAGAGCCGTGTGAGCAGGTCAATGGAGACTCAGATCTGTCTGCCCCTGGGCCCGCACGCTGTGTGTGTGCATGTGTGTACATGTGTGTGCATGTGGGGGGGAGTGTGGGGGAGCGCTCAGCCAGGGACAGTGGCTTCTGCTGGCCCCGGAGAGCTGCCCGCCAGCCCGCCCTGAAGCCAGGCGGTTCCGTTCCCCCCAGGTTCCTCCCCCGGAGCCCCCGGCGAGTGTGGTGAGTGAGTCTTGCTCAGGCCCTCGGAGAGGGCGCCGGGGTGCACAGAGCACGTGCAGACGGCCTGGCCCAGCCTTGAATGGAATGGCCTCAGCGGGCCCCACCCCTCCGAGTGCGCCAGCTTCACTCCGGGGAGCCTGCTCTCCGTAGCTCCTCCGGTTTTAGGCCCCAGCCCTGGTCCTGCTGCAGGCAGTGCTGGGCGCTCGGGGCGGCAGCGGGAAGTGGCTTGGGATCAGGACCTGTTCCTAAGTTGTGCCTCTTTCGCTGGAAATGGGGGCCACTGGCGTGACTGCCGCTCTCACCCTCCGCTCCACGTCTCTGACCGGCATCAGGCGTCTCTAGCAGAGTCTCTCACCCGAGAACCATTGTTTCAGACGTGACTTCTCCTTCTCTTTGTTTTATTAAAATCCTAGAGGCCCGATGCATGAAATTCGTGCAAGAGCAGGCCTTCCTCCCCCGGGCTACTGGCTGCTTCCCTCTGGCACCTGGACCTGGGCGTCTCTCCAGCCTCAGCTTTGTCCGGAAGGACATCAGACATTGGGTCTAATTAGCATATTACCTTTTCGTATAGACTAGAGGTGCACTGGGGGATCCCTCAGCCTGACCGGCAATGGAGGCCTATTGGGGGAAGGGGGGGCTGGTCAGCAGTGGGGAGGGGCCATGAGAGGTTGGCTGTGCGAGCACACTGACCACCAGGGGACAGCTCCTGCATTGAGCATCTGCTCCCTGGTGATTAGTATGCATCATAGCCATTGGTCCACTGGTCATTCCAGTCCTTCGAACGACTGGGGGCATGGTTTGGTGGTAAAGGCGGCTTAGGCTTTTATATATATAGATAAATTTTGTTGACTTCAGAGAGGAAGGGAGAGAGAGAAAAACATTAATGATAAAAGAGAACCATGGACCGGCTGCCTCCTGCACACCCCACACTGGGGATGGAGCCCATAACCCGGGCCTGTGCCCTGACGGGGAATTGAACTGTGACCTCCTAGTTCATAGGTTGACACTCAATCCATTAGCATGCTGGCCAGGTGGGCATTTCTCATTCTTTTCAGTTGTTTAAGACTTGAAGGCAAATCTGGTTCCTGCTTCCTCCATCGTATCAGAAACCAGCCTCCCTGTGAACACCATTTTCATCAAGGACAGTGAAAACCAGACGGTAAGAACACTGGGCGTTCACGCTGTTAAGGAGTGATGGGTCTCACTTTGTGGTTAAGGGGCCTCTTTAGCAGGAGAATAAGCGAGAGCACTGGCAGAGAGTGCATGAGTATTTGAATTCCACCTCATTTAAGTAGCAAAGTTTATGTCAAAATGTCCGGCACAGGGTTCGGCCAGATTGAAGACATACTGGGGAGGTGTTCATTTCCTCCCATGACATTCCTCTTGTTGTTCGGAGACAGGAACGATTCTGGAACCACTAGCCTCACAGTCACCGAGGTCTCCATGCGAGTTACTTGGAACGCCGAGCTGTCTGTTTTTCTTTGTCTGTGGGAAACAAGCTTAAGATTGGAACTAGGTTATAATTTACAATGTGGATATACCTACTCTAATATAATTTTTCTTAATCTGAATCAATGTCAAAACATATGTTATTGCAGAATCTGGGTATTTCCAAACTATATTTATGAGACCTAAGGAGCTAAGTGTACTTTCTGTGAATCTTCTCAGAGGGACGCTCCTCACGCACATCCCCAGCACATCCACATCCTCATCTTTATTTTGCTTTTAGATAATGAAGCAATGCAAATTGTTTTTCATGCATATGGATTAGAACATTCAATTAGTTTTCAATTATGTACCCAACTGCTTTTAAGAAACTCACAATTTATACTGTGCTAACACCAGCTTCTTCTTCTTCCCCTGCCTCCCCCCCCCGCCCCCCCCCCCCCCCGAACCTATTCTAAGACATTGGCTAGCAACCCTGCAGCAGCTCATGGAACTGAGGAAGAAAGAGTCCATGAGACTTCAAAATAAAGTGATGGCCTGTCAGAGAGGTAGGTGGAAGTTGCTAGAAGAGCACAGAGGAAGGACATCCTAGCAAACTGGAGACCAGTATCTACTCATCCATCACCCACCCACCTACCTATCTACTCATCCATCCATCCACCCACCCACTCACTTACCTACTCATCCATCCATCCACTCACCCACTACCTACTCATCCATCCACCCACCCACTTACCTACACATCCATCCATCCATCCACCCACCCACTTACCTACTCATCCATCCACCCACCCACTTACCTACACATCCATCCATCCATCCACCCACCCCACCTAGTCATCCATCCATCTACCCACTTATCTACTCATCTATCCATTCACCCACCTATCTACTCATCCATCCATCCATCCATTCATCCATTCACCCACCCACTTACCCCTACTCATTCATCCATCCACTCATCCACTTACCTACTCATCCATCCATTCATCCACCCACCTACCCACCTAATCATCCATTCATCTACCCACTTACCTATTCATCCATCCATCCACCCACCCACTTACCTACTCATCCATCCATTCACCCACCAATATACTCATCCATCCACCTATCCACCCACCAATCTATCTAATCACCCATCCAACTACCCACTTATCTACTTATCCATTCACCTGCCCACCCACCTGTCTGCTCATCCATCCATCCACCCATCCATGCATCATTCACTCTTTCTTTAGTAATTAAGCATTTGTACTGATGGCATGGACCAGGTAAAGAGCTGAGGATGCAGAGAAGGTCTTGTGAAGGTAAATAGACATGAAATTCACCTGCAAGGCTACCTAGGGAGCGGAAACCAACATACTGACCAATCCTCTGTGTTGCTTGCCCGGAAAAGGCACTGTCTATACTTTAACTAGTCAATCTTCCCACAACACTGCCAGGTGAGCTGTCATTTCACAGACGATGTAACAAGAAGAAAGTTATCACCGAGTTACCCCGGAAATGGAGCTGCGGCTCAAACCAAGACCTATTTGATTCTATAGGACTTTTCCCTACTATGAGGCCTAGTGCCCCTTTCTCAGGATTCTGTCCTAAACGAATAGCTTAATCTGCCGCAAAAAGGAAGCAGAGGACAGAAACGAGGAGTGCAGTTTGTTACATCTGCTCTCCCCACCATCTGCCTGCACGCCACCACAAGGGAGCCCATCCCATGTGCCCCGCACCGGACCAGCCACCACCCGAGTCCCAACCATGGGGACTCCCTGCCCACCTGGTCCCTGCACATGGGCCTCCTGGCCACTCCAGCTCATCCTCACCTCAAGGCCTTGGCACTTCCTGTCTGCTCTGCCCTGGAAGCCCTTCCAGTAGGCATCCACATGGCCACGCCTCTTCCCCCCCCCACTCTCCTCCCAACACCTTCCCCCTCCCCCTGCCTTCTTCCCCTCTCCCCCTCCCCTCCCCCCTCCCCCTCCCCCCCCACACCCTTGCTCTCCAGGAGCTCTCTCCTCTGATTCCTCCTCGGCATTCCCCCCGCCCCTGCGCCCCGTCCTCACTGTGCCCCCTCCCCACGCACAAACCCCCAACCACCCGCGTCCGGCTCCCTGGCCCTCGGCCTCCCTGATGGGCTGTGAGCCCGAGGGGTTCAGGCTTGGGGGGCAGGTGTTCTCTGAAAGGCCTTGGGGGGGGAGGGGCTGCTCCCTGCTCCGCCTGATCCCCCTGCAGCCCCTCCTCCCTCCGCCCCTCCCCGGCCCCTGTGTGCACAGCAGCGGCTGCGGCCTGGCTCCTCGGGCACAGGCCCCACCTCTCTCCACGGCTCCTGCTGCCCCTCGACCTGGACCCGGAGGAGAGCGGGGCTGGGCACAGGCCCTGGATGAGAATCGACCCGGGACCCTTCAGTCCGCAGGCCAGTGCTCTACCCACCGAGCCACCCGGCCAGGGCTACGCCCCCCTCACTCCGTGCTCCTGTGTGCGGCTCCTCATTCTCCTTACCACTCCTGTCTGCAGTCCAGACGAATCAGCTGTTTTCAGACTCTGATCCAGGAGACACCAGGTCTTCAAGATTCCCAGAAGGAAGCTCACAACCTCACTTCCAGGGAGAGGCGCCTGCAGGCCCCACAGGACCAGGCCCTCCCCGCCCCCCCCCCCCCATCACCTTCCCTTCTCCAGCCTCCAGAGCCGCAGGACCACAACCCTCTGACCCCCTCTGTCCCCCTCTGTCCCCCTCTGTCCCCCTCTGTCCCCCTCTGTCCTCCCTCCTCTGTCCTCCCTCCTCTGTCCTCCCTCCTCTGTCCTCCCTCCTCTGTCCCCCTCTGTCCCCCTCTGTCCCCCTCTGTCCCCCTCTGTCCCCCTCTGTCCCCCTCTGTCCTCCCTCCTCTGTCCCCCTCTGTCCTCCTCTGTCCTCCCTCCTCTGTCCCCCTCTGTCCCCCTCTGTCCCCCTCTGTCCCCCTCTGTCCTCCCTCCTCTGTCCCCCTCTGTCCCCCTCTGTCCCCCTCTGTCCCCCTCTGTCCCCCTCTGTCCCCCTCTGTCCTCCCTCCTCTGTCCCCCTCTGTCCCCCTCTGTCCCCCTCTGTCCCCCTCTGTCCTCCCTCCTCTGTCCCCCTCTGTCCCCCTCTGTCCCCCTCTGTCCCCCTCTGTCCCCCTCTGTCCCCCTCTGTCCTCCCTCCTCTGTCCCCCTCTGTCCCCCTCTGTCCCCCTCTGTCCCCCTCTGTCCCCCTCTGTCCTCCCTCCTCTGTCCCCCTCTGTCCCCCTCTGTCCCCCTCTGTCCCCCTCTGTCCTCCCTCCTCTGTCCTCCCTCCTCTGTCCTCCCTCCTCTGTCCTCCCTCCTCTGTCCCCCTCTGTCCCCCTCTGTCCCCTCTGTCCCCCTCTGTCCCCCTCTGTCCCCCTCTGTCCTCCCTCCTCTGTCCCCCTCTGTCCCCCTCTGTCCCCCTCTGTCCCCCTCTGTCCTCCCTCCTCTGTCCCCCTCTGTCCCCCTCTGTCCCCCTCTGTCCCCCTCTGTCCTCCCTCCTCTGTCCCCCTCTGTCCCCCTCTGTCCCCCTCTGTCCCCCTCTGTCCCCCTCTGTCCTCCCTCCTCTGTCCCCCTCTGTCCCCCTCTGTCCCCCTCTGTCCCCCTCTGTCCCCCTCTGTCCTCCCTCCTCTGTCCTCCCTCCTCTGTCCTCCCTCCTCTGTCCTCCTCTGTCCTCCTCTGTCCCCCTCTGTCCCCCTCTGTCCCCCTCTGTCCCCCTCTGTCCCCCTCTGTCCTCCCTCCTCTGTCCTCCCTCCTCTGTCCTCCCTCCTCTGTCCTCCTCTGTCCCCCTCTGTCCTCCCTCCTCTGTCCTCCTCTGACCCCCTCTGTCCTCCTCTGTCCCCCTCTGTCCTTCCTCCTCTGTCCCCCTCTGTCCTCCTTCCTCTGTCCCCCTCTGTCCCCCTCTGTCCTCCTCTGTCCTCCTCTGTCCCCCTCTGTCCTCCTCTGTCCTCCTCTGTCCCCCTCTGTCCTTCCTCCTCTGTCCTCCTCTGTCCTCCTCTGTCCCCCTCTGTCCTCCTCTGTCCTCCTCTGTCCCCCTCTGTCCCCCTCTGTCCCCTCTGTCCTCCTTCCTCTGTCCCCCTCTGTCCCCCTCTGTCCCCCTCTGTCCCCCTCTGTCCTCCTCTGTCCCCCTCTGTCCCCCTCTGTTCCCCTCTGTCCCCCTCTGTCCTCCTCTGTCCCCCTCTGTCCCCCTCTGTCCCCCTCTGTCCTCCTTCCTCTGTCCCCCTCTGTCCCCCTCTGTCCCCCTCTGTCCCCCTCTGTCCCCCTCTGTCCTCCTTCCTCTGTCCCCCTCTGTCCCCCTCTGTCCCCCTCTGTCCCCCTCTGTCCTCCTCTGTCCCCCTCTGTCCCCCTCTGTTCCCCTCTGTCCCCCTCTGTCCTCCTCTGTCCCCCTCTGTCCCCCTCTGTCCCCCTCTGTCCTCCTTCCTCTGTCCCCCTCTGTCCCCCTCTGTCCCCCTCTGTCCCCCTCTGTCCCCCTCTGTCCCCCTCTGTCCTCCTCTGTCCTCCTCTGTCCCCCTCTGTCCCCCTCTGTCCTCCTTCCTCTGTCCCCCTCTGTCCCCCTCTGTCCCCCTCTGTCCCCCTCTGTCCCCCTCTGTCCCCCTCTGTCCCCCTCTGTCCTCCTCTGTCCTCCTCTGTCCCCCTCTGTCCTCCTCTGTCCCCCTCTGTCCTTCCTCCTCTGTCCCCCTCTGTCCTCCTCTGTCCTCCTCTGTCCCCCTCTGTCCCCCTCTGTCCCCCTCTGTCCTCCTTCCTCTGTCCCCCTCTGTCCCCCTCTGTCCCCCTCTGTCCCCCTCTGTCCTCCTCTGTCCCCCTCTGTCCCCCTCTGTTCCCCTCTGTCCCCCTCTGTCCTCCTCTGTCCCCCTCTGTCCCCCTCTGTCCCCCTCTGTCCTCCTTCCTCTGTCCCCCTCTGTCCCCCTCTGTCCCCCTCTGTCCCCCTCTGTCCCCCTCTGTCCCCCTCTGTCCTCCTCTGTCCTCCTCTGTCCCCCTCTGTCCCCCTCTGTCCTCCTTCCTCTGTCCCCCTCTGTCCCCCTCTGTCCCCCTCTGTCCCCCTCTGTCCCCCTCTGTCCCCCTCTGTCCTCCTCTGTCCTCCTCTGTCCCCCTCTGTCCTCCTCTGTCCCCCTCTGTCCTTCCTCCTCTGTCCCCCTCTGTCCTCCTCTGTCCTCCTCTGTCCCCCTCTGTCCCCCTCTGTCCCCCTCTGTCCTCCTTCCTCTGTCCCCCTCTGTCCCCCTCTGTCCCCCTCTGTCCTCCTTCCTCTGTCCCCCTCTGTCCCCCCTCTGTCCTCCTCTGTCCTCCTCTGTCCCCCTCTGTCCCCCTCTGTCCTCCTCCCTCTGTCCCCCTCTGTCCCCCTCTGTCCCCCTCTGTCCCCCTCTGTCCCCCTCTGTCCCCCTCTGTCCCCCTCTGTCCTCCTCTGTCCCCCTCTGTCCCCCTCTGTCCTCCTCTGTCCTCCTCTGACCTCCTCTGTCCCCCTCTGTCCCCCTCTGTCCCCCTCTGTCCTCCTTCCTCTGTCCCCCTCTGTCCCCCTCTGTCCCCCTCTGTCCCCCTCTGTCCTCCTCTGTCCCCCTCTGTCCCCCTCTGTCCCCCTCTGTCCTCCTCTGACCTCCTCTGTCCCCCTCTGTCCTCCTTCCTCTGTCCTCCTCTGACCTCCTCTGTCCCCCTCTGTCCCCCTCTGTCCCCCTCTGTCCTCAGGGAGACCCAGGAGACTCCAGGCCAGACCAGCGGTGCCAGGAGAAGATGGTGTGGCGGGGACTCCTTCGTGCCTTGAAACCTAATAATTTTGTGAAACTATGCTCAATATTCATTATCAATAAACATCATGATCTAAGTGTATTTTGTAGCTTCCAGGTCATTTGATTTTTCACCGTTTGAGCCAGGCTGTTTAATTATGCAGAATGCTTCTGAAGCCCAGAGGGTGAAGGTGGCATTTGGGTGGACTTTTATTTTTTCCAGGAAGCCAAGGCTGAAAGCCCCTCTGAACGGCATTTCCTTCATTCACAGATGCTGGACTGAGCCCGTTGTACGGTTTTCCCTTTAACAAAATCCTCCTTCCATAAATCAATGAGGTTCCTTGGACAAATGATCCCACAAAAACAGCACAGACGGCAGGTGAGGGCGGGGGCAGACCCGTGTCTCAGGAACCATCGATGTCACATAGCACTGGTGCCCGTGTCCCTCACTCTCCCGGAGGGAGACCCGGCCCTGAGCAGGCGGCCAGCAGGCAGGGTGGGTGCTCCTGGTCCCATCCTCCAGCCTCCTCC
>NC_140512.1:889114-1139731 GCF_964339955.1 Pipistrellus hanaki
ACTGCTCACCACTAGGTCTGGTGGGCGGTGGAGGCTCAGAGGGGGTCCATGGGGCGGCATGGCTGGGGTGGCAGGTGGGGGGACGGGACCGAAAGGGGGAGCACTGAGCGGCTGGAGGAATGGGCGCTCCTCCCGAGACAGCAGGGGGGAGGGGGGGGGCAGAGGCCCCAGCGGGAGGGGCGGTGACGGTGGCGCCCAAGGGGGCATCGGGAGCGGCCTGGGCAGCCCGGGAGCTGCCGTTTCTGAGCACAGACCCCCCCCCCCCCCCAGCCCAGCTCCAGCCTCGGCCCAGCCGGGGTGACGCGCCCGGGCTGGAGGCGGGACCCGGGCGGGGTCGCCAGCAGCTCCCTGACGCCCGGGCGCAGAGCGGACCGGCGCTGGTCCCGGGACGGCGTTCCCCAAGCCCCGTTTTCATGAATAAAACTGGTTTTATTAAAGACCCGTCAGCGCCGTTTTCCTTAAAGACCATCAGCTGACCCCGCACGGCCTGGTGTCTGTGCGGACCATGGAGATGGGGCTCCTCAGGGGCCCTGAAGCCAGACCCCGACAGCAGCCTTTTCTCCCATCTCCGTGTTTCCCGGGGACCGGCCGGCTCAGCCCGGGACCTCCAGCCGATCAGCCACGTCCGGTCTCAGCGAGGCCTGCGCATCGCGGAGGCCACTGACCCGCCCAGGGCGCCCGCGGAACCCAAGTTCAGGGAACTCCCGAGGGGAGGACCAGCGTTTCCCACCGGGCTCCGTCGGGGGGCGGAGCCGTCGGGGGGCGGAGCCGTCGGGGGGCGGAGCCGTCGGGGGCGGAGCCGTCGGGGGCGGAGCCGTCGGGGGGCGGAGCCGTCGGGGGGCGGAGCCGTCGGGGGGCGGAGCCGTCGGGGGGAGGTCAGGCACAGACCAGGCTGGGACAAGGTGGGTCAGACTCTGCGAGGCGGGACCCTCCTCTCCTCCCACAGGCCCAGCTCCAGGCCAGCCAGGCCCCGAGTCAGAACCAGTGCGTGTGGTCTCGCCGGCAGCGGGGCTCCGGGTGGAGCGTGGACTGCCCAGACCCCTGGGCACCGCCATTGTTGTCATGGGAACAGGGGACTCCCTTGCACCACCTGAGAGGCCCGTGTCCGTCATTCCACTGTCAGCCAATCCGGCGCTTCCCCCGTGCGTTCTCCCGCCTCTCTAACCATCACCCTGGGTTTCACCGACCCACTCCCATCCCGCCTTCGGACGGAATTTGTGAAAAAGGGAGGAAAGTCTCCCCTTCTGAGCACCGGCTCAGTGCAGTGAAGCTCTGCTTCCGGCAACTGTGGACAGTTTGGTTCAAATAAACTAAGTTGTTTCCGGGTTTGGATGTTCCTCAGTTACCAAAGCTAGGCCGATGCTCAGAGCACAGAGCAGTCCCAGCCCCGCAGCTGACCCTGCGGCCCGGAAGCTCCCTGGCCTCCGGCTCCTCAACTCCCCAAGGATCCGCTGACCCGTAAAAACCAGGTCTGCGCTCCAGCAAGATTGTTCTTGGGAAAGGGAACCAACCTGGTGGTTTGACCCTCCCGAATGTACAATGAAAATTCAGACTTTAAATAGTTTGACATTTGCCTCTACAAGTTTACATTTCTGCAGGGAAGGAAAAAAACAAACAAAAAAACAGAAAAAAGGCAGGTGTTCTCCTGAGCGGTCTTGGCCAAGAGATCTGAAAACCTGCTGTAGAAATGAGGATCGCTGTCGTGTTGGACATAAACTAAATGCTCCGAAAACGGGTTGGATGAACAAGACGCACCTCAGAAACCCGCAGGCCGAGTGCCACATGCCTGGAACTATGGGGTACACACGTGTGCACATACATGCCATCTTTTTATGCGGAAGCAAACATGGAGTCCATGCTGGCTCCAGGGCACGGAGCCAGTGTCCCTGACCCGCCATGGAGGAAGCCTGTGTCCCCTGCCACCACATAGCCCTCACTGTCCCTTCCGCGTGTCTCCATGGCACAGGCCTGCCCTTTCCTCACGTCCGGAGGAGGCTTTTCCTAAATCCTGAGTGACTGAGACCGAGGATGCCAGCTATTTTAATCCTTGTCTAAAACCCTAACCTAACCATAGAATGAAACCCTAACCTGAAACCATAACCCAATCCTGAAATACTATCCCTAACCCTATCCTGAAATCCAAACCCTATCCTGAAACCCAAACCCTATCCTGAAACCCTAACCCTAACACTATCCTGAAACCCTAACCCTAACCCTATCCTGAAACCCTAACCCTATCCTGAAACCCTAACATTAACCCTATCCTGAAAACCTAAGCCTATCCTGAAACCCTAACCCTAACCCTATCCTGAAATCCTAACCCTAACCCTATCCTGAAACCCTAACCCTATCCTGAAACCCTAACCCTAACCCTATCCTGAAATCCTAACCCTAACCCTATCCTGAAACCCTAACCCTATCCTGAAACCCTAACCCTATCCTGAAACTATAACCCTAACCTTATCTTTAAACCCTAACCCCAGCCTGAAACCCTAACCCTATTCTGAAACCCTAACCCTAGCCTGAAACCCTAATCCTATCCTGAAACTATAACCCTATCCTGAAACCTTAACCCTATCCTGAAACCTTAACCCTAACCATAGCCTGAAACCCTAACTTCAACCAGAAACCCAAACCCTAACCTGAAACTATAAACCTATCCTGAAACCCTAACCCTGACCCGAAATCCTAAAGCTAACCCCAATCTGAATACCTAACCCTAAATTCTAATCTGAAATCCTATCCATGACCTTAAGTCCTAACCCTAACCGGAAATCCTAACCCTAACCCCAACCCAAAATTGTAACCCTAACCCTTAACCCTAAAACCTAATTCCAACTGAAACCCTAAATCATAGCTCCTAACTCTAAACCATAACCCTAACTCTGACCCCAAATCCTAACCCTAACCCTAACCTGAAAACCTAACCCTAAACCTGTATCATAACCCTAACCATACATCCTAAACCTAACTCTAATCCTAAACATAACAAGCATAGTAACCTCCATCTTGTATAAAAACTGCTGTTTGAAATTCTCTGCTATCGTTAGATAGTCCCTTGTTCTGTAAACTGTCGTTTTAGACAGTCTTTAGTCTATAAAATAACTGTTTTAGTCTGTATAATAGAAAAAGAGAAAAACTTAACTGTCTGACCTTGCAAACAAGCCATCTAACATAATGGACTAATATTGATAATAATTCCCATATACTTATGCCAAATGCTTGTTCTTTATGTATCCAAGATGACAAACTGTAACAATAACTCACACTGAGCTCGTTGTAAAACCTGCAGACACAGAAGCTCAAAGGTATAAACAAGGGAAACTCCTGTGTGACTTCGCTCAGAGATTTGGAAGAAACTTTGCTTCCAAGAAGGGGGACTGGACACAGTCTTAACTCCTCTGGGCTGCACACAACAAAGGACTCCTAATTAATTGGCTCATTAAGGCGTCTGGTAGTTCACTTGCTGATACGACACAGCATTTGGAGGTTCTGAGGCAGGAGATAGGTGCCTACTGGCCCCTGGTCTCGGACAGGTGGGATGGACGCCTCCTCTGCCTGGCGGCCAGGACCTGAGCATCTCGAGGCGAGGTGCCACCTGGTGAGGTCCCAGGGCCCCAGAGACACCTCTCTGTGGTCAGACGGCCAGACAAGGGCACCTGACATGCTGCCGCATGCTCTGGAGTCATCAGAAAAAACTCCGGAGGTAAGGGAATTCAAATTCAATTAAGGAGTTTTGAGCTCACTTCTCTGTTTGCGTGGGACTAGCCACTTTGCTTCCAAGAAGGGGGACTGGACACAGTCTTAACTCCTCGGTAGGTTCTCACCGAGACGCTGGTCAGGAACTTTGTTCTGGGGCGTGGATGCGGGGAGTGGCCATGTCCATCAGGGGAGCTGGGCAGTGGTTTGGTCATCTGCTCAGCTCCCAGGAGTGCTCTGAGTCTACTGCGAGTGTGAGTGTGGATGTTTGTCTGTCTGTCCTAGCATAATTACCTGTTCATTAATTGGTCTATAAATATAAGTGTGAGAGCCTGCATAAAAGCGAAAGCTTTGATATATTCTGCACTTCTGTTGATTCGTCTGGCCAAAAATGTTTGATTTATTGAAGCTAAATGCTGTGACGGACTGCCAAGGCTTCGAGCAATTGCTAGGGTCCCCCCCCCCTACACCCCCACCCCTTGTTTTCTGTCAAGGAGGGAACCATCCCATTTAGCTATGAAATTTCTGTCTATGTTTGTACAGTAGAGAACTTTTAATTTGCTTTTCCCTGATTTGTGATTGTACTGTACCAGGTTGTAATTTTGGAATTCTGGGGTAGATTTAAAGGTATAAATTTGTGCAGGGTGTAGCCCAAAGAAAACAAAGGCCGGCTAAGTTCCAAGATGGCTTGTAAGAAAAGCAAGAGAGAAGTTTTTTTTCCAAGTTAACTTTTTTTCCAAATTAACAAAGTAGTAAATTTCAAGGAACAAAGTTCCTGTTATTTACAATTCTCCTATCTCCCCTCTGGCTGACGGACGTTTCCAAGGAAAAGTTTGCCTCCAAGCCAGGTAGGGCGGCGCTACTGGGTGCTTCTTGGGCTGTGTCAGAATTTCAAGCAGAGAAACTTTGAAATATAATATTTTATTGGCTGGATTAAAAGGATTTAGTTCTACAAAATCTTTAATGTTACAACTGGTTTAAGTTTTAATAATCTTTAGATTAAATATATTTAACATCCTTTTTGAATGTAATATTTCAAGAATTTAACTGAAAGACAGTTTTGTGGGATCTCAAGGGTCCTGAGATAACTCACTCTCTCTCTCTCTCTCTCTCTCTCTCTCTCTCTCTCTCTCTCTCAAAAAGAATTATTTTTGAACTAAATATTTAGATCAATACAATATACTTGAAATTACATAAGGAAAAATATAGCCGTTTTTACTAGACAAGTTTTAATTTACCTGATCTTAGTTTTATCACAGAAGGTCTAGTTATATTTTCTTGAAAAAGTACATTTAAAAATGTGTTCATAAATGTTAATCTAAGAAATGCTGACTGTCTACTTTTTGGTAATCATCAAAGAATTGAGGTTTCTAAGAATAAGAAATTACTGAATAGAAGGTCTGAGGCATGGTTATGCATTTTTAAAGAACATAGAAAAGAAAGTTTGAAGGCTAATTTAAAAGTGTAAAATTTATAAAGGTTATGTATGCAATAAGAAGGGACAGAGTAAGGTTTCGGTAGCGGGCAGAAAAGCAGCAGCCAAACAGGAGCCAGGCAAAAAAGAGAAGGAGCTGAAGTCCGAAGCCACCCTGGCAATTTATAGCTGGTTACTAGACAGACTGAAGACTCTGCCCGAGAGCCAGGTGAAAGGATGTGGATGGAGATGGGACGGGGGGGGGGGGGGGGGGGGTGGAGGGGGGCACAGATGCCCTGATCTTTTTAAAAAATATATTTTATTGATTTTTTACAGAGATGAAGGGAGGAAGGGAGAGGGATAGAGAGTTAGAAACATTGATGAGAGAGAAACATTGATCAGGTGCCCCCTGCACCCCCCACTGGGGCTGTGCCCACAACCAAGGTACATGCCCTCGACCGAAACAGAACCTGGGACCCTAAATCCTATCCACTGAGCCAAACCAGTTAGGTCCAGATGCCTTGTTCTCACAGAGAAGCCTGGGGAAAAGGCCAAGGTCCCTGCCAGGAGGGAGGACAGGCGGGAAGGCCGTCACTGGAGCGCTTTGCAGCTCCGGCTGTGTCTGGCTCAGGGACCCAGCAGTGGAGAGACAGGGATGGCAGGGCCCTGTGACTGATAAACGGGGTAACAGGAGAGGGTGCGGGGAAGGCTCTCCATGGACCGGAGAGGAAAGTCTGACTGAGGGGCTGGCCGAGACCCCCTGGGTTAGCAGGACGGGAGGCTGCATATTGAACTTATTAGCTGCAGTTTGCCGGCCAGGGGGGAAAGCCCAGTGTATTTGGGAGGCCCCCTCCAATACTCCCAAAACTTAGAGAAAAAATAAAAGCTGAATTCCATTACCAATTTTTTACTCAGGCTTACCGGCTTTACAGTCCACCCAGGAAGAAACCCAGAAGCACGTCCAAGACACTGCCTGTCCCAACTTCTGATCTGGTTCATCCCTTTTGCCCTGGTGACTCTCCGGGTAAAGAAATTTACCACCAAGGACTGACTCCTACCTGGAGAGGACCACACACCATCATCTGACCACCCCAGGCACTCAGGCTGAGGGATCCCAACGCGGCTTAAGGCAGCAATTCTCTAAAAATAAAACCTTCACAGGCGCCACATTATTAATTCTCTTTATGGGACTTAGTAAAGAAAACCTCAAAACTGAGTAGGTTAACAATGCTAACAGCCCCCCAGAGTCAATGACTTGACTCATTTACATAAAACCAGTGGGGAATGAAGCATAGTAACCTCCATCTTGTATAGAAACTACTGTTTGAAATTCTCTGCTATTGCTAGCCCCTTATTATGTAAACTCTGTCATTTTTAGATAGTCTCTTAGTCTATAAAATAATTGTTTTAGTTTGAATAATAGAAAAATATAAAAACTTTAACTGTCTGATTTTGTAAGCCCGCCATCTTACAATGTAATGAACTAATACTGATAATAATAATTCCCATGTTCTTATGCTAAATGCTTGTTCTTTATGTATCCAAGATGACAAACTGTCTGTCACAATAGCTCACACCGAGCTCGCTGTAAAACCTGCAGACACCGAAGCTCAAAGGCGTAAACACGGGAAACCCCTGTGACTTCGCTCGGAGATCTGGAAGGAACACTCCCCTCTGGGCCACGGACAGCAACGACTCCTTACAGAGCGGCCCATTGAGGCGCCTCATATCGTACCCGCTGGTTCATGACACAACTCCTACCCCTAACAACCTGACCGTACCGCAATCTTTTGCTGAGTCATGGCTTTGATTTTTACTGAGTCATACTTTTGAATTTTTTGCTGAGTCATGCTTTTTCTTTGGTAGTTGGTTCCACTCAGTGGCATTCACTCCGGTAATTTTCCAGGTTTCCGGCTGGGGAGGAGGGGTAAAAGAAGCCCCTGGGACAGACCCTCAGGCCAGAAGGAAGGCCAGGGGAGGAGCCGGCCCTGAGGCCTCCCTCCCAGGCCGGGCTGCAGGCCTGCGGGGCCTGTGGCCCACAGGCGGCGGGGAGCTGGCTGGTCGCCGTGGCCGCTGCAGTTTCCTCCTAACGTCAGAGCCGGAGGCGCTGGAGGCCATTCACCCCGACAGTGACGGTGCTGGGCCACCCGTCCTCACTGTCAAATTAACGGAAAAACAAAAACGAGTGAAAACCACAGAAAACAGCACTGCCATGAAATGAACAGAAAAGTCACATTTGAAAACAACATAAAATAAATACATTTTCTGTTAAATTAACAGAAAAATAACAGTGGAAAAGAAGACATAAAGGTAACATTCGATCTCTTGGGAATGGACCTGGATGACTTACAGGCCGAGCCAGCTGCTCTCCTTGTGCAGCTGCCCATTCCCTTCACCAGAACATCCTCTATTCCCCTCTGTTCGGGGGATTAAAACCATCCCTGGTGCGGCACTTCCTTTCTCCAGCAGCAGAAGTTTACATTCAAACGTCTCCATTTAAGGCGACAGACTTTGATTTAGTTTTATTATTTTATCTTCCAATCCGGAGACAGTGTAACCGCTTCCCGTAACGTTCTGTTTGATATCAATAAAACACCGGCCCCATGGATCCCCCGGTAATGAGCTCTGATTAATTCTGCAGGCCTCCCCAGACTCATCGCTGGAGGGAAGTGGTGACTGGAGTGAATTTATTTAAATTTCCAGTGATTGAGCCTGAATCCCGGCAGGTCTTTGCTAGAAACCGCCTGTCTGACAGGAAATGTGAACAGTGCACATTAGAGATTTTATGGACGTTTAATTCCCTTGGGTGCTTTCTCTGTCAGGGAAACATATTGACGTCAAGAAATCTGATCATCCCATCAGGACATTTAATGACCAAAAGAAATAAAGACAGAACCAAATCATGAGCCATGTTCTCAGCCTGAGGCTTAACCCCATGTCAGAATATGGCAGAGAAGGACTTGAGCCGTGGAGGTTGGTTTTTCTGAAGGTCCATGGTGGATGGCACCCTCTCTCAGCTCTAACCCTACATCCTAACCCAACCCTAACCCTAACCCTAACCCAACCCTAACCCTAACCCTAACCCTACCCTTACATCCTAACCCTAACCCTACATCCTACCCCAACCATAATCCTAACCCTAACCCAACCCTAACCCTAACCCAACCCTAACCCTAACCCTAGCCCTAACCCTACCCTTACATCCTAACCCTAACCCTAACCCAACCATAACCCTAACCCAACCCTAACACTAACCCTACCCTTACATCCTAACCCTAGCCCTACATCCTAACCCAACCATAATCCTAACCCTAACCCAACCCTAACCCTACCCTTATATCTTAACCCTAGCCCTACATCCTAACCCAACCATAATCCTAATCCTAATCCTAACCCTAACCCAACCCTAACCCTAACCCAACCCTAACCCTAACCCTAACCCTAACCCAACCCTAACCCTAACCCTAACCCTAACCCTAACCCTACCCTTACCCTTACATCCTAACCCTAACCCTACATCCTAACCCAACCATAATCCTAATCCTAATCCTAACCCTAACCCAACCCTAACCCTAACCCTAACCCAACCCTAACCCTAACCCTAACCCTAACCCTACCCTTACCCTTACATCCTAACCCTAACCCTACATTCTAACCCAACCATAATCCTAACCCTAACCCTAACCCTAATCTATGGGAGGCAGGGTGTGTACACAGGGGGAGGAGGGGAAGGGGTGGGGGGAGGACAGTGGTGCCTGTCCCAGTGTGTGACTCTCATACAGGCTGTCGCCAAGTCACCTGTGTGTGGGTGGGTGCTTCCGGCATTTTTGGGAAGTCGGGTCAAGGAGCGAGGTGCTTACCTTGTGTTTGGGTGAAGGCGAGGAAGACAGTAGATTGCCGTCTACTGACGGGAAGAGGTGCATGGAGGTCAGTTCGTTTGCTGGAGGGAGGGCGGCGGTTCAGGGGGACCCGTGGCAGAGGCGGCAGGTGGCAAAGCCGGCGGCTGTGGTCTGGCGGTTGAGCCCTCCTTACCTGAGGGTGGAAACATGCGTTTCCATGGTGAGGAAGCAGGTGCTGAGACTCACTGAAGACCCTGCAGGTGAGACCCTGGCTGCTGCGAGGCGCCCACTCCGCAGGCTCACGGAGTGCCCGCTGCACAGCGCACTGTGCTGGCAGGTTCACGTGTTTGCAAAACATTAAAACAACGTGGGTTTGCTTTCCAAGTTGTTAACAACGAAGCGATGGCAGCTCAGCAAGTGAGTCAGGTGAGGAGAGTGGCGTCCTGCGTGGTGTCCACAGGGCTGCCCCCCTGCGATGGCACTGGGATCTGGGCTGGTGCACCGCCCGGTCCCCAGCCTCCGGCTCTGCACTGCCCTCTGCCCTCGCAGGACCCGGCGCTGGGACCTGCAGTGCTTGTCTGGGCTCTGTGGGAAGCTTGTCAGTAGAGGGCGCTGGAGGGACACCGTGCACTCCGGCTCCAGGCTGCTTCCCGGAGTCCCTGCTGTTGAAGGGAAGGGAGCCCCGTCCATGGTCCTTACCATGAAAACCACAGCCTTTGGCTTTCCGTCTCCTGCAAAGGAGCTCTGAGGCTCGGAGGATGGTCTACTTTTTAGCAAAGGCATTGGTAGAGGTGGTGCTATGAAGTGAAGCCCTATTTTAAATATTAAAATCAACTATAGTTGATTTCAGAGAGGCACAGAAAAAGAGAGAGAGAGGGAGGGAGGGAGAGAGAGAAAGATCAATGATGACAGAGAATCATTGATTGGCTGTCTCCTGCATGCCCCACACAGGGGATGGAGCCCACAACCCAGGCATGTGCCTTAACAGGGAATCAAACCCTGACCTCCTGGTTCATAGGTCAATGTCAACCCCTGACTCATGGCAGCCGGCCCAACCCCTCTCTATTATACAAAACACCAACCCGTTTCCCGAAGGCTGGCTTTTGGGAGGAGGCCAGCGGGTTCATGTATGGTGACCTTTAAATTCAAAGAAAGGCAGTCGGTCACTTCCACCGCGTCCTAAAGAGGGAGGTGCCGTTGTTCCCCTCACAGAAGCTCTGAGTCTCAGGGCGGAGTCACTGCTTTTCCCAAGACAAGCAACAAACCCCGAGATGCAGGCCAGACCCTCCACACAGAGCGCGGGCTGACCGTGGGTTTGAAAGTACATCCTCTAGCCCTGGTTCTTAGGTTCTGAAGTTTGTATGGTTTCCTGGAAATCACAGCACTTGATGCTATCCCGAATGAGCATATCATTGGAACAAAAGAGAAAACGTACAAAGACAGACGTAAGACTCTTTGATAAATGCAGTAACAACAGTAATGGCTAAATAGTCCTAACATTAATGAAAATTTAAAAATTTATCTCAGCACAGTGGAAATATTGTTCCTTGGTAAGTGTTCTGTGACTATCTGCATGGCTTTGAAATAAAGCTTTGTGTCCGGTCTATAATCAGTGACGCACAGAAGACAGCATTGCCATGGGGAAGGTGGAAATTTAAAGTAGAGCTGGGCTGTGAACAGTGCTATTCTTTTAAAGAAGAAAAGTGTTAACAGAACAATCAAATTGAATCTTATGGCGACAAGGGTAGGTTTTTGCTTTAACGTCACCAATGATGCTAAATCAAAATCTTGATATAATATTTAAATGTTTAAATTATTTTTCAATATTTCTGTATTTTGCCCTGGCCGGTGTGGCTCAGTTGGTTGAGCATACCATGCACTGAGAGGTCACCCAACAGTTGGATTCCCTGATAGACCCTTGTAAAACACCCATCTGATTATGTCACTCATGTTGGCTTCTGGACTTTGGGGACATTTTGGTCTTGATATTCAAGCGTGAAGGTTCCTCAAAGTCTGTACTAACCCCTCCTCCAGGTCCGCCTCCTGCTGCCGCCTTCCATGCCCTTCAACTGGCAAAGCCATACACGGTCCCTTTCCATTGCCACCGAGAACCCGTGCTGAAGGAGCCATATCTGGGTCAGCACGTTCACCATGACAACGAGAACAGGTCGGCACGGCCGAGCCAGGAGAGGAGTCGGGAACCCATGCACCAGGAGCTGACACATGGCCTGCAAGAGCACGCGGAGACACGGGGAGCACGGAGGACAGCGGGAGGCGCGGTCAGGAGAGCGTGTGCACATGTACCTGAAGGCACATAGCGAGGCTGTGTCCTCACATCCATCTACTAAAGCCATTACCCCGCCCCCCCTGACTGCCCCCTGGTCTCCGTGCACCTCCCCCTGCACTCCCGGCGCTGTTGTTCGTAGCCTGTTCAGGACTTAGACTGACCGGGCATGTAGTCTGAGGCTCAGACCTACCTCTCTCTTACGAAGGCCGCCTCCATGCATACTCCCTGCTGATCTCAGTAGGTGTGCTCTTTCTGGTCACTGTGCTCAGAACTTGGTTCTGTCTGGTGCAGAACGAAACGTAAATAAACGCTAAGTGTGAGTCACCTTTCCCAGCTTATAAACAACTCTCACATGTGACGTCTCCTCAGGGGCTCAAATGCATTGTCCACCCAAGTCAAATACTGAATGCATACATGCCCCGCACTTCTCCAGGCGCAGGGAGCAGGATCAATACATCTGCTGGCTCGTTGTCAATATTTTCCTTCCTGTGTTCTCTTCGGGACAAGAGAAACACCACTTACATTCTGGCCTCAGGCAAATCCCAATCCAGAGTGAAAAGGAGGCAGGGAAATGAACAAACTCTCATGAACAACAAGTTGCCCGCAGATTTGGGTCTTTGGGGCAAAAGAAGGCTCCTTAGAAAGAGGTAAAGGGGGCATCGGGAAAACGAATGCCCACTTACAAAGGCCAGGAGCAAAGGACTACAGCAGATGGGAGCGCGCATGGTTTTGCCAGTGGAAGAGCATGAGGTGGACAGCAGCAGAGGGAGCTGGAGCAGAGGGTCAGCACAGATGGAGAAACCTTTAGATTTGAATATCGAGGCTAAGAAGTCACCGAACGTCGTCCAGGGGCTGGCAGGAGAGACCGAATTAGATGTGTGTTTACAAGGGTCCCAGGAGCCAGTGGGTCTGGCAGAGGACAAGCTAGAAAGAAGGAGAAATGGCCCGAGTGGCCATCATTACCAGGGAGAGGGACGCACACAACAGAAACCGCCACGGCAGGCTTGTCGACCAACACTGTAGACCTGACTGGAGGCTGAGCTTTCTTTGGGTCAGAGGCTGTCAAGCCTGGCTGCCATTCCGAAATGCTTTACCACACCCACTGGTTCTTTGTAAAAACCAATGGCTAGCTGTTGCTGAGGGGAGGGGCATTCACCCCTCTTCTGGGGACCCATTTTTCCAAGCTGGCCTGTGTATTATGTCATAGATCCCCATTAGGTACTTCGTAAGTTTAGGAAATTAGCCTGTCAGTGTCGGTTAAAGAAAAACACCAATTTAAAGACTACTTTTATAAGTACAGACGCGCAAGTGAAGAGTCATTCTTTTTAAATATATTTTATTGATTTTCCACAGAGAGGAAGGAAGAGAGATAGAGAGCTAGCAATGTCAATGAGAAACATCGACCAGCTGCCTCCTGCACACCCACTTCCGGGGATGTGCCTGCAACCAAGGTACATGCCCTTGACCGGAATAGAACCTGGGAACTTTCAGTCCGCAGGCCGACGCTCTATCCACTGAGCCAAACTGGCTTCGGCTGAAGAGCCATTCTTATTGGGAAGAACGCCACGGAAAGAGAAGAACTAAGCTGGTAAGATGCCTGTGACTACGCACAAGGCTCCAACGTCCTCTGAGATGAAACACAACTGCCCCTGACGTGCCTGCGAATGAGACCTTCAGAGGAAACAAAGCCCTTTAACTGGCCGGCCAGCCCTGCACTTTAGGGAGGGAGTGAGGCTGGCAATGAATTTCTCTGCAGATAGAGGCTTTCAAAGGTTCAGAGTGCGACCCAGAAGGAGAGAGGACGTCAGGCGGCTGTTTAGAAGAGGAAGCAAAAGGGGGAAACTCTCTAACATGCTCTTCGCGCAGAGCTGTGGGTGATTAACCTCTGCCTGGCTCCCGGAATGAATACCGGGGTCACCACGCTCCCCTTCCGCTTTCACATGAGTGGATTCTTCAAGTGCAATGTGAATCCGTGATGCCTTCTATCCACCTGGTGAGAGCACTGCTCAGGTGGCCGTGGCGAGTGAAAACTCTTCAGCATGGTGACTAAAATCCTTTTAAATCACACGAGAGGCTGCCTACATAATCCAATGGTAAGTGTGCAATGACAAAGTTGTGTTTCTAAATGATTCCAATGTATGCATTGGTATTTATCTCATTTACTTCTACTGAAGAAAATATTGAAAGCTCAAAATTGAACATTGTGCTTAGAGGTCTATATGACTTTATAATCTTGTCGTAAAGTATATGAACAGAATCACGTAGGAAGCATGTGCTACTTACATTTGGAAAGTAGGAGGTATCTTAGACATAGAACAGAAGGAAATTGCAGGTCAAAGGGGCAACTGATAAGAACATCAGCCGGGGGCTTGGTCAGTCTGGGATCCCGTCTGGAAGCAAGTTCCAGCCGATATCAGAGCTGTACCCAGGCTGCCTAAGCTCCGGACTGGGGGTGTGTGTGTGTGTGTGTGTGTGTGTGGAGTCACCGCCTGGGGGATGGCTTCGCAGCCAGACACTTGAGGTTCATCCTACCTCAGACTCTCGCTGTGTGAACTCGGTTGAGTTACCTGATCTCTGAACGCTCGTTTCTTATTCTCTTTAAAACACAAGGCAGACTCTGTTTACGCCAAAGTGGTGTAAAATCGTTAAAGTGTCATCAGAAGGGAGTGAAGGCTGGCGGAGTCCCCGGATGCCGGGATGAGGAGAGACAGAAGTGAACGGAGTTACTCAGCACCACGGATAGGGCGGAGCTGGCCGGCCACCCTCCTCCCTTTGCTCCATTCTGTTTGTTTTTGTTTTTAAATATATATATTTTAAAACGATTTCAAAGAGGAAGGGAGAGGGAGAGAAAGAGAGAAACATCAATGATGAGGAAATCATTGCTCAGCTGCCTCCTGACTCCCCACACTGGGGATGGAGCCCACACCCTGGGCCTGTGCCCTGGCCGTGACCTCCCGGTTCATAGGTCGATGCTGAACCTCTGAGCTCCACTGGCCAGGATTTTTTTTTAAGTTAATTTTTATTCTTAATAATTTACATTATTACAGATGTCCCCTACTCTCCCCCCACTCACCACTTCCCCGTCCACCAGCTTTCATCCATTCCAGGCCTTCACCACACTATTGTCTGCATCCATGGGCTACGCAGGCCTCACAGGATCTCACTCTGGGCGTGACCGCCTGTGTCCTTTATAGTTAGACTGTGATCTGTGCCCCGAAGAGGTGACTGCCCGCAGTAAGTCACTGGTCCTCCTAGCTAATCAGAGTGGGCCTTGTCACCGGACCATGTGATTGGTTTGTAAACACACTTTATGGCCCTGGTCATGTTTTCTTCCTAAAACACTGGGGACCCTGGCTGTCCACGAAGGTACATCTCAGGGCTCTTCTCCAGCCTTTTGGACCCAGCCATGTATGTCTCTTCTTTAATATTTGTATTGACTTCAGAGAGGAAGGGAGAGGGAGAGACAGAAACACCAATGACGAGAGAGTCACTGATCAGCTGCTTCTGGGGACTGAGCCCACAACTCCTTCCTGGGGTGGAGCCCACAACCCAGGCATTGCTCCATCCCCAGTGTGGGGCATCAGGAGGCAGCTGGTCTCTGATTCTCTCTCCTCATGGATGTCTCTCTCTCTCTCTCTCTCTCTTCCTCTCTGATATCAATAAAAATATATTTAAATAAAAATGTCCTGACAGCATCTGGTGCGCAGTGGAGTGGCCGGGGGAGGCGTGCACCGCGGACACGGGCAGCCTCTGTGGGTGTGGTGGGCGGGGTGATGCAATGCACGGAGGAGATGCAGTGGATGCAGTGGATGCAGTGGGTGGAGGGTGCAGTGGGTGGATGCAGTGGGTGGAGGGTGCAGTGGGTGGATGCAGTGGGTGGAGGGTGCAGTGGGTGGATGCAGTGGGTGGAGGGTGCAGTGGGTGGATGCAGTGGGTGGAGGGTGCAGTGGGTGGATGCAGTGGGTGGAGGGTGCAGTGGGTGGATGCAGTGGGTGAGGGTGCAGTGGGTGGATGCAGTGGGTGGAGGGTGCAGTGGGTGGATGCAGTGGGTGAGGGTGCAGTGGGTGGATGCAGTGGATGCAGTGGGTGGATGCAGTGGGTGGAAGGTGCAGTGGGTGGATGCAGTGGGTGGAGGGTGCAGTGGGTGGATGCAGTGGGTGGAGGGTGCAGTGGGTGGATGCAGTGGGTGGAGGGTGCAGTGGGTGGATGCAGTGGGTGAGGGTGCAGTGGGTGGATGCAGTGCATGCAGTGGGTGGATGCAGTGGGTGGAAGGTGCAGTGGGTGGATGCAGTGGGTGGAGGGTGCAGTGGGTGGATGCAGTGGGTGGAGGGTGCAGTGGGTGGATGCAGTGGGTGGAGGGTGCAGTGGGTGGATGCAGTGGGTGGAGGGTGCAGTGGGTGGATGCAGTGGGTGAGGGTGCAGTGGGTGGATGCAGTGGATGCAGTGGGTGGATGCAGTGGGTGGAGGGTGCAGTGGGTGGATGCAGTGGGTGGAGGGTGCAGTGGGTGGATGCAGTGGGTGCAGCGGGGTGATGCAGTGGGTGGAGGAGAGGGACAGCTGAGCGGGCATCGCCTCCCCGGACCAGGCTCAGCAGCCCGCAGAGCACTTCCAGCCCTGGACGCCTGGCAGGAGTCCTGGCGGGGGCAGATGTCGCCCGGGATGGTCCCAGCTCAGCCAGCACGAGTGCCGTGGGCAGGGACGGCACATGGACACTCGGGCCAGTGAGTGACTGAGCCCCGTTCACACAGCCACGCTGTTCAACCACGCTGCTCTCTGCCCCCCACGGCAGTTCCCTCCGAGAGTCCCCTCTCTCTCTCCCTCTCTCTCTCCCTCCCTCCCTCTCTCTCTCTCTCTCTCTCACACACACACACACACACACACACACACGTTTCCTGAGCAGCTACTATGCTCCATGCAAAGGCACTGTATGTTACTATGGTTTATCAACTGTAAGAAACTCAAACATATTACATCAGACCAGACATTGCAGTGCTGTGATGTGCGTGGTCCACGTTTCACAGGTGGGACATTGAGGACTGATGTCAGTTAATTCCCAGAGAGGTCAGCCGCCGGCGTAGAGGTGCAGAGGGGATGAAGGAAACGAAAGTCAGAACGCAGGGCTTCTCACTCTCGTTCCCAGAGCCAGAGCTGTACTCCGCCAGCCGCCCTGAGACTGCTCGCAAGGCCCTGATCGGTGCCTGAATCCGCCTCCGGGCCAGAGGCCGCCCGAGCTTGGGGACAGAGCGGAGGACCGGATCGCGCTGACGGACGTCCCACAACCAGGACGCGGTCTCCCAGAGGGCCTGAGGCCTGGCCGCCCCTCCGCCCTGCCCAGGCCGTGCTCTGCCTCTGCTCTGCCAGGGGCAGTCCTCTGTGGGCCGGGCCAGGCCGGCTGGAACGCGGGCTCCCGCAGCCCCAGGTGAAGAGGCGCTGGCCCTCCGGCCTCAGTCAGCAGCCCGGCCGGGCACGCCCTCTGTGGACTCTGTGCTGCTGACTGTGTCTGTGCTTCCGGCTGCTCCAGGCCAGGAGGCTGTCTTTCTGTCTCTGGCTCACAGTGGATGCCAGCACATTTGTTCAATGAATTCACTGCTGTTTCATGTGCCAGGACTCTGGTACGACATACATCATTACCGAAATGGGTCACGGGCCTCATCTTTAAGGGATTATAAAAGGGTTACCTCTCCCTGAACAGGCGCCACAGGCCTGTCAGGAACAGAGACTGACGTTGTTTGATGCTCAGACGCCAGTCAGCCTGTGCGCGGGCGGATGCCCTGGAGTGGAGTCTGGGAACACACAGGAGCACAAGCCCCAGCCCCCCCCCGCCCCCGCCCGGAGCCGGCCGCCCCCCAGTCCGGCCTGGAGACCAGGGGAAGGACCTGCTCAGTCTTGGCTGATTCCCCTCCCTGTGAGGCCAGCTGCCGGAGGGGCCGCTCCTTTGAAAACACAAAGGCGGAGAGAAGAAAGTACCTGCTCCCCGGGGGTTCTGAAGTTTATTCCAATCGGCTCCTCAGAGCTGTGAGAGCAGGAGGGAGGGCCAGCTGCCAGGGAGAGGAGAAGGGGGCGCTGGCAAAACATGCCCGAGGCGGTCTGTTCTCTGAAGGACTTTCTTACTTTCAGCATTTCCCTTCATCTTGGCGAGAGCTCAGAGGAACTTTTATCCTCATTTCCTGCTTCAATGTAAATTGATTCGCTTTTCAATGTTTCCTCCTGCATCTTCCCATTCAGGACTCGACTTCCCCTCCTCTCAGCGTGGACAGAGGAGAGCACACCGGCCGCCTCAGACGGACTCTGGCACTGACCGTGCCCACCTGTGCCTGCCCGACTCTGCTGGGGCACCTTTCACCACGGAATCCTGTCCCTTCAGAGCTCTGAGGTCTCCGACTCCGAGAAAATCCAGATCAAACACCTAATTTCACACGCGAGGAAGCTGACCACTTGGCCTTGGCCAGTACATCAGCTTCTCAAGGTCACGAAACTAATTCAGAAGCTCCCCACCCCCGCCCTGCCCCAGGACTAACCCAGGGGCCTCCCCACTCCCAACAAGGCCTCTCCCCGGGCCACGTGGCTTTTCAGGCTCGTCCATCGCCGATGGAGCCCCCTCGTGCCCGTCTGGGGGTGCTGCCTCGGGCGAGAGGAGGCGCTGGGCACGAGGTACGGGAGCAGGGTGGGTGTCGGGGTCCAGGCCTCAGCCTGTCCAGAGCCCAGCAGGAGAGCGGCTGCTGACAACACAGGAAGTTCCCCCTCGCTGCTGCCAGCGGCACAGCACCCCAACCTCACCACCACGGCTCCCCCCCCTCCCCCCCCGTGGGATGCAGGGCCTCAGCAGGAAAGGGCAGACATGGTGGAATTTGTCATTTAAAATGTGTTTTCAGATTTTACGTTTTCATTTCGTTATAAATCCTTTGTGCTTCAGAGCATTGGTGATCATCATAAAGAACGAGACTCACCAACACCCTCCTGTTTCCCTACAATTCACACCACGTATGCCCTTCCCTGTCCCCTCATTCCTGCCCTCTTACCCTGGCACTGACCTTCCCGGGAGCTAACAGGATAAACATCATACACACAATGTCGGGGATTCAGATGCAGGAAGGACCCAGGAAGTATCGGGAAACCTGCCAGTGTTCCATTTATTTATGAACGATCTCGCCCTGGTTACACCATTTTACAGACAAGAAAACGGAGTCCCCGGAGTCCCACCCCCATTTCAATGGTCTATCACCGGGCAGATCTGGAAGCCAGGACCTGCTCCAGCCCTGGGTCCCCCTCACTCCCAGGGAAGGGAGAATCCTCCATGGCCATCCGAACCCATCCTTGGGGAATCACGGTGAAATTCAAGACAACCAGAACGAAGGAAAACCCTAGAAGCTTGACCCAAAGAGGAGATGACGACAGTGATCAGGATAGATGCCGACCAGCTCCCACAGGAGCAGCGGGGCCAAAGGCAATGGGCTGCCTGTGTTCGGCGCTGAAGGAAGAGCAGCCCAGGAAGTAAAAGGGGACCAGCGCTTCCTACTGAGAGAGCTCTCTCAGACCTGATGTCACAAGAAAGGCATTTGTACTCAGCCAAGGAGAAAACCAATCCCAGAAGATAGCCCAAGTATAAATTATGAAATCTCACCAGATCACGGTTGTCTAAGACAAATTAGACCTGGACCCAGGAGCCGGAATACAGAGTCCCTAGAAGTCCTGTCGGGGAGCGCTCGGCAGGGCGTCTGCTCCATCACGCGGACCCGGGGCCGGAGGCCGGCCCGGGGACTGGCTGTGTTAGGGGAGCACCGGGCGGCACGCAGCTTAAGAAATCAATACAAGTAATGATCATAAACCCGAACCCCAACACCTGACAGACATGCCTGGAATAATCAGAAGAAAACTGCTGTGTCATCAGTCCAGGCTGGACAGGAAACGACCGAGTCCCACCCGGGTCGCCTGAGGTTTGATTGGGGTTCGGTGCACTTTCTCCTACGTCCCCGCACCGGCCGGCAGCCTGGGGGCGGCTCCTCCTGCTGTGCTGCCCCCACGCATGGCCTCCACTCAGGGGCAGTTCGCGCTTCATCCCAAATAAACGCTGCATCCTTCACCGGGGGTCCTGCCCCTCAGGAGGGAAGAGAGAGCAGAGGGAGGAGCAGCTGTGCGGTCAGCAAGCTCTGAGGGCACAGGGACCACCCTCGCCCCGCCTCTCCCCTTCCTGGACGGACTTCATCCCTTCCCACTGCAGACAGAAGACGCCCAAGCACAGACCACACCATCGCATCAGGTTTACAGCCTCTGAGTCTGGTTCTGGGAGGAGTGTTCTCATGGCTCATGACTATGAAATGCAGAGCTTCCGTAGTCAGGAGAGAAGGGGGTGCTGACAGTGGGGGTCCCTAGTCCATTCTGCCCAAAGTCCTGGTTAGCGGTGATCGCCCCCCTCCTACGGGATGAAGGGCTGGAGCTGAGGAGGAGACGCTGTCCTGTGCACACAGCTCCCGGGCGGTCCTGAACCTGGACGGACGCACGTGGCCCCAGGGTCCATGCTCTTCCCGAGCAGCCGCCCAGGCCGGAGCTCGGCCTCAGAACCACGACGCCCATGCTGAGGAAGCAGGACCGAGACCAGCTGGTGCAGCTGCGGGGCCTGGTAAAGCTCTGAGGTTGTCTGTGTGTTTTGTTGTCCGTGACCATGGGTTTCGATGATATGCGTTTCCTGAGAGAAAAACTTCCCCAGAGCCTGGCTGGCGTGGCTTAGGGGTTGAGCATTGACCTTGAACCAGGAGGTCACGGTTCAATTCCCAGTCAGGGCACAGGCCTGGGTTGTGGGCTCGATCCCCAGTGTGGGGCGTGTGGGAGCAGCCGGTCAGTGATTCTCTCTCATCATTGATGCCTCTGATGTTTCTATCTCTCTTCCTCTCCCTTCTTCTCTGAAATCAGTAAAAATACACTTTTTTTTAAAAAAAGAAAAAAGCCCACAGAAGGCGAGACTGGAGAGGAGATGAAGAGGATGACGATGTGGAGGAGGAAGCAGTATGTCTCTGAGACGTGGGTACAGGTGTAAATTGTTACAGTGCTGCCCATGTGCCTGTCCTAGCGACGTGGCTAGAAAGTAAATGTACCTCCCACTAAATGCACCAGATAGAGGAAATCTCAGATAGCAGGACAAATGACAAGCACTTCAGAAGCATAATTGGATCAGAAATGTAACGAGATTAAAGTGTCTTTTCAATAGAAATAATGGGAAAGAGCTTGCTAGACACTTGTTCAAATGATTAGTGATCAAAATGTAAATCTCAAATGGCCCTGGTTTAGACAGAACGTAGATTGAGTCATTTGTACCCTTAAATGGCAATTCCAGAAAGTGCAGGGTCCAGGAAAGAGCAGCTTAGTGGTTAAACTGCACCACAACCAAACTACACGCTGAGGGCACCCATCAGTGCTCCATGCACACCCATGGGCTGAGCCGGAAGGTCCACTTATTTTTATTCATTTCCTTTTGTCTATTATTTTAATAAAAATTATATTGTTTAAGTTATAAACAGGATGATCTGATATACATCCTATATAATAAAAGCTTAATATGCTAAGTTGTCTATTCAACCAATCAAAGCATAATATGCTAATGATATGCTAAGGCCACTCAACCACTTGCTATCATGTGCACTGACCACCAGGGGGCAGACAATCTGACTGGTAGGTTAGCTTGTTGGTAGGGTCCAATCTATAGGAAGGGAGATGGTGTTGGACGTGCCGTCTTGGCAGCAGGAGAGTCTGAACTGGCAAAGGCACAAAAGTCAAAAGTCAACCCACTAGTCAGTGCACAAAGTGATGCTTTTGTGAGAACAGGACCAAACCAAAGGCAAACCAGCCCAGAAAGCAGGCGGCGGGTTTTCAGGTAAGAAATACTGTCAGTGAGGGAATTTCTTCATTTCTGAGTGCAGGTGACACTGGTCTCAAACCCCAGGTTTCCCGGTGGCATTTCAGCTTCATTAATGGCCACTGTCTGTGTGTGTTGTTATTTTATTTTGAGAGAGTGTTTCTGTCGCTTTGTGCTGACTGAAATTCCTGAGTGCATGTTAACACTTGTTTTCCATCAGATTGGACTGAATCTCATTCCAGAGGCAGTGCTGGGGGGCCGTTCCCTTAGCCCTGGGCAACCCGGGGCCCCTCAGAGGGGCCTGGACCGAACTGGCTGCCAGTGAGTGCAGACAACGTGCCCACACGAGCTTCTCCTGTACTCAAGCTAAAGCAAAAGCCGCCAGCAAACCCAGACCCAGACCAAGAGCAGCGAGACAAGAAGCGGTGGGAGAGAATGCATATGCTTTTAAATACCTTGTGAATTAAAAGGCAATTAATCATGTTCTTTTATCTACTTACATGTCTTTTTCTTAAACTTTTACATATATGTACATACATGTGTATATTTATAACTTCCTCTTATCTCCCCGAAACATTTCCAAAGCAGACTGGCCGGCCTCTCGGCACAGCTTCAGCGAAGGAAGAAAGGGAGGAGTCACCAGTTTAACACGAGCGGTTAAAAAATACAATTCTGGGCATTATCCTATTCCTGCAGGAGATGCCACACAATATACCACTTCATCTGTCTCACACTTTAGGAGCAAACCACAGCTATGCCTACACCAGAGGCGGGAGCGGGCTGGGACAGCCAGGAGGAGGAGCACCGGGGACGATGCTGAATCCTGACCTTGGCGGTGGTCACACGCTCGGGTGTCTGTCATAGCATGCTGCGTTTTAAACTTATCAATATCTTACCATGAAAGAAGCAGAAAGATGAAGGGTGACAAGGACCCCGGACAGCCGAATGCGCCCAGGTGCTCTCCAGAGCGCTGGTCGGCCTGGCCCAGCCCCAGGGGAGGCGACAGCAGGGCCGCAGGCTTCAGCCAAATCGGCAGTCTCGGGCCAGAGCATCAGTGCAAAGGGCGTTTTATGTGCCAAAACCAGGAAATGACACTCAGCTCTGGATGGATCCCAACGGGCGGAGGCCAAGGACAAATCGCTTTGGCACTAACGTGGGCATCCTGGCCGCACAGGGAGTCGGCGGGAATGCCGTGCTCCTCACAGCACACCCTCCTCCCAGACAAGCCCGGGCGAGGGGCAGTGCTCGTGGCTCCACCAGAACCCACCTCACCAGGCCGGGCCATGCCGACCTGCAGGTGAGCGAGCGGGGAAGAGCGAACGGGAGGAGCCTGAGGAGATGCAGGCCGGCCCCCACCGGAGACACCCTTCTGCTCACCATTAGGATGGGGTCTTGGTGAAACGGAAGTCGTTCTGTGGTCTCTCCTCTGCCAAGCAGTGATGGCATCTGGTGAGGTCTCATTGCAGCAATAAACACGGACGGCGAGTGTGCAGACGCGGGTTTGAGGACCGGTGCCGAAGGGGAAGTGGGCGGGGGTGTGAGAGAGTCCTCTCTGAGGATGAACGATGGTCTTTGGCGCTGATGTACGAGGACTGTCACGGGGTCCAGCAGGAGAACACGTTCAGCAGAAAACAGGACGTGCACAGGGATCAAAGCAGGAAAAAGCCTGAAACTGTGAACAGACAAGAATATGACAAATATTGTGGGAACACAATCAACCAATCAGAGTGTGGGAAGGAGATCACAGGGCCATGGAGAGTCAACCAGGTGGCCTTGGCGTCCATCGTAAAGAATTCTGATGTTATTACCCGTATGGTGGGGCCCATATTACATAGGCCAGGGAAGGTTTTGTTGTGTGTTTAAGTAAGATGTGATTATTTGAGGAATAAACCGTAAGTGGACAAGAGCAGAGGCAGATGGATCAATCTGAGGGCTACAGAGTAACCCAGACAAGAGCCAGTGGGCGGGGATGAAGGGCAGAGCAGTGGATTCGAAGACCTTCATTGTAGGACCCACTCCCTCTGGGCTGGGCCTGGCCGTGGGGCTGCCACGCGTGGAGGTGGGGAGGGCTGTGGACGCAGAGCACAGCAGCGCTGGCTCCACAGAACGGCTCTCCTGTTCCACTCATTCTTTCAAAAAACATCACAGATTCTCTCTTGGTTTTATTGTTTTGTATCTTATTTATTTGTACATATATTTACATTTACTCCAAGAACAAAAGCTGTGCCTTATTCTACCTCTTAAAAACTCCCAGTTCCTCATGCTTGGGTCTGCTGTCAACTCTCTGTGTGTAGTAGGGTATTTTGAGCTGACTATGGCACAGACAATTAAACACCAAATTGCATTATAATGTAAACTTTCAATAATTTCTGACAAGCAGTTAGTTAAGAGAGAGTCATTGTGCAAGTACTATCTGCCAGGCGGTGTACCAGATCTTAGTTGTGGGGCTGCTTTAATGCCGAGATCACGGAATAAGTTCTAAGAGCAGCATGGCTGATGTCCCTGCAGAGGAAACGGGGTCCCTGCTCCCTCAGCAGAGGACTGTGACACACATTAAATAAGTGCATGTAAATAAAGTGCTCACTGATCCTGAAGCTACATAAATATCGAGGGTTACTGTAGAGATCAGCTGAAGTCCAATTCACCCTATCCCTGTGGCCTTGGCAAAGCTCGCCCCTTCCCTGCCTCCCCCTCTCCCCCCTCGAAACTGGGTATTGATTAGGACCTGCTGGCTGGATTGCTGGGGGAACTAAGTGAGTTAATAAATGCAAATGTCCCCATGTTGAGTGTTGGCGATAACCACTCGTGTCATTCTCGTTAGGGACGGTGCTGTGGACTAAATACACACAGGGCCCAGGGAGCCAGAGAGCAGGTGTGCGTGCCACACAGTACTTCTCTCCTCGCCTCTGAACTTGGAAAAAAACAAAAGGGTTTCTTCTGAACACCTGAAGCATCCCCTGAGGGAATTTAGGGTTGTTTCAAGGCAAAATCTAAAATGCTTAAATGTAAAACTTGAAGCTCCTTTGAATGTTATCCATTTGCCTGCTTGTTTGTTTATTTTTCCGCTTGGCAGAAATGTGTTTTCTTTTATGGGTGAAACTCAGTATATGACTCAAAAGAAGCCTGGTTCAGGCTGCATCTGGAATCCAAATCTTGAAAAAATTTTGCTTCCCAAGTTGAAAATCCCAGCCCTTCCCAGCGCTGAGCTTTGCCTGGGGGTGAGTTTCTGTGCTGCTCCCCTGACGCCTTGGGAAGTGGCTTGGAGTCAGAAGCCCTTCAGAAGACAGTGTGCTCCTTCTGGCGACACGTGGGCACGTCCAGATGCGTTACTCTCGCTGTTTATTGAATGAGTGAAATGATCGCTTATTCAAAAACCGAGTGAACCTTCAAAACTGGCCGTATTTCACAGGCTGCAAATAATTACAGTGCCTCTCCTGTGCAGATGGGCAATTGACCTCAAAAATCTCCTGAATTTAGCAGAGGGGAAATGACAGATATTTTCAGGTCCTCTTCAGCAAGCATCTCAGCGTGCACACAGAACATTCACATTTCTTTGTTATGAGCCAACCAGCGTGTATCAGGGCATAATCCTTTTTCACGGATAAATGCAAGATAAATTAGTCTATTGTTTTCATTAGTGAAGGAAAGAAAGTAACAATCAATTCCTTGAGTCTGGCTAATGGGAAACAGACAGACACTGAGGGAGAGGAGACATTAAGTGGCTGATGGAGGGAATGTGGTCCCCAGCAAGGCTGGCCCTCCGAGCCCCCTTCCCTCAGCGACGGGAGTCTGACGCGGAAACTCCGGGAGAGGCGCCCGGAGACACTAACATGCTCTTTCGTTTTATGGAAACACTAAAGCATTGTGGGTCATGAGCTTGCACTCAGTTCTAGATTAAAATTCCATATTTTTTCTGAAGTAACATGCTATGGCTAGTTTTTTAAGTGTTTTTATCATTAAAGAATGCCAGACTTTGCCATGTGATTACCGAAGTCCATAGAAATGATCATATGTTTTTTTCCCTTTCATTCTACTGTGTTTCCCTGAAAATAAGACATCCTCTGAAAACAAGACCTAGCGCATGGAAAGATAAGACATCCCCTGAAAATAAGACCTAGCGCATGGAAAGATAAGACATCCCCTGAAAATAAGACCTAGCGCAACTTTGGGAGAAAAAATTAATATAAAACACTGTCTTATTTTCGGGGAAACAGGGTAGTAACAGAATCTATTCTATTGGCTGATTTTTTTTTTTTTTTGTATGTGAAACAAACCTTGCATTCCTGCGATGCATGCTACTCAATTATCATGAATATTATATGTTTACTAGAGGCCTGGTGCACGGATTTGTGCACTGGTGGGGTCTCTTGGCCTGGCCTGTAGGGATCGGACTGAAACTGGCTCTTTGACACCCCCTGGGGGATCCCAGATTGCGAGGGGGCAGTTCTCTGATGATGCTCCCTGGAATTGGCTCCCTCATTTCTGGATCCAGGTGCATCACCCAAGAACACAGAGCTGCCAAGTCACCACAGCTCTGGTGGTCAGTGTGCGTCATAGCGGCTGGTTGGATGGTCGAATGACCAGGCAGTTGCTTAGGCTTTTATAAAACCAATATAAAAAATAACATAATCATATAATCAATAATATGTAGACATGTTACTGGATTCAATCTGCTAGTATTTAGTTGAGGATTCTGGGATCTGCATTCATAAGATAAATTGATGCATCATTTTTTTTTTTTCCCTTGTGATTCCTTTCTTAGTGTTGGTCTTAAGGCAACACCGGTTTCCTAGAGTAAGTTAGGATGTAATCCTTCCTCTTCTACTTTTGGGAAGAATTTGTCCAAGTGTATTGTCCGTTCTTCTTCTAAGTTAGATCCACTGTCCAGGAAAGCCATGAGACCAGGCTTTGCTCCGTGGGAAGTGTTTTTATTAGTAGCTAAATCTCTTAAGCCTGCTTAGGTTCTCTGATTTCTTTAGATTCCGTTTCAAGTAGCTTGTCTCCTTGTAGGAATTTGTTCCTTGAACTGAGGTTACTGTCTTAGCCCGATTGGGCTGTTCTCACAGAATACCACATCCTGGGCGGCTCAGTAACCAGAAATCTTCTCATGGTCCTGGAGCCAGGAGCCCACATCACGGCACCAGCTGACCCGGTGGGGAGTGAAGACCCGCCTCCTGGCTGGTAGGAGCTGTATTTCCTCCGTGTCCTCGCCAGGCTGCGGGAAGCTGATGGGGTCTCTTTCAGATGGGCAGGGACCCCACTCCCGGGGCCCCGTCTTCCTGGCCTAATCATCTCCCCGAAGCCCCACCTCCCAGGCCCTCACATCGGGGACTCAGTCCCCATCTGGGAACGCTGAGGAGACAGCCTGCTCTGTTGGTGGCAGGCAGCTGCTCGTGGTGTTTTTCTAGGGTCCTCCTCATCCGCTGAGGCGGGTTGTAATGGTCCATCTATCATCCCTGCTTTGTCACTGAGTCTCTTTCCTCTCTGTTGGTCTGTCTCATTAAAGTTTGTTTTTAAAAAAAAGTATGGTTGGGCTGACTTTATATTTTTATCCTCTATTTCATTGCTGGCCGTTGAGCCAAAGACAAAGAACCTAAGTCACCACAGAGACTCTGAGAAAGCGCAAGGGGCCATTCTGAGAACAGCAGCGGACACTTACCGCCTCCTCCTGTGCGAGTTCAGCGGACCCGAGAAATGGCTGACAGCTGGCAAAACCAGTGGCATTCATTTTCGTTTGATAAATAAATACTCATATTCAAATTCACGCTCACATCTGCATCCGGAGTGTTAGCTGTTCCTGGAGACAGGGCTGTCCCTCCACCTGCCGTGGCTGACGTGGCTGCCCCAGTCTCCGTCCTGCGCGTCGGCACAGGCAATCCGGTCCGTGTGGAGCCGGCATGAACCGCAGCAGGAGCCCCGCCCCTCGGAGCTGTGACGGTCTGAGCCGGCCGGTCCTCTCTGCACAGGCTCCTCAGTGTTCACCGGGTGGCGATTCATTCCTCCCTCCACCGTGAGAGGGTCTCCGGGTCTCCTTCACCGGGCAGCACGGTGTGTGGCTACTGACCATTCACCTGGGTAGGAATTACTAGCTTAACCTTGGTGTTGTTGAGTGACTCGACTCCTTGGACACATTTCCCACGTGCCTGGAAGATATGACAACTTGAAATCCCTCTGAGATGTGTTCATACACTTTACTATCTAGTTATATTGCATTTGAATGTCAGACTCTATAAAAGACGACTTAGATTTTGTTTTGGCTGCAGAGAGGTCTAAGCTGCACTTCATAACCCCTGTCAAATAAAGGTAAGAAAACTAATTAAGTAATAAATCTGTACAAATGGTTACAGAAAAAGGATGACTTCCTTGCATCTGTTGTAATAGGAATCGTGTATTAAAATATCGTTAGATGGTATTGCTGGGCACGACTAGGTCGAAGACAATCAAACAAACAAAGAAACAAAACAAAGCAGACCCTTCCCTTTGATATTCTGTCCTGCCTGCTCAGTGAGGCTTAGAATAGCCAAGCAGAAGCTATAAGGCTCATGTAACTGATTCCAGAGGTTTGTAAACTTCAAAAATAGAATTTAGAATACAAGTTCACATTTATAGTGAGTATAGTTGTGTAGGAAATACTTCTTTAAATTGTGGAAATAAGTTTCATCTTGAGATCAAAAACTAAAAAACTAAACTTCTTCAACAAACATTTCCTTGTCGGCCGTTGTTGAAATGTTCCATGCTTGTTGGCAATTGTGTGTTTCAATGGCATGGAATCCTTTATTTATTTATTTTATTTTTAAAATCAATTCCATTGATTTTTTACAGAGAGGAAAGGAGAGGGATAGAGAGCTAGAAACATCGATGAGAGAGAAACATCTGACGCAGGTTTCCGCTCTGACCCCATCACACGCGATCCCTGGACACGCAGGAGCCCTACCTGGGCCAAGCACGTGGCTGACGGCGGTAGGAGTCCCGGGCGGGGAGAGGGGGGGCTAATTACCGCCTGGCTCTGCGGGGCTGCTGCTAGTTCTTACTAACGAGGATCCAAACTCCCCTTAAATCAGTTAGCATTGCTTCCCATTAACGTGCAGCCCGAGTGAGATGTGGCAGTCGACTGTGGGACTGGAATTCCTGTGGCAGCAGCGATGCCTCTTCCCGTCGCTGTTGCGTGCTCCGAGACACACGCTGAGCAGGACGCCGCTGGGCGGCCATGCCCCTGCACCAGCCTCGCTCTGCCGCGCACCGAGTCCTCCGGGGAGCAGCCGCGGGCGGTGCTCAGTGACTGATGCACAGAAATCAGACACACTCGCTGTGAGCCTCCTCACTCCTTCTCAGTCGGGCCAGGAAGTCCATGGAGAGTTAGTCCGTCTTTGTGTCCAGGCCTTGAACAAGCAAATGGCTGGAATCCGGTCTAAGTGCTTCTGCCAAAACATGGATGCCCCAATGACGTGAGCGTCCTGTCGCTGTGTGGCTCCTGCTTGACCTAATGCCCTCCCCCACTATTCTCAGGGCGATCACCTTGTTTCTTTCTTCTTTAAATATGTTTTTACTGATTTCCGAGAGGAAGGGAGAGGGAGAGAGAGAACCATCAATGATGAGAGAGTCATGGATCGGCTGCCTCCTGCACGCCCCATACTGGGGATCAAGCCCACAACCTGGGCCTGTGTCCTGGTGGGGATTTGAAGCGTGACCTCCTGGTTCATAGGTCAACGCCCAACCACTGAGCCACGCCGGCCGGTGATTACCTTGCTTCTTGCTGGTGCGTATCAGCAGGCCCTGCAATTCCTCACACGCGGCTGCTCAGGGGAAACTCACTCCCAGCCGGGTCTGCTGCTCGGCGCCTGGCAGTGGCCCAGGAGCAGCGGGAGCAGCACCTGCCCCCCATGAGGCCCCCTTCCGGGGAGGCCTGGGGTGTGGACACTGCTGACCAGAAAGGTCGTGAGAAGGTCCACGTTCTAGAGTTTCCGTGTCGTTCACCCAAATGCCTGCATCCCAGGGCTGAGGCCCCCTTCTAACCACAGCCCGTCCTCTCCCTCCTCAGCCAGGACTGAGGCGCCCCCCGCTTCTAATCTCAGCCCCCGTGGCAGCATCGCAGACCCTGCCTCCTCAGCCCAGGAGCATTCACAGTCCACGCAAGCCGGACGTGGGCACCCACAGGCGGCCTTTGTGGCCCTCAGAATGCCTTCGGTGGCAGCTCATTGTCGGGAGGCTGCCTCGGGGTCCACAGGCAGAGCTGTGGGAAGCGCTCACTCCACTGCCCCCATCATCTGCAGCCCGGCTCCAAACAGGAGGGCGCCCCTGCTCGCCCCGCCATCGCTTGTACAACTCCATCCACCACAGAGGAGAGCTGGCGGGCCGGGCCGTGGAACTGCTGCTGCCCGTCATCCCGCGCCCCAGGAGTGAGGGCTCCGCCCCACGGCGCTCAGACAGGGCGCCCTCCGGTGCCAAACAGGGCGCTCGCCCTCACGATGCAAAAAGCGATCCCTGCACCGGAAAGGCAGCGAGAGGGGAGCAGCACCTGCCCCCCATGAGGCCCCCTTCCGGGGAGGCCCGGGGTGCGGTTTTACTGCAGCCAAGTCCGTTCCCCTCCGCCCTGAGCAGAGGGCCTCGCCCTCACTGTGCTGTGACGCTGCATTTCCATTCAGGGGGAGCCATGCATTTGTTAGAAAACATTCTCTCCAGCCCTGGGGTTCCTCTCAGGTGATTTCAGATCTTGTAATCTGCGTACAGTTTATAGCAGGAGCCAGCCAACAGTGACACAGCAACAGGAAGAAAGGCTCAGAGGGGGAAAGCAATCCAGACCGAGAAGTAGTCAGCCACCAGGCAGCGGCACCGAGACTCCCTTCCCCTGAGGCTTCCTGCAGTCGCCAGGCTGCCGCACCGGCAAACGGCAGCTCTGCTTCGAGCCCCGTGGAAAGACCCGCCAGCAGCGCCTGCCTCTGGCAGCAAGGCCACAATGACACTGACCGGCCACGAGGACCGGCCACGAGGACCGGCCACGCTGACCGGCCACACTGACCGGCCACACTGACCGGCCACGTGGCCGCTCTGAGTGCTTTCCTTCCGTTTCACGTAAAATAGGCTCTCCGAGTTATTTTCCCTCTGAAAAGGGAGAGACGTGCATCAGAGTGAAAGAGCGGGTCTCCCATTGCGGTTCCTCCTGGAAGCTCCCTCTCCCCGGCGGCCGCCCTCAGGCTGCGGGTCTCCTGAGCAGAGGACACACACGGATCACACGAAGCTGCAGGGCTCCTGCGTCCTGCACAGCCGTCTGTGTGGGACGGGAGCTGTGCAGCATGGTTTCTAAAAGCCTGTTCCTGGGTCTGCTTACCCCTGGAGAGCCGATGCTGCTGCCTTCCCGGCGGAGTCCCTGACGGAGAAGAGGGAAGGAGGGGGCCTCGCTGTCGCCCCCGGGCTGAGAGCGGGAAGCGCGGCAGGTGCTGCTGTGGAACTGGCCAGCCAGCCGGGCAGACCGCGCCCTCAGGGAGCCAGAGCCCGGCTTTACTGCAGCGATCGGTACGCGCAGGTGAGTGGAGGTTAAACAATAACGTTTAACACGTGGAGATAAAACTAGCCTATTCGCACGCGTTTCAACAAAGAGAAGACACTCAGAGGCTGCTGCTGACTGATTTGTACAATAGCACAGCCGTCCTTCCTGCCTCTGCCACCGCCACAGCGACAGCGGCTCCGCGCAGATGGAGACTGACTGTTCCTACAGGTGGAGGGCGCACCGAGCACAGGGCTCTGCTGAGCGGAGCCAGGGAGAGAAGCCGCTGCGAGCCTCAGCCTTCACACATGCTCCCCGTGAGCGGTTACTTCACAGAAATAACCTCTGTGAGCCTCTGTGCTAGGTGTGAGGTAAGAGCCACAACTCATGTATGGACTGGCCTCAATGCAGTCAGCGACCGAACGCTCCTTCGTTTCTGTCCTTAGGATGAATCTTCATGGATTTCCACCGAGAACTATTTCATTTCCTGTTTACATGCAAAGTGCCTGGTTCCAATTAGTTGTTTAAGTGAATTTTACTATAAGAGCATTACAGATGGCCCCGTTTTTCCTCCCTTGCCCCCTCCCCACGGGCCCTGCCCCGTCCCAGGCTAACCTTCCTGATGTTTAATGCTTCTGCTTAGATGAATGGGTGTAACCCTGGTTTTCAGAAGACACTTGTAACTTGCACAGTGAAGATAAAATGCCGCTTTGTTAATTATGGAAAGCGTACAAACATTATCTTCAGAAACGCAGGTTCCCGATGCTTCCTCCCACGGCGCCAGGCACAGAATGCCTAACCGTCATTTGTAACCTTAATGAACAGACAGTGCGGCCCGCCCGGGAGAGAGGACCGTGTCCTCGAACGCTGACCCCGGTGGAGGGCCGCTCCCAGCCTCCCACACGGTAAGTCCCGAGGAAACGCCAGGAACGACGGCGAGGGGACACCACGACGAGCGCAGCCGCTGTCTGCCTGTGGTCTGGGGCCCCTGAGGCGGCACTCGGTGCCCGCAGCGAGCGCATCGCTCTTGCAGGGACGTGTGCTGTGTTCCTCAGAGCGTCTGGCAACGGCTACTGTCAGCCCAGCACACACCGCGAGCGAGCCTCCGAGCGGTCCCTGGAGGTGCCCGCAGCACTGGCCACCGTGGACAGACACCAGGGGGCGAGGGCAGGAGTGGGGAGGTGGGGGGCAATGGGAGGATAAAGACACATATATAATATCTTAATCAATAAAAAATAAAAAATATACTACTAAGCACATAGATGATTGACGGACAATTCAAGTATCAATAGATATTGTTTACTTGAATTGAGTAATTCTCACTTACTGTGAGAATAACTGTTTACTTCTCTATTTAACTGGGGGTGATTGGAGTTTGAATGATTAACTGTAAAACTGGCAAGAGAAAACCGTTAGGCCAGGGGCCTATTTAACTCGTACTGGGAAGTGTTCTAGCACCAGGCCCTTGGGTTTTAGTTCTGCAGTAGATTTCATTGGACAGTGTTTCCTGTGGATATCTTCCAACTCTATGTCTTGTTTAATGGTTCACATCCACTCTTTAGCTTCTGTTGATTGTAATTGAAGGACTGTTATTAACTAACCACAGGCCTGGTGTATGAAAGGGGGGTGTCCCTCAGCCCAGCCTGCACCCTCTCCAATCTGGGACCCCTTGGGGGATGTCCGACTGCCAGTTTAGGACCGACATCCCTCTCACAAACCAGGACTGCTGGCTCCTAACCACTCACCTGCCTGGCTGTCTGACTGCCCCTAACCATCCTGCCTGCCAGCTTGATAGCCCATAATCGCTCCCCTGCTGGCCTGATTGACACCTAACCACTCCCCTGCCAGCCCAGTCAACCCCAATTGCTTTCCCCTGCAGGCATGGTCACCCCCAACTGCCCTCCCCTGCCAGCCATCTTGTGACAATGTGGGGGCAGTCATTTGTGATGACATGGGAGCAGCCATCTTGTGGTGGCAATCTTGTGATGTGATGGCATGAGGGTCAATTTGCATATTATCTATTTATTATATAGGATTACACTTTGATTGGTTGAATGGCCAACTGAACACTTGGCATATTAGGCTTTTATTATATAGGATTACAATAATTTGGTGTATCTATTCTGTATGCCTTTTTATTGCCTTGATCCTTTCTCTCCCACTCTCACATTTGAGCAAATTTACCACATTGACCTTCAACTGTCCTTCATTATGTTTTGCACTGTCCTGTTTTATGGTAACTTTGATTTGTTTGCACTCTAAGTGGATGCAGTTATATTTATGCCTTATGGAGGCCACATTTTTGGGGGAGTTTGCTGGAACGTTTTCTCACATGTCCTGCTGTATATGACCAGTATATTTCAGGGTACTCCGTTTGCGTCTTAGTTTGCACATCACCTCTTCTCCAAGGCCCGGAAATGGGGTGCCTGCCAGTGGGTGTGTGGGGAGGGGAGTTAGTTCCCAGTTAGTCCTCATTTAGGGTGTCAGCGGGGACCGTTGGCAGCTCACTGCGGCGTGCCGAGTGCCAGCATAGGATCGCTCCGGCTTCGCTGTCCTCTCCTCCGGCTGTGAGTCTTTCCGCGTGCGTCCAGCTCTGCTGCCAGGAGTACTTTCCCCTGAACTTTTCAGGCCACTGTTCACATCTCCCCGCTTTCTCCTGACCTCCACTGGCCAGGCCTGAACGACTGTCTTGTCCTTCCCTCAGCCCTCGCAGTGACCGGCCTGAGGCCAGTGCGGGCCGGGGTCAAGACCTCAATCTTCAGATGTTCGAACCGGAAAAAGCATGTCACGGTGCGGGACAGCTGCAGACAGCTGCGGGAGCTTCTGTCCGCCGAGCTGTATTAAAGAGGGAAGAGCTTCCCCCCAGGACTGCAGGCTCCCCGGAGCCAGTTCCACTCCGCTGGGCCCTGGAGACAGTAATCGTCCTGCCTGTTTAATTTCCTTCTTGACATTGAGGTTGTGAGTGTCCTTGGCAAACGCTTCCGCTGCGGATGGATGTGTCCGGGAAGAAAAGACACATCTGGTGGTGCGGACACCAGCCTCTGCCGGAGGTCTGGTGGGCTTTTACCAGCCTCTGCCTGTCACAGCTCCTGGTCCATTTCCTCCCACTTCTTACTTTATGACTGACCTCCAAACCAAAGAATAATGGGGACCTCTGACATTTCTAGATTTTTCCAATTGTATACACTAGACTGCAAGACCTGCCAGGCTTCCTGGGCACTAATAACATTGGCTCTGGGTCAAACAAAGTTGTGTCAGTTTGCATGCTACGGTTTGTTGGGAAAGTAATTATAATGATTATAATTTATGTCTTATAGAAAAGGAACGTTTGACTCTTTTAAGCTAAGATTTTCTAACTTTATTTCTGCAGTAAATGAGGATTCCGTAAGCCACATGTGTCAAACACAAGGCCCGCGGGCCAAATCCAGCCCGCCAGGCCTTGCAATGTGGCCCGCACCGCGCTGTCATCACTGCACTCCGCTGTCAGTTTATGACATTGTCAGTTTATGACTGTTCAGTAAACCATTCGGCCCGCGATTTAGGCTGGATTTTAGATTTTGGCCCCTTCTCTGATTGAGTTCGACACCCCTACCGTAAGCTATCAGGAAAAGAGCGTTCCGTCAACGAGGTAAGCACATTTCTAGCCACTTTCTGTTTGAACTCTTCTCCCCCACACCTCTTTGTCCTCCTCCTTCAGGTTTCTTCTTGCAAATCCGTCCACTCTTCGCTGACAACCTGCCCGTGTGTTTCTCCCTGTGACCGTGTCACATCGGGGGACGTTTGGGCTTCCTCGTTCGGGCGAACGTTTGTGCCGTCCTAGCCTGGCGTCCTCGGACTGTGAAGACAGACCAGCTGACCGTCAAAGGGCCGCCTGCCTCTCCCGTCACACGCTGAGGCTCCCAGCTCCGCAGGCCCAGCCCCTGGCCGCTCGCCCGACAGGCGCTCCCGTTCGCCGAGCTCAGAGCCTCCTGATTCGGTAAATACCCTCCGTCTGTGAGCCTGCTCACAGCGTCCCTGGGGGGTGGCCCGCCTCTCACATCTCTCCCGCCGGGGCCACGTGCACTGGGCCGTGTCCACGTGTCCTCGGCACCTTCCGGACACAGGGCGCCACCCCCCTGGGTCTCCGAGCTTTGTGGAATGTCCTCAGTGATCAGTAGTGATCCTTTTCCGCCTTAAAGCACCAATGAAGCACTTCTGGAATACTTTTCATGTTGACAGAAAAGTAAATGCATTTATAATCGTTCCAAATGCTTATTTACTTCCACCTGGTCCCCTGGTTTTAAAAGCGCGTCTTAGTAAGTGCACAGCGTCTACATCACCCAGCCTCCGGGAGCCGGGCGAAAGGCCGTGCAGAGAGGCAGGCAGTGGGGACTGGCTGCCGGTGGCCATCCTGCTTGGGGACCAGGCTGCTTTCGGGGGACGTTTCCTCCATTTGACTGCGCGGCGGGGAGGGCAGAGCTGGCTCCTGGGAGCCGCGCAGCTGTGCGGCCCGGCGAGAGGATGCAGCATTGACAGAGCTTCATGAAAGCGCTGCCAGTTTTATTTGAGCAAATGATGGCTGAGAGCTCGAGAGACTGTACTTATTATAGAGAACATCAAAGGAAGCCGCAGCTGGGAGCGAAACACACGAGGCTGGGCCGAACACTAACAATGGGGGAAGAAAGAAAAATATAAGCGAGTTCCAGTTACGTTAAATGCTGCTTAATGAGTAGCTCATTCTCTGTTCACCCCGGCCAACCTTGGCCGAAGAATGGTTACTTAGAACTAAGAACACCTTCAAGCTGGACTTTATGGAAATATCTGTAGAATATGTTTAGTGCATCTGATTTCTTTTTAAAAAATTGATTTTAGAGATTAAGGAAGAGGACAGGGTTGGGCGGTGGGGGGTGGGGGGAGAAACTGATGTGAGAGAGAAACATCAGGTGGTTGCCTCCCATACTTGCCCCAACAGGGTATGGGACCTGAAGCCCAGGTGTGTGTCCGGACCAGGAATCGAACCCACCACCTTCTGGTGGCCGGGATGATGCTCTAGCCAACTGAGCCACACGGACCAGGGCTGATTTCTTTATGTTTTATGTTTTTTAAAGCAAGTTGTTTTTCCTTTTGTTGTGAACTGATATAACTTGTGTAGGATTTACTCATGTGCCCTAAAAGGGGCGAGTAGACGTAGTTTAGAAACATGGTAATTAGCAGCTGGGCGCTGCTGGTTCATCCGAGAGAAACAGAACCATCGCGCCCTCTGGGCAGGTGTCAGAGTCCCGGCTCACTCGGGAGCACCTCTCTCCACAGAATCCGAGAACACCCCACATCTGGCCTCCAACCACATGTCATCTCTTCCGCTGAGTCACCACTCCTGCAGAGAAACCAGGTCTAGTCTCCTGTGAATGAGTTCCATTTGTGATGGAGACAGGCCATTTTCTGTCCAATTACAGCTGAGAACAGGGTGTCCCAGCGTCTGCTCTATTTTCTGCAATCGCACCATCCTTCCTGTGGGGCCTGGAAACCTCTACAACACCCTCCCTCCTCACATCTGACCCCAAATCACTGTGATCTGTACGATTATGGTCATGACCACCTTTATCAACAGAAATAATAACAAGTGGGGGTTCACTTTCGCTGTCCCTCTGTGTCTCCCCCAAACCGGGGGACACTTGGGTAAAAATCCCGGTTCCCTTCAGAGAAAACAAGGCTAGGTGGTGTCATTGCCCCAGTCCTGCCCGCACATGGCCCTATAGTCACACCCTGAAACCCCCCTCCCGCCCCCGGCAGGACAGGCCCCCACCCTCTGCTCCTCAGTCAGAACGGGAACGCCGGAGACGCCTGGAGGATCACTGCGGGCGATCACCCACACTGCAATCCCGGCCAGCGAAGCCACACGCTGCGAAAGCTGCGGGGTCGTGTGGTGCTTCCTGAATGCGGGAAAACGAATGTCATTATCCAGGTCTTCCCATTGGTGAGACGTCTCAACAGTGTTCTAATAGATCGGGCCTATTTTTCAGAACCTCAACCACCGTGTGCAGAGCTGGCAGGGGGCTCAGCGGGCAGTCAGTGGCCACGCGGAGGGCGGGCACCCTGATGGCAGGAGCAGGCCAGCCCGGTCCGGCGTGCTCTGTGCAGCGGTGACACGACGGGAAGTGTGATGGGCACACCTCACCGTGTTTGCTGGACTGAGCCCCCACTCGTTATTATTTCTGTTGATAAAGGTGGTAATGACCATAATCGTACAGATCACAGCCTCCCGTTAGCACCGGAGCCGTTTGCCCTCAGAGAAGGGGGAACTGCTGTCAGTCCGAGACACACGGAGAGGCTGTGTCCCTGGCTGCTGTGGGCAGACAGTGACAGGAACAACGTCACTCTGTCCATGACAGAGATATTCGAGTGACAATGAATTGCAGTTAGTTTTTACTGAACCTGAGTCATGGCTACGGGACAGGCGATCACGTCTGTAAATGCTGCTATTCTTTAAAAAGTGGGTAATTTCCATCATGGGAAGAATTTCGCTGAAAAAGGCAGCTCTGTCACTTAGCAACAGCTGTTGAAACAAACGTTAAATGCGGATTGGAGGGGCGCTGGGTCAGAGGACAGGGGAGAGGGTGATCCCAGCACAGGGCCTGGGTGCGGCATCACACACCAGCGGTGGCTGGGCCGTATGTCCAGTCCCCAGACTCAGTTTTGTGTCTCATCCTGTTACTGTCACATCAGAGCGAACACGCGGCTGCTGCGGCCACCACGGAGGGAGCAGCCCGCCCGGTGCTCAGGGGACAGAGCAAGCTCTCCCGTGAGTGGCTGCGCCCCAGACAGTGAACCGAGGGGCCCCTCACCGCTAGGAAGCAAAGCGGAATGTTCGGGGCCTTTCCGGGCTGGGGTAACAGCGGGGAGTGTGCAGTTTGGTCCGTTTTAATAAAATACTGTACTTGTGCCATTGTAAGTAAGTTCAGCGTGTGGTGAGTGAAGATGCCAGGCCTCACAGACAGAAAACACCAGGCGACTGGAGTCACAATGCCAGTGCGTGCCAGGGACCCAGAGCCTGAGCTGCCGCGCTGGGGCCTCGTTCTCGTGTCAGAGGACTCACCGTCTGCCAGCCTCAGGCCCGGACGGTCAGTGTGCTGTCGAGTCAGTCCCCCACTTACTGAGGATTTTATTCACGTTTCTGTGATCAGTGAAGTATTTAATGATCCCCACACCCCTCAGGTGCCATTTGTCACTCTTAGGTAAACGTGCTACTGACAGCGGAGGAGCAGCCGCCTGTCAGCGATCTGGAACAGGCGACCTGCCTGCGGAGTCCGCACCCCGAACCTCACAGTTGGTCCTGTTTCCCCGGAGGAGTGGCTGTGAGACCGCGAGGCTGGGAAGTAGCACTTTTCCAAAGGAGAGCCTGCTGTAAACTGTTAGCCGGCAGTGCAACACAGCCGTCAACACCGCTGCTGTGCTTCCCGAACGGTCAGCATTTCCCCCTGAGAGGAGGGGAGCTGTGCCTGGGGAGTGCGCACAGCACAGTCCCCGCTGCAGACCCCGAGCCCGTCATCCCGGAGGCCATGCTGGCCGCGGAGCACCGATCCTGCGTTCACAGCTGGCGGGACCGCAGCCTGAGCTGCAGCGAAATCCCAAACGGCGCTCAGCCACCTCCGAGGCTGGTGAGGTTAGTGAAGCCGGACAATGTCCCGCCGCTAAGACAACGGCGGCAGGCACACCAGCCCCTTCCTGGAGCCAGAGAACGGCCGGCAGCATGCTACCATCCGGGCCGCATCCTGTGCCCACGGACCCGGAAAACAATAGATCCTAGGAATTCTAGGCACCCTAAAATAAAATTTCCAGCAATTTATTCTAATTAAATTGCTGAACACAGTCAAAACCGGTTTGGCTCAGTGGATAGAGCGTCTGTCTGCGGACTGAAAGGTCCCGGGTTTGATTCCGGTCAAGGGCATGTACCTTGGTTGCGGGCACATCCCCGGTAGGGGGTGTGCAAGAGGAAGCTGATGGGTGATTCTCTCTCATCGATGTTTCTAACTCTCTATCCCTCTCTCTTCCTATCTGTAAAAAAATCAATAAAATATATTAAAAAGATAGCTGAATACATAACTAGATTGCTTGTGACATTGTTTTACAATTCTGAAAATAAAAAAATAAAAATTTTCCCCAAGAATTTAAATAAAAATACTCAGCAACTAATTCAAAAATCTTATGAATATCTATCTCAAAACAGAGGAATGTTCCATCAATGAAAAAACCAGACAGTCTGTGCAGTGGTGATGGTAGGGCCACAGATCCCGTTCTGGTTAAACAGTTACAATGACTCATACACACACATGCACATGCACACGCACACGCAAACGCACACGTGCGCACACAGACGTGTGTCCGTGGCGGACCTCCTGCGTCGCTCACAGTGCCGTTGGTTTCTGGACCGTGGGAGTGGGTGCCCTTTCCCATCACATCGGCTTTTGTGAACAATGTAATGTTTCTGTAACGATTATGTAGTTTAAATAATTAAAGATTGAACCATGAATAAATGATTAACTTCAAATAAACTGGCTTCGGTACCAGATTTTACCGCCCCACCCCTGGGCAAGCGGGGACGAGCAGGCCCCAGGGGGCGCCAGAGGCAGCTGCGCCCAGCGAGCTCCTCAGAGGGAGCACCGCCAGCTGGGAGGGGGGGGGGAGGGGTCCTCACTGGGGCTGCCTGTCTCCAAAGGTGCTTGCAGTTCACTATCAGCGAAGGCCCAGCGTATGCATGCATCACTCAAGGCTAGATGATTAGGGAAGTTTTTCAAAGCACTCCAAAGCAACACAGGAGAGAAACATTACTGAAATGAAACAGTATTTCTTTCCTTCTTTTTAATATATATCTATGTTATTGATTGCAGAGAGGAAGGGAGAGGGAGAGGGCGAGAGAATAGAAACATCAATGATGAGAGAGAATCACTGATCAGCTGCCTCCTGATGGGCCTTACTGGGGATAGAGCCCGCAACCAGAGGTGTGCCCTGCCGGTGACCTCCGGGTCTACAGTCAATGCTCAACCACTGAGCCGCACAGCTGGTGGCCGTGTTCTGGAGAAAAGGCCGCTGTCTGTCCCCTCGGCAGCAAGTCCACAGGCAGTGTCCTCAGGGACTCCTCAGGCCACTGGGCTCCGGTCTCCTGCCTCAGGCCAGCTCTGCCCAGGGACCCCTGTGACGTCACACCAACGCCATGCCAGCAGCTTCCTGCTGGGAGCACCCCCACGCCAGGAGCACCCCGCCCACCCGAGGACCCCCCCTGCAGGGAGCAGGCCGCTGGGTTTGCTGAGAGGACCAGTGGCCGGAGGGCAGGGCCATGGGCAGGGCCACAGGCTGGCGTGGCCTCACAGTGAGGCTTCTCCTGGGCTCGGGCGCCATGTCCTCTAAGGAGATGCCCAGGGACCGGAGCCGAACCCGTCCCCTCGGAGGGAGCGCTCAACACTGAGCGGCCTCCGGCAGGCGGGTCCTGGGCTGGGACACCCCCTACGTCCCCATCTGCCTCCTTGGGGGGACTGCTGGGAGGCTGGTGTCCTGGGAGGAGGCTGCCTCTCATGGGTGGTCTCTGTGGAAGGTTTGGCTATAAATTGTTGCTCCTTGCACATTAGCTCCCTGTCCTAACACAGATAAACATACAAACAACCTCTTCGCTCTGCACAGCTCTTGAGCGCGGAATCCAGAACCTTCGGCTGCTCGGGAAGGAGAGGTCGCAGGCGGCTCCGCAGAGCCCAGGCCTCTGTCCGGCTGCACGGGGGCGCAGGCTGCTTCGCGGGGGGAACGGGAGGACTGCCAGGCCGGCTGGAACGCCTGAGGAGAAGGCGATGGGGACCAGGGCAGCCTCCGCTTCCTGCTAACCCAGCCCCATGCAAACCCTCTAACAGGGAGAACTGGATGTGGCTCAAGTGCCAGATGGCGTGGCTTCATCTCCGAAATAAACGCTGCACCAGATTGAGCCGGAGTGGGCATTACTGACATCCTGGACAGATGTTACAGACCAGCGCTCCTTCCTCTCAGGGAGCTGGTGTGCCCATGTACACGCTGCACCAGCGTCATGGCGTCTCCTCCCACAACAGGCTCTCTGGCCCCAGGCGGGCTGCCCTCCTGCCCGCATGGTGGCTGAGCGGCCGACAGCTGTGAGGGGAGCCCGGTGCTGTCCTGTACACTCTGACTGGTCGCTGAAGCCAGCAAACTGCCTTGGTCTCCCTCAGAGCAAGACCCAAGCTTCCCTGGCCTGCCTCCCTCCCTCCCGCGTTCACCCTCATTGGTGGCGCGGCCAGGCCTGTGCCGAGGGGTCAGAGCAGTCCATGCAAACCCTGAAGAAAGAACAGTCTTCAATCAGTAACATCGGCTCCCACTTAAGAAACTAGAAAAAGAAAAAAATAAACCCAAAGCCAGGGGAAGAAAGGAAATAATAAAGAGAAGGGAGAAAGCAATGACATTAAAAACAGAAACATGAGAAAAATTTAAATGGAGTTGCCAGAAACGTGTCGTGAAGGACAGCAGAGTGGGCAGAACCGTCCCCCTGATGTCCAGGCCCTCTGCGCCACAGGAACGCATGGCTCTGACAGGGGACGGTGGGCGGAGCAGGAATCCGGGTCAGCATGTAGGTGACACAAGGGCGACTTGAAGGGATATGGAACTTTTCTATTTCCTGATCCCAAGAACTTATATGTAAAAGGTGAAAGTGTCTGAGACTTTCCGCAAGATAACTGAGCAATATACAGTGGATCAGTGAAGCAATGAACACATGTGGAAAATATTGCTATTTGTTGAGTTTGGGGTGAAGGTCTTTGGCTTGTATTATTTCTTTTATTTTAGTGTATGCTTGCAAATTCTCTCTATCTCTTTGTGCATGCGCACACACATTTTTATTAGGAATTACCTCAAAGTAAGTTGCAAATATGTTTCCACTTCCCCCTTTAAGGCTTCCATTTATTTCCTAAAAACAAAACAAAACAAAAAAATCCCAAATCTCCCATATAACTACAGCACAAAAACAAAATATGACCACTCTACAATCAACAGAACCCATTCAAATTTTGCGAATTTTTGTTTGAATAGTTTTCTTATAGATCCACAATCCCATCCATGAGCACACATTTTGTTTAGTTATGTCTCTTTAGTCTCCTTCTGCCTGAAACAATTGCTCTTTATTCTTTGTTTTTCACACTTCAATAACGTGCTCCACAGCGCCCAGGCCTCTGTCCGGGCTGCCCGGGGGCGCAGGCTGCTTTGCGGGGGGAACGGGAGGACTGCCAGGCCGGGCTGGAACGGATGTTTTCCTTCTAGCATATTCCCCAGTCTGCATCTGTTAGGTATTTGCTCATGGTTTATGCATTTTGGGTGGACATACCAGAGACATGATGTTTATTTCTCATTTCATCAGGACACCATGAAGTTAACTCATTCTGTTACTGGTGATGCTAACTTTTTCACTTTGCTACGGTATCTGGAGTTTTCTGCACTGGCAATTTAGTTAGTAATTAAATTTTGCTTATTGGCAGGAGTGGGTGGGACATTAACCAAAGAACTTGTATGCACATATGCATAACCCATGGACCCAGGGTGAAGGCCCTGGTGGGAGGAAAGGGTGGACTAGCAGAGGTCAATGCGGGGATGGGGGAGAGGGGGAAGAACAGGGTACATCTGTATTACTTTCAACAGTGATGATAAGATAAAAAGATAATTTAAATGAAGTAGAAAATAACTATATAAAATTCATATTCCACATCAACTTTCACCCTCTCATTTTAACACTTGCTGCCAGTCCCCCCAGCCCCAGGATTCATTACGACTATGATGGAAGCCGAACGGAGGTTTCTGTTCCTACCAGCCCATTTATATTTATTAGGTTGTGCTCTCCTGTAAGGCAGAGCTCACTCCCTTCCTGTGTATTGATTTATATTCGTGCGGACTCATAGATCCCAATTTAACTCAATGTGTCACAATCCATTACTATCATTGCGTATTTGGAAGCTCAGTATTTCTCAGACCCCGCCAACAGGAATCCTTCAAGCCGGCTCTCCCGTCCTTTTGACAAGTCTCATCATTCTCTGAGCACTTCCTCACATTCTGCCATGGCAAGATCCTTCGGGCTCATCCTGTACTTCCCCGCCAGCCATGGAGGGAGGGACTGCTGGTTTTTGCTGTGGGGTGTCATTACAGCTAGTCCCTTTTGGCAGATGGAGCTGGAAAAAATTCATGTTCATACATCGATAGCTCTATGTATCTTTATTTTTAAAAATATATTTTTATTGATTTAAGAGAGGAAGGGAGAGGAGAGAGAGATAGAAACATCCATCATAAGAGAGAATAATTGATCTGCCTCGTGTATGCCCCTCACTGGGATGAAATACGTGACCTGGGCATGTGCTCTGACTGGGAATCAGACCGTGACCTCCTGGTTCATAGGTTGATGCTCAACCCCTGAGCTATGCTGGCTGGGCTATACATTCCTTTATATAAATACTAGAGGCCCGGTGCATGACATTTCTGCATTTTTTAGGGGGGGGGGGTGCCTCAGCCCGGCCTGTGTCCTCTTGCAATCCAGGACCCCTCAGGGGATATTAAGCCTAAACAGACAGTCAGACATCCCTCTCTCAATCTGGGGCGCTGCATGCACCAGTGACCATTCTTTTCACACGGGCGAGAGGCATCTCGCTGTTATACGGGCAGTGACATTTTTGTGCCCCAATTATAAAAAGTGTACATAACATGACCCTTTTAGGCAATAGGACCATTTTCCCCACCTTAGGGTGGGAACACTGAAGCAGAGAGAAGTTAAGTAATGGGCTCTGTCACACAGGTCTAAGTGTCAGAATCAGAGCTGACCACAAAATGTGCAAGCTGAGTCCATGCCTGTCACCGCGGCGTCATCCTGTTCTGTCAGGGTTAGAGGAGCCTGGCGAGGTTTTAATGTTTGAATCTAAGAGACTCTTCCCAACATACAGGGCAGGGTCCCTGGGCCTCGCTGGCAATCAGGGCTTTCGGAAAAGGAACATGTCCATGTCACCAGGGCAGCCCAAACGCGGTGAGGGGACCGGGCGGGGCTGTCCTCACCGGGCCATCTTCCTCCCCAAACTCCACGGTCACAGGCGTCCTCAGCCGGGGCCTGTGCGGTGGCATGTCTAGACCCAACGCAGGGGAAAGCGTCTGAATGTTTTATAGTAAAAAATATACTTAAACACGGAAACCACACAGCAACTTGTAAAGGCACATTCAGCCAGCTCAGTACATTTAGCAAACTTAGCCGTACTTTTCCACATACATACTGAACAGATGGCCCCAGGTAGGTATTTTATTGGCCCTATTTCCTGCAAATTGCATGTTCCATTTCTGTATCCTTGTTTCCCCCATAAAATGTTTTTTTTTTTTTTTTTTTTTTTTTTGTTATAATTGCTGTACTTTCTGTAATTTGGGGGGTAATAATTTTTGCTTATTATTATTATTTTTTTTTAACAATTTGGGAAGAAGATTTTAAGAAAATCTGCTAGCAGCTAGCTGGATTTAATTTTCTATTAGATGTATTTCTCCAGTACATATTTTGTATTTTCTTAATTATCCGTCATGAACAGAGCCCACAGTTTCAGGTTTCTGATGCACAGAGTTTCCTGATGCCCACTCTTGCCCGGTTTGTCTACTTGCATCTAAGTTTACACATCCAGCTTACTATTAGGCAATGTTTGTTCCAGTAAAAAAAATAAAAATAAACAAAACCACGCTTTTATCTGATCTTCAAGGCCAGCTTTTTGTCTTGTGCTTCAATACAGTAATTATATTTATAATGGTCCTCTTAACTCACCCCTCTATACTTAATGATGTTTTGTTACCTCCTCGCAGACATTAATTTTCTAATTTCGATTTATTTGTGAGTTACATGGCCGTGGAGGAAGAAGAATGGCTCCCGGGGCTTTTGTATTATTCCTCCTAAGACTCTCCTTTGAAGAGTGTTTGAATGATGTCTTCAAAATTATGGAATGAACAAATATTAGTTTTGTCTTTTTAAACCAGCAATGAGGGATTAATTAAGGTCTGTCACCTTTTGTGTCGCTGACGGCCCAGCGCTGTGAGTGGCGGTGTCAAAGCAGTTCTGGAGGAAAAGGCAGTGATGCTGTAACTTCTGAGCATTTTCCTTCTTAGAACTCTCCCTGCAAACGGAGCGAAGGAAATTGCTTCTGAAGATAAGCGCTAATGTGGTGTCTAGCTATTAAGGATGATGCAGTATTTGGCAACTTAATATTCCTCCCACAGTCCACCACCACCTAATGGCATAGATCTTGTGATTAAAATGTTTACAAATAGGTATCTCTGAAGGTTGTTTTCATGAATATCTTGAATAGTAAAAGTCAATAAATCCTTGCACTGCTCTGAGAGTGTTATTTAACTAATTGGCTAAGTTGCCAAGTTTTAGAAAGCAATCTGAGACCATCAGATTTACAATGCATCACAGCCGGTCTCTATTTAAATTCCCCATTACACGTAAATGTTTATCAGCCAATGCCCAGGCCCGAACTCAGGCGGATAATGCATCTGGCAGAGCAGGAAGAGGTACTTAAGGACAGACGCTAGGTTCCACCGGAAAGTGCTCCCTAAGTGGCGTGCTGGGTCATGTATCGTGGGCGCTGCGCACACTACTCATGTATGTGCCTTTTCCTCCTTCGGGTCTTATGCCCATAAACTGGCCAGTGCGGGAGGCAGGCCTCAGAACCATTCAGCCCCCACCCCCCGCACGGCCCCCACCCAGGGGGCAGATGGAAGTGCCAACGTGCGGGCATGAGCGACAGGGACAGCCGGGGCCAGGTCTGCTCAGTCAGCACCGGCCCTGCGCGGAGTCGGCGCCCATTCGGGGAAGGACAGGGAGTGGACAGCTATACCGTCAGCAGTTTTCCGGAGCAGCGTGTTACCTTATTAACTCATGTTGTATTCGTCCCTGCTGCTCTATAAACAAGTGGTTATTAGATTTAGAATAATATTAGCATAAATGCCACCTTAGGAACATGAACATTAACAGGAGCAGCTGGGCCGCAGCCAGGAACACGAGTGCGTGGCTCAGGGCCCTCTCCGGTCGCCGAAGGCACACGCTGGCCGTCGCGGGCCAGCAGCAGCAGGACACGGCTGTTGGGGGCGATGTCCTGGCACTGACATGTGCATTAACATGACAGTGCGGGCGGTCGGAAGCACGTCGCTCCCCAGTGGTCACTAGGACATGCCTTTCCCGTTCTCCGGGGGCCGGGCTGAGATCTGTGACCCTGGGGAACAGCGTGATTATTCTGTCTTCCTCGCCTGGCCCTCTCACAGTCCCTGCTGAGAGCGATTGCCCAAAGGTAAGAATCCAGAAAGGATGTTTTATCTTCTGTTTCGGAACTCACAATAATTCTAGCACCGCTGCCCTTGTCCCTGGCCTGCGGGCTTCTCAGAAGAGTGATTGCATCAGCTGTGTGCACCGGGGCCTGGCCCTTTTCCACCAAAAAGCAATTCGGGGAACCCTGGTGGGTAAACTAGGGCACTGGAGGCACACTGACTGACCGTTCCAATGAAGGAACTGCCTTATGTTTGAGAAAAGTAAGTATCATGCCCATCCTGATAGCATTTTTATTCAGCACAAGGGATTCTACGCAGAGACATCTGAAAATGAGGGAGGGAGTGTTGAAATTACAGAAAAGCATGCTTGGCCGAGTCGGTCTCCAGGTGCTCACAGCAGGAAGTCAGATGCCGTAAAGTAGCAGAGAGGAAGGAAAGGAACAGCTCCCAGGAAAATGGTCTCTGCGAGCACAGCAGCTCGGCATTTGGGGCGAATCTAATTTTACGTTAGAATTCTCACCACCTTCCCAGACAGTGCTGGCTCAGACAGGGGCAGGAAGTCATTCTCACAGCGAGCGGGCAGCCTGGGCTCGTGCGGGCACGTGCCTCCTGTGGGCACTGGGTCCGAAACCCAGGGATGGGGCCTGAGGCTGCCACGTCAGCAGGAAGGCACTGCGCCTCGTACCAAGTTTCTCGAATGTAAAAGTAATTCCCTTTGGTCCCTGACCTTCTTTGACCATGTTTTTTCCCTCTAAAATTTCCACAGAGTATTCGTTTTCATTGTCCTTTCGATCTTGTTGCATATGTATCGTGTAAGCACTGAAGTAGACAAGTTCATTGGAACTACTGGTTCGTTTTTCCCCTATTTATTGTTCCTTATGTTCCTCTAAATAGATTTTTTGCATGCTCGCTTTTCCCTCCGTATCAGGTTTAAAACTGGAGAAAGGAGATTGAATTGTATCTTCTAAAAGCTTCTGTCTACACCTTAGACCAGGGTCAGCACACAATAGCCCAGGGCCGAACCAGATTCAAATTAGGCCCACCAATTGCTTTGTAAATAAAGTTTCTAAAATGCATTCTTTATCGTTGACAGTATTACAGACACCTCCTGTGTCCGCCCCTTTTCTCCCTCCCTCAGCCCCCAAACCCCAGGCCTCCACCACCTGCTGCCCGGGCCACGGGCTCTGCCGAGAAGTATGCAAGCTCTTTGGTTTCTCTCCTCACCCGCAGCCCCTCACCTGGGTGTGTCAGTCCGTCCCATGCTCTGCAATACGTTTTTTGTCTTAGTTAAAACCTGTTCTAACCTGTCAGGTCACCAATGCTGACACCAACACTTACTCCTCACGTAGTGCTTCCAGGTTAGGCAGATGATAACATTTTTAAAAACAAAAAGAGAAATACTAATAAAAGTGCCATTTGTAAAATGGGAATGTTTGAAACATGGATGTTCTCAAATGCCTTACTGCACTGAGTGAGAGGAAGGAGGTGAAAACTGGTTTTTCACCCGAGGCTGCTGCCGCTGTGGTCCTTACTCCGCTAGACGCGTGGCCAGGTGATTCATGACGTAGGAGAGGGAGTCACAGTTACTCAAACAGCCAGCGTCGCCAAGCCTGCTCACCAATACCAGCGTGGACACAGTAAAACAGTGAAGGTGTAAAAGCAGTTATCAATAACCCACTTCTAGTATTTTCAGCTTAGACCCTTACAATTCTTACCGAATTTTCCTAACAGCCACTGAGGAAGGAATTCATTTACAGATGATGAGCCTGGGATATTTAAACAACTTGCCTGATGTTTCATAACAAGGAAGATGCTGGACTGGGGTTTCCATCTAAACGCCCACTAACCGAGGACTTGGCTGCAACAAGCAGAGCTCACTGAGAATAAACATGTGGCATCGCTGTAAACACAGTTAGTCACTGAGACATTGCCAGCGCTGATGAGCCTGCCGGTAAGTTCCTTACGTAAGTGTTGTGTATGAGCAAACGTGGCCACATACAAGTCAGATCTGAGCTTTCATCAGACGAATCAAGTTTATATTGGTTTCCTGAATTAACTGCGAATTCATTGGTCAGTAATGAAATGGCATTTAATCAACTTGAGAGGGAAAGGCACCTGTCAGGTGTGTGGGCCTAATTAGCCCAGTGTTCACGCCGTGGATGCTGGCAGTGATGCTGTGACTGAGAGGAAAACTCAAACCGAGCATGTGATCCTTCTCTCCACGCGGCTCTCAGCAGCTCCTTGGGGCTGTTTCTGGGAGATCTTCCTATTTCCTGGGAGACGCCTCTGGATGCAGAATCTGTCCTGAGTGCGGAGTGGACAGCTCCTCCTGGGGAGCTGAGAGCCCTCGCCAGCACGCTCCACAGGCTGCCACGGGATTGGATGTGCGCCCTGTAGGAGGCGCTGCAGGAGGCGCTGCGGGATTCGGCGTGGCCAAGGCGCCTTCCCACACGCAGAGTGTTAGGGTCCGGGGCTGGTGCCACAATCAGTGGGAGAAATCTAATGCTCCCTGAATGCAATGTATCAGGTCTCCTAAGTTCTCAGTTTACCCTCACGCCCTGCTAAGTGCGTATTTCTATTTTACATGAGACGATGAGACGCTACCGTTGGTGATCACAGAGAATTAATAACAAGAGATACAGTCGGCAACACTAGTTTCTCCCAAATAATCCCACTCCGCGGGCATGGTAGTTCTCTCAGGCGGCACCAAATTAGAGGGTTTTATTTTAGTGCCTTGAGTGTGAGGATCAGCGAAGCCCCTTGAATGGATCATGGACAGGAAGGGTTCTCCAGAGGAATCTCCAGAAGGAATTAAAAAAATTATATGGAAGGAGGATTCTCACAGATTTTATTTTTTAACAGAAGAAACATCCAGACAGCTGGCACATAGCGATGAAGTCTGTAATTTACAGGCTGGGATTCATAATTTCACACAACCAGACGAAGACAGGATGGAGACAGAACTCTGATCTCAAACAAATCAATTGGCTGGTTTGACATATAAGTGCCTGCGTGAGGGCAGGAGAAGAGGGAGCCATAGACAGCAAAGAGGAATCAATCCGGCAGAAGGTGCGGGGGGTGGGGAGGGTGGGGGAGGAGGTGCGGGGGGGTGGGGAGGGTGGGGAGGAGGTGCGGGGGGGTGGGGAGGGTGGGGGAGGAGGTGCGGGGGGGTGGGGAGGGTGGGGAGGAGGTGCGGGGGGGTGGGGAGGGTGGGGAGGAGGTGCGGGGGGGTGGGGAGGGTGGGGAGGAGGTGCGGGGGGGTGGGGAGGGTGGGGAGGAGGTGCGGGGGGGTGGGGAGGGTGGGGAGGAGGTGCGGGGGGGTGGGGAGGGTGGGGAGGAGGTGCGGGGGGGTGGGGAGGGTGGGGAGGAGGTGCGGGGGGGTGGGGAGGGTGGGGGAGGAGGTGCGGGGGGGTGGGGAGGGTGGGGGAAGAGGTGGGGGGGTGCAGGGCATCACTCAGCTCCCGCCTCTGGCCCCTCAGTCTCGGCATCTGCAGCCCTGACTCGCTCTCCACAGCTCTGCTGCATCTCAGAAACACTGGACTCCTTAAAGCCCAAGTTCTTTGTATTTGGAGAACAGCCCATTGTTCACTCACTCACAGAAGGACTAAGACATACGGAAGAGCTGATTTGCTTTGGGTGACGAATACACAATACAGTATACAGGTGGTGCAGCATACAAGTGTACACCTGAAACCTCTATAACTTTACTAACCAACTAGAGGCCTGGTGTACAAAATTCGTGCACTGGGGGAGGGTGTTCCTCAGCCCAGCCTGCACCCTCTCCAGTCTGAGACCCCTCAGGGGATGTCAGGCTTAGGCCTCCACTCAAGGCTACAAAGTTTCAATGACAGAAGATCGATAAACCCGAACAGAATGGCAGCAGCCACGGAGCTGGAGAGAGCAGGAGGGTAGGGTTGCCCCCAGCAATGGAGAAAGCCATTTCAGGTAGTTAGCAAAGGAAATTAGTCATCAAATGTGGAATCATCTTCTTAAAATACTTGAGATAATGCATTATTAATTCAAAAAGTCCCCCAAACTAACCAAAAGCGTTATACCGTATCTAAATCTGTATTCGTTTCCTACTGGCACTCTAACGGAGTTACGGCTTAAACACCCGAGCCTGCTCTTCCACTGTCTGCACGAGGGAGCGAGTCTGACCCGGCCTCCGGGCCTCACCGGTGCCGCAGGGCCACACCCTCTGAAGCCGGGTTTCCTGGACTGGGATTCCTTGCAGATCCAAGGCCCACAGCTAGGCAGCTTGCATTCTATTTCCGCTCCATCGGTACATCGCCCTCCTCCTCATCTGACCTTCCTGACTGTTTCATAGGAACATGATCACAGATTGAGGTGCACAGTTCATAGAAGTAGAATAATCTAAGGGCTGCATCATTGAGCCCAAAGGGGTGAAAATCCCTGAGACCAATATAATCCTGGACAGGTGTGTGTGTGTGTGTGTGGGTGGGTGTGTGGGTGTGTGTGCGTGCGCACGCGCGCGCTATGTCCCACTCACACCAAATATCTCGTTATCAGAGAGGAAAATTAAAAATTACACTTCACTTGTTCAACCTCCCACACTCAATAATCTGCATCTTCAAAAGTGAGTAAATTGTGTGAAAATATCTATTGTGCTGTTGAATCACCTAGAGAACAGATGGTGTAAACTAAAAGATGCACATTTTTAATATAAATTATGGCATAATTGATATTCTCTTCCTTAACGTGTGAAGTGCTGATAAAACCAGAATGTTAGTTCACATACTATATGAAGAGATCAGAAACAAATTAGAGTCCGAGGAAAGAAAACTTGTGATAAAAACAGCTTTTAAAACCATCTTATGATCACAGACAGGCAATTTGAACTAACAAATATCCAATTTGCAAATGGTTGGCTCGTGGGAACGGCAGGTCTGGCACATCCTCTCCTCTCCTGCTGCTGTCTGCATTGATCTGCCAGAGCTGCTGCTGCAGAGCACCCACTGGGCGGCTGGAGCACAAATTCACCGCCTCGCAGTCTGGACACAGACATCCGAGCCCGGAGGCAGCAGCATGGGCTCCTGCTGCGGCCGTGGGAGGGGCGTCTCATGTCTCTGTCTGAACTCCTGGCAGCTGACTGGAAATCTTTAGGTTCCTTGGTTTATAGAAGCTAATCCGTCTCCACCTTCAAATGGTGGCCTCCCTGAGTGTGTGTCTGTGCCCAGATGCCCCATCTTTACAAGGACAGTGGCCATGTGGCATGAGTCAGCTCCGGTATGGCTCATCCTTAGCTCATCTGCAAAGAACCCATGCCCACGGAAGGGACACCCTGGGGACTGAGGTACTGGTGGCTAAGACTTCAACACATGAATTTCAGGAGACAAAATCCTACTCATAACACTCTTCCCTCAGCCTCCCCACCCTGAGTTTGTGTTTCTCACATGCAAAAATATTCTTCCCATCCAATCAGTCCCCAAAGTTTTAACTCATTCCAGCATTAACTCTAAGCACAAACCCATCTAAATACCATGAGCTCGTGTGAGTGAGACTGAATTCCTCGCTAGCCGAGGACCTGGGAGCCACCCTTCTCCACAGGATCTGCTTCCCAAAGGCGGGCGGGCCAGCCACAGGGCCGGCATTCCACTCAGGAGGGGAGATCAGAAGCGAGAAAAGGGCCCAAGCAAGTCCAAAACCTCACAGGGCAATTCCATCAGCGTCAGACCTGTGAGAATCTTTCTGACTCCACACTTTGTCCCTCAGGCCTTCAGGTCCACCAGAGTGGTGGCCATACCCTCCCCTGGACCCTCAGCCCCTGGTGACAGTGGAAGCTCCACAGGCCTCTGCATCCATGACACTGCCCACCCATGACACATTCTTCCTTCATGTTGTCTTCTTTCTGTCCCTTTCTGGAAGAGGGAATGAATATGGGATACTAAAACTAAACAAAACAAAAATAAAAATGTACTAAAATAGTAAGCTTATTATAAAAGAGTATACATAAATCTACCCGTGTTAATCTTCATAAATGTTAAACCAAGTTTTTGTCACCTTTGGCCAAGTTCTTGTTACAATTTAACAACCTGTCCTGTGAACAAGGAAAAAAATGTCGCAGTTAAACTGCAGGTGTACATGTGACCCACATTGAAAAATAGCATCAGAACAGCAAGAATGAGCCTGGGAAGGACTGCACGTTGTCATAAATTCCACCGCCCCCCTCCCCTTCATCTCTTTGTTCTACTTTCCCTCTCCCTCTTTGTAAAAACCTCTGCTGCACCGAGATGTTAAGATGGTCTTTACAGCATGAGTCTGCCATCTTCTCAGGTTGCTGGCACCTGAATAAATCACTTTCCTTCTCACCATGACCTGTCCCATGAGTTTGGCTTTCCTGGCGGCAGGCAGCTGAGCCTGAGGGTTGTTCCCCTGGTTTCACTTAGTCCAGGTTTCCACTGTTACTGCTGCTGTAATATTCTCAAAACTCTCATTGACTTTTTCTGCAATTCACGGGGGTCCAAGCCATTGGAGGAGACTCAATATTTCCTGGGGAAACACATCTCTGTGTCTGGCATCTGCTGAGATAAAAACAACTCATGGAATTGGATCCATGAGTCAACAGATAATCTATTTAGCAAGTGGTTGTCTAGCCACACCCCTGGCCTTGTTTACAGAACTCACCATCTGGAGACACCAAGAAGCTTCCAAATCATAAAGAGCTGGTTTCTCCTTGCTTAGCTGTTTCTTCTTCAATTTATGTCTCTCCTTTTACTATAAATAACAAGGAGAAACTAGGCCGCACATGTAACAGTTTGCTTAGAAATCTCCTCACTAAATATCCAAGTTTATCACTTTCATGTTCCACTTTGCCTAAAACACTGGGACACAATGCGGTTAATTCCTTTGCCATTCTGTAACAATAATTGCCTTTCTACCAGCTTCTAATAACATGCTTTTAATTTCTGTCTTAGTTCTCATTAGAAGTACCTTTAATATTTATAGTTCTGCTAACAGTCTTCCCATGGCATCTGAGTTTTTTGGTTTTTTTCTTTATGGCTCTCAAAACTCCTCAGCCTCTACCTGCTATCTAACTCTACAGCTGATTCCACACTCTTAGGTGTTTGCTACAGCAGCACCAACATCTGGTATGAGTATCATAAAAAATTAATGAACTTCATAATTATGTTGCATTTATTCTCTTAAGAATGAGATAGTTAATGATGCCAGACTAAACCAGATAAGACTACAAATCAGTTGGCAATACAAGCAGTTGGTGTTATAATAAATTCTATGCCGCAACTTATAGGACTTCCTGCTCCATACTTCCCCCAAATGTCAAAATTGAGTTCACATGAACTACACACAATGACTCAGCCCTATTATGCTAAAACTTAATGAATATGCCTGCAGGGCTTTCTCTAATTATTGAATACCTATTTTTTTTTTTTAAGTTTTTTGATGTAAGACTTCATATATCAGTTTGGATCAATAGCAAGGTTGTTTTTACTTCCTACGTTCCTAATTTGTTCCCCTGACTAAGAAAATTGCTTCTTTCTTGATTAATATACATATTTGTTCTCAGCAAAATGTCATAGGATCCAGTGACTTTCCTCAGCACAACTTCCCTTTTGTCTCTAGTTACCTCTGTTGTCTGCTCAGTGTCCCTTGGGGAAGATATGGACGGAAAGCTGTAGGGTCTCTGATTGTGTCTGTCTATGTGTTTGTGACCATCTGAGGATATGTTATGTGTATGTGATGGTTTCCTATTTCTGGAGGATATAGCCAAAATTAACTTGTAAAAGAGCTCTGTTTAATTAGCTTACAGAATAAGCTTTAATATCAATGTAGTACTTAGGTATAACTCAAACTTAATTTTCTTTCATCTATGAAAAGGAGAAAGTTTTCCTGTACTACTGGATTCTTCTTGATAAAATTGTGAAATGCTTTTATCTTTTAAGTAATCTGCCTAGAAAAATAAAGATTCTGAATTTTTAAAAAAAAAATACATATTTTTATTGGTTTCAGAGAGGAAGACAGAAGGAAGAGAGATAGAAACATCAAAGATGAGAGAGAATCACTGACTGCCTCTTGCATGCCCCCTAAGAAGGATGGAGCCTGCAATCTGGGCATGTGCCCTGATTGGGAATGGAACTGTGACCTTCTGATTCATTGGTCGACACTCAACCATTGAGTCACATGGGCAGGGCAAGATTCTGTGTTTTATCAAAAAAATTTCCTGCACTTTTCTTCATGGTGTCTTTATCAGGCCTTTGATTAGTGAAGGAATCAGAATCTATTAAAAGAGATGAGTTTTTTCAAAATTATGTAATCTGCTGAGTTTTATATAAAACTTTATTTTTACTTAAATAGGTAGTTAAGTATTATTTCATAAAGATCTTTGGTCTCAGTCAACTTTGATATTTTGACAAACATATCCTCAAAAATCAAATTCTAAATGAAGTATTTCTGACTTCTAAAGTAACTTGGGATTTTTCCAGCGGGTCACTTGAACATCTCAAAGCATTTGTTCTCACCCTATCAAAGGAAGATGTTGAAGTATTTAGGCGTATTTGGTGCTAAATTCCATTGGGGGGGCATTGTCAAGAGAGAAGTGATGCTAAGCTTTCTTTGGATTCTATTTGCATGAAAGTTATTAATATAAGTGTGTTCTAGAAGTTGTGTAAAATTCCTAAAAATCTGATATGGCACAATGCTATCAGTCATGACTGTAGTTATTACTCACAGACATAACCAAATTCCTTTGTCAACTCTGTTATAATGAACTGTCCTCAGATCTCTAACCACGGACATATTTAATCATTTTGTCATTTACAGATAGTTACTGTACCAAGAAAATGAAAAGACGATGCAGATTTAGAGAAAATATTTTAAAATCATGGAACTGATAAATGTCTAGCAACCAGAATACTATATTTTAAACCTCTTAAAACTCCACAATAAGAGTCAAACACAACTGAATACTGGGGAAGGGATTTAAACGGACATTTCTCCGAAGGTGAACTGTAACATACTGCTCACGTGGCACCAGCCCGAGACTGTCCGAGGGCAAAGCCAGGGCCTTCTCCTGACCCTCCTGGCCGCGCTGCCCGGGCCCCATAGGGCCCGGCGCGTGAAGGCCGAGACCACAGGGACGTGTGGGAGGACTTCAGCCACTCTGGTCCCGAAGGAATCTGTCTCCTTCGGCCTCTGCTGCCAGCGTTTCCCCCCCGTTATTTATGGGTCCAGGCAGCAATGCCGGGTGCGCTTGCTGAAATATTTCCTGAAATCTTCTCACAAAGCGTCCGCGGGGAGCTGCCAGGAACTGCTGAGTGCGCCGGGGTAAAAGCAAAGCCCGGGAGCTGGTCCTGCAGGACCACGGACAGCGGCAGCACACAAGGACAGAGGGATGGCGGAGTTTTTGTTTTGTTCTGTTTTTGTGAGTTGTTTTCTGGGTCGCATAAGGTCTTGTTTAGTTTAGAATTTTCAAATGCTCGTTCTAACAGTGTGTCCTCATGTTTCATTGTTTCTGTGAAGAGACAAACACGCGGTGTTTCTTACTCCTGCATGTGCCCACATCCGCCCTGTACGTTTTTGAGGCCAGGCCTGAATTAGTTTCTCAGGTGAACAGCTGGGAATAATAAGAGCTTTTCCCCAAAGTTTTAATAATCTGGAAAGTCCCAGTTCGGGAAGATGTGAGAAGCTTAAATGAAAGCTTTCTCACAAAGGGCTGCTCCTCTTGGAGATGATGCTTTGCACTGTTTTCCTTTCTTGCTGTTGAAATTGTAAAATAATCAGTTTTTTTTTTCTTTCTTCATAAATGTGTCTTAGAATCAGGCACCAAAATAACCTATTCCTTCTATCCTCTCTCTTTAATCGCCAGGTGTTGATTTTCACCTTGGAATCCTGGATGTGAGGGTGACTGTGGACGGCTGAAGCTTATTCCAGACTGACTGTGCCTGCCGTTCGCATACCTTTTACCGGAAAACCTTTTCCCTCAGGAGCCGCCGGCCTCACTGCTCTCCTGGCGGCTGACAGCTGCACCTTTCTTGGCAAAGGCTGAAGGCCATGCTTTGAATTGGACTTTACGTAATGGACCTGACCCCTTTCTAAAGTGGAATGCTTACCTTTTCTTTTGTTGTGCGGTATAAGGAATTATTTCTATTCTGTAACAAAACATGGGAAAGTCTCCTGAGAAAGAATTGGGTTGGCAAAGTCAAGGTCGCAAAGCTTCAGCAAGCTCCGTGCTGGCACAGCCGCTTCTCGGCAGAACTCTTCTCGTGTTCGGATTGGTGATGTTGGTTAAATGCCGTCCGGCTCAGCAAACGCCGGCCGAGTGCCTCCTGCGTGTCCCCTGCTCCGCCGGGCACCGGGAGGAACTCCCCCGGCCTCTGGTTCCCATGAGCAGAGGCAGGTGCTGGATGCGGGTTCCGCAGGGTAACGGCCGCTGCTGCGAGGCTGGCAGAGGCCGGCGGACCCGGGGCCAGCGCCTGCAGAGAAAACGCCTTCTCTTGAGCCTTGGGATAGTTACGGCTTATTTTTGTGATTTTGTTTTAATGAGTCACATCTCAAGTATGCCTTGTTCCTATAGCCCTGGGGTCTCCCCGTTGCTGGGGAGAATGGGATGTGGTTTTACCCAGAGCTGTGACCTCGGAGTTAGTGTTCCCGCCGAAGGAGCCCCCGATGGCGCTGAGACCAGACGGGCCACCGCATGGCTGGGACCAGGGATGTGTGGGGACTTTAACCGGAGGCTCTGTGCAGCGGCGATGGGAGTGACTGGGCTTTCAGACGGGCAGGCGGGAAGCCTGGAGGAGCAGCCATGGTCTCCTCCAGCCTCTGTGACCACCAACAGAGGGTCAGCGGCGGCTCATTAGTGACGTTTCAGCTGTGAAACTCAGTGCTCCACGCTCCATGTCCTGTGGGGGAGGTTCCCCACCCATCCCCCTGGAAGAGCGGCTGCTCCCCCGACAGCCCAGTGGTTGTCCGTGGGACTCCCTTTATATTTATATATATATATATTTTTTATTGGTTTCAGAGAGGAAGGGGTGGGGACAGAGCGATCAAGGATGAGATTCATCAATGGGCTGCCTCCTGTATGCCCCCCACTGGGGATGGAGCCCACAACCTGGGCCCTGACCAGGAATCGAACCATGACTCCTGGTTCACAGGTCAACACTCAACCCCTGAGCGTGGGCACTGGGCACTGGGACTCACTTTTGACTCAGAAGAAGGATGGAGCCATGTTGTGGGCTGTGTTGGGGCCGGGAGTGGGGGCCTGCATGCTCTGGGTTGGACAGAGGTGCTCCAAGGCTGCTCTGTTTCTCCATTCTCGGGTCCTAACCATTTATCGTCTCCTTATGCTCCCCTGTCACCTCCATGTTTCCAGGGCTTTTATTCGTGAGGAGGGGGCAGGCGGGATGATTCCACGCCATCTCGTCGGGTCTGAGGCTCTCTGCTCGCGTGTTCCATGTGTGCGATTGCAGGGCCAGCCCCGGCCTGTGGCGCTGCAGAGAGGGCACCCCGCCCGGCCCCTGCTGTCCGTCAGCGCCGCTCTCCTGCTCTTTCTCCCCTCTCTGGGCCTCATCTGGGTCCTAGGGCGCCTCCCCTAGGTCGCTGAGCACCGTGCACAATATTTTGTATCATTTTGGGAATACCCTGCCATGCACCTATTTGGAATTTTATCAAGGGTAGCTAGCTGGTTACGGCTGGAAAGATGAGAACATCTGTCCTTCGCTGCATTCTCACTTTGGTTATGAAGCAGCTGTGGCCTCCAACCAGCTGTTTTCCCATCTTACTGGTTCCTCCTGCTCCTGCAGAAAGCACAGGGCCGAGCGCCGGCGTTCAACTGGAGCCTTCGTCAGCCAGGCCACAAAGGCTTCTTCTACTGCTTCCGCCCGCCCGCCCCTTACTTCCCTCCCTTCCTCCCTCCCTCCCTTCCCCCTCATTTTTTTTCTTTTCCTTTCCTTTCCTTTCTTTTTTTAAAATATGTTTTATTGATTTTTTACAGAGAGAAAGAGAGAGGGATAGAGAGTTAGAAACATCGATGAGAGAGAAACATCGACCAGCTGCCTCTTGCACACCCCCTACTGGAGATGTGCCCGCAACCAAGGTACATGCCCTTGACCGGAATCGAACCTGGGACCCTTGAGTCTGCAGGCTCTATCCACTGAGCCAAACCAGTTTCGGCCCTTTCCCTTCTCTTTCCTCCCCTTCCCTTTCTTTTTTTCCTTCCTTCCTTCCTTCCTTCCTTCCTTCCTTCCTTCCTTCCTTCCTTCCTTCCTTCCTTTCTTTTTTTCTTCCTTTCCTCTTTCTGGTCTATTCACTCTTTGGAGCTTTCAACAGGAATTCCAGAAAGGCAAGTACAGATATAATGGGTACTAATTTTCCACTCAGAAAATTGTTTTGGGCAAATGAATTTTGTTCTATATTATTTTGAAAACCAAAGAGGTAAACAATGGGTAGATGATATGTGAACTATTAATGGTTCCCCTCTTATAAAGCCCCAGCCAAGGGATGCAAGAGGTTCCTGCCATAATCCCGGGCAGAGGAGGCGGCGTTCTTACAGACTCGGCAGTCACTGCCCCTGGCTCCGGGGCTCCCTGGCTCCCTGGCCCCAGGGCTGAGAGAGCGAACGCTGCTGACGGCGGTGAGTGTGAGGTTTGATGGATCGACGACACTCTGGGCCCAGGAGGCTCCGAGATGAACGACACATCATGCTCAGTGGATGCCGGCGCCATCCATCACGTACCTACTTATCGGAGTTCACAAAGAGGAGAGGAAAGTGGAGAGACCCGAAAATGTATCTGTGAGTGAGTTATGGACATAACACTTTAATAAATCGTTACTGATGTGACAGAACAATTAGAACCCCAGGGGCAGGAATACCCAAGTATATCTTTATAATTCTTGAAAGATATTCTTATCTCTGAGACAGGAAGATATAAAATAATATAATGGGTTTTTTAATATGTATTAAATATCAGAATTTCTGACAAGATTCATTCTATATAGTATTTCATTTAGTTATCACAACAATCCAACAAGATAGGAGGAATTACGCTCATTGAACTAAAAATAAAATTTAGACTCCGATACATTGCCAGTAAGTGACTTTCTCAAGGTGATGCCACATCGCAGGAACAGGTAGTTTGGTGAAATTCGGCATCGAAGCTCCTGGCCTGAGGAACGCCTGAGCAGCGGTGTGGGGTGGCCCGGGCAGAGGTGTGGGTGACCCGGGCGGCGGTGTGGGGTGTGGGGTGGCCCGGGCAGCAGTGTGGGTGACCCGGGCGGCGGTGTGGGGTGTGGGGTGACCCGGGCAGCGGTGTGGGGTGTGGGGTGACCCGGGCAGCGGTGTGGGTGACCCGGGCGGCGGTGTGGGGTGTGGGGTGGCCCGGGCAGCGGTGTGGGGGTGTGGGGTGACCCGGGCGGCGGTGTGGGGGTGTGGGGTGACCCGGGCAGCGGTGTGGGTGACCTGGGCAGCGGTGTGGGTGACCCGGGCAGCAGTGTGGGTGACCCGGGCGGCGGTGTGGGGTGTGGGGTGGCCCGGGCAGCGGTGTGGGGTGTGGGGTGACCCGGGCAGCGGTGTGGGTGACCCGGGCGGCGGTGTGGGGTGTGGGGTGGCCCGGGCAGCGGTGTGGGGGTGTGGGGTGACCCGGGCGGCGGTGTGGGGTGTGGGGTGACCCGGGCAGCGGTGTGGGTGACCCGGGCGGCAGTGTGGGTGACACGGGCAGGCTTGCGCTGCTGTAACTGGCCCTGGCAACACGACACTGCCGCCGACATGAGACTTCCCTGGACAACTGTGGGGCAAGGTGAGCACCACAATAATGATGCTGCCAGCCACGGAAACACGAGTGTGGAAATAATAGTAATAATACCGATCCGTCTGGAAGGCTGGTGCCCAGACAGCAAACATCAGAAGGAAAAGAGAGTGACCCTCGGACCCTCGGAAACAAAGGAGGGAGCCCAGTGATGCCCAGCCCCCCTCTGGGCGTTCGCAGCCTCACGGGGGCGGGGGGGCGCGGAGCAGAGGGACCCTTTGCCTGCAGAGGGCAGGGGGAAGGCCTGCAAGGTCAGGGGGTGGACTCCTCAAAGCAGGCACTGGGAAGAAGAAGCCTGGAAAGGAAGAGAGATGCAGAGAGACCGAGCTGTAGAGTAAGAGAGAGAGAGAGAGAGAGAGACCTGAAGACCTGAAGAGAGAGCTCTTCCAACTCTCAGCTGAGTCATGGCCAGCGCGTGCACAGGAGGAAACGCTGAGCCTGTAGTGACTGCCCGCATGGTGCACTGACTGTGCGGTGCTCACCCAGGGCGGCATGCTCTGCGTCCACACCGGCTGAACCAGCGGGAACCCCCCCCCCCCCCCCCCCCAAGTACAAGAACCCGCTGAGCGGATCAGAGGAAAATGCTCACTGACGCCACCGGAGGTCAGCAGCAGGTGGCCCTCCGGCTCTCACTGCCACAGGGTTAGCCAATCCTAACCTCAAGGCCGTGGGCTCTTCACCAGCAAAGCTGCGAAGCAAGCGCCGAGATGAAGCCAGAGGCAAGTGAGCTGAGTCCAAGATACATTCCAGGAAGATTTATAGAATTCTAAAGTCTACCACAGAACCTGCCAGCCAAGAAGCCAGGGCCAGGCTGTTAAGATGCAGAACCACATGAACTACGATGAAGAGAAGAAAGCAATAACCTGACCCCAGCGCACAGATGAGGCCATGAGTGAGCAAAGCTGTTAAAACGCCCTGATTGGTAATAGTGAACCGTAAGACAAAGTAATAAAAACTATCACAAATAAAATGCAGAGTGGAAACGTTTTTTAAAATCCACAAAATATCATTAAGCTGTGGTATAATACAAGAAGCCAAATATATTTTTAATTTCAATTCCCAACAAAGAAAGGACAAAGATGTCTGAAAAGAATAATGGTCAAAATTTTCCCACATGTATCGCTCTTGAAAATACTAAGATAACATCAACAAATAGTGATTATAAGAAGAAAAAAAAAACAAGTAGGAGTTATAAAATTGGAAATAACAGTACTTTAACAATCTTATGAGATGGGCTCAGTATTAGAGAGGGGATGATAGAGGATAGAGTCAGTGAACTTCAAGACAATAAAAAGGATTTAGCCAATCTGAACAAGAGAGGGGATATAGAGTTAAGATACATAAACAGAGCCGCAGAGATAGGTGGGAAATACCAAAGTATTCATCATCAGAATCACAGTCTCAGAAGGTGAGGCAAGAGGGAGTGCAAATGAAAGAGGATTTGAAGAAATAATGGCTACAAGCTTCCCAATATGACACATGACTTAAAACCGGAGATTAAAGAAGCTCAGTAAGCTTCAACAGTATTAAACCCAAGAAATCCGCACCAAGACACCTCATTATTAAATTTCTGAAAACGAAATCCGAAGTGGAAATCTTGAAGACCGTCTGCGAGGTAAGATGAGCTTCCTCCGGGGGAACAATTCGGATGACGGGGCGTCTCCCCTGCAAAGCAGGGCGGGCAGGAGGGCACAGCGTCTTAGGGAGAAAAGAGCTGTCGGCGCACATCCTGTATCTTGAAAAACAACCTTCAAAGCCAAAGGGATAAAGCACCATCAGACAAAGGAAACATGCGTTACCAGTAGACCTAATTGTAAGATTGGTGGGAAAGTTTTTGAAAAAGTATGAGAAGGATTTTAAAAAATTCTTGGAGCATTCTGAAAGAACAACACAGCAATCAGAAATGGGGATGCAATCAGTAGATTATCTTTTAACACATCCACTTACAAAAAGTGATGAAACAAAATTATTAACAATATGTGGCACCGAAGACCATGATATTTAAAAGTGGGGAGAAACCTGTGGTAGTGTGATTTGCAGAATTAACTCAAAGCAGTAAAATGTTGACACTAGGAAGACGTGGTAAGTCATGTATTCATAATGTAATACTCAGGTAAGCCAATAAAATGCATACAAAGAAATACACCCAGAAACCAAGATGGAATCTTGCATAATGTTAAGTAACCACAGGAAGGAAAGAATAGAGACGATAAGCATACAGAAAACAAGTAATAAAGTGGTGGACTTAAGAAATAACATATCAATAATTATTGGCAATGTACCAGTTAAAAGACAGAGGCTAAAACATAGATAAGGATCACAGACATTTCTGCTTTATTCAAGAAACCAAAGTCAGATTTAATGGCACAGGTAGATTGAAAAGATTGCAAGTAGGAAAAAAAAGAAAACAATATACTATGCCAAAATTAATAAACAAAAACAGTAGAGGTGTATTGATGTCTGATAAAATAGACTTCTGAGCAAAGAAAATTGCTAGAAGCAAAGAGAGATATTGCATAACAATAACACAATCCATCAGAAAGACATGCTGATTACAAGCGTGTGTGCATCAGACAACAGATCTGCAAAGGATATGAAAAACTGAGCAACTCAAGAGAGTAAACAAATGAGTTTACAACCCTGCGTGCGCTGGGTCCTTCGCCAGGCTCCTCTAGCTTGTGCTTCCTGCAGAGCTGAGCTCGCTCAGGCTGGTTCCTCATGCGTGCTGGGGCTTCTGAGGCACAGAAGGGTCAAGCATGTCAGCCAATCATGAGTGAGGTTTACATCAGAGGGTCAAAGGGGAAATATCACCTCAAACCTGGGGGACAGGGGGACAGCACAGAGGTGACGCCAACCGCCCTCCACAAACACAGAAGGCACGGAGATCCTGGCTTTATGAGTCAGCGCGCACTCTGAGAACTCACAGTCAGAAACCGCTCCTCGAGTGCCCACAGCTAAGACCTGGGAGCTGCCTCAGTGCCCGTCAGCAGGTGAGCGGGTTGAAAAACTGTGGTCCATCGACACAATGGGATACTACGCAGCTGTACAAAACAAAGAACTCTTGCCATCTGCAACAGCATGGATGGACCTGGGGAGTATTATGCTGAGTGAAATAAGACAGGCAGAGAAAGATAAATATCACATGATCTGACTCATATGTGGAATCTAATGAACCAAATAAACTGATCAACAAAAACAGACCCAGAGTCACAGAAGCATGGACAGACTGGAAGGAAGGCAGGGGAGGGGAGAGGGGAAGAGAGAAACCCATGAACTTGTAAGCATACATGATCACCCGTGGACACAGACAGTGGGGTGAGAAGGGCCTGAGGTGGGGGCGAGGGCGGGAAGGGGGATGATGGGACATATGTAATACTTCCAACAACAAAGATTCTTAAAACTTCTTTAAAAATGAGCAAAGCAATATCACATTTCCTGTACATCTGCATTTGTGCAGTGAACCACAGTGACCGTGTACGCGAAGTTGGGTTGCACACAAGAAACCTCCTGTTTGTGCCTGTGTGCACGTATGTATGTCATTAATGCTGGACTTCACGGGCTGTGAATCTAAACACAGGCTGTTCCCCCAAAATGTACACACACTGTAGCAGCTGAGAGCTCAGTTATGAAAATGAAATGTACCTCAGTAAGCACTGTCTTCATAATTGTTCAAAGCGTGTGTCTACCTTTTGGGGGGCTCTTCAGTAGGTGATCTGACCTCATTTCCTCTGAAAAGCTGCTTTGGTTTCACTTCCCAAGTGGTCCCGTGTTTGGAAACAGCGCTCGCTGTCAGCGTCCCGGGGAGAAGAAATGACTCAGTGCTCGCCTCCCCCACTGCTGTCCTCTCCCTCGATCGTCGTCATAATCCTGTGAGTTAGGTCGCAATGAAGCCAATTTGTAAGTCCTCACACTTCACACTTTGAAACTGTTAGTGGAACCTGAATCTGTCCAATTTCAAAACTGGTTCCCTTGGTAACACGTGAGGCTTCTCTCGGGGGGAAGCAGAGATGGTTTTTTGATGGCAGCAGAGCAAACAGGTTGATGTTTAGGGATTTTTTGAGAGAGAACAGGTGTATGATGTAGGTTTATAGATCTCGAGAGTATGGAGGCCTGAGATAGCGGTAACCGTCTTAATAACTTCATCCGGCCTCCAGGATCTGAGACTGAACTCAAGTTCCACGGAACAGAGCCTAAAAGAAAGAGGTTTTCTCCCAGCATCATTATATGTATTTTGACCCACAAAGAAGTGTGTGTGCCAAAGAGAGGTTTAAAAAAATATTTAATACTTTATTCCCCCAAGGCAGTGCTTTTTCTCTAGTTATTTTTTTGAAATGGATGTTGATTGCCTGGCCAGCGTGGCTCAGCGGTTGAGCATTGACCCAGGAACCAGTTAAAGGCACCTGCCCAGGTTGTGGCCTGGATCCCGGATGGGGGTGTGCAGGAGGCAGCTGATCGATGATTCTCTCTCATCGCTGATGTTTCTCTCTCTCTCCCTCTCCCTTCCTCTCTGACATCAATAAAAATACACTTTGAAAAAGAAATGGGTGTTGTTTGAGGAGTGTCCTATTACTTTTTATTTTGGTGCCTACAAACAGATACCCGGCTCTTTCCCAGCAGGTGTGTGACACATCTGAAGACCCCTGCTGGGAGCGGAGGGTCTGCTCTCCCTCCCTCTGGTGAAGGAGGCATTAGGCCTGGCGTCCTCTCGGCGACACACTCCCCTCCTCCTGTCCCTCCGAGAGCCCCTGCGGGAGCCGGGAGCCGCCGTGCCAGCGGCCCCGGAGGAGGCCATCTCAGCCGTGGATCAGACCGTCTTACAGACAGACACAATGAACACATGCTTCCCCTACAGGTTTTCCACGTCTAAACTGGGCTTAAGTGGCTTAAAACATGACATGAAGTGAAATGGCATCAAGTCATCCAATTATTTTGTCACCAGAAGGGAATTTTTAAACCTCTTTCTCTTGTTTTAGGACAAGAAAGAAAGCAGCATGACTTGATTTCCTTCAAACTGCCTGTGTTGTTTACAGAAGAACCCTTTATGTATTAATGTCATGGTCAGCTCTGCTCAGCGCTGGTCAAACCAGCTTCTGAATGTTCTTGCCTAGACTTTTACTTCCTGGAAGGCATGCTGCTGACCTACTATGTGCCAGCCTCCGCATCAAGCCCGTGGAGACGCTGCCTATTTCAGGAATCATTAAATAAAGCTAATAAGATCTTTAAAATGTACTCAGTAGGGTGTTGTTTTTAACAAGAATTTATTCACGTATATGATTCTAGTGATGCCAACTTGGTGGTGCTGAAGTAAGGATTAAAACCTGCCGGGACACAAGCTGCCTAGCACTCCTTGCTATGCTTCAGGAAATATGCTTCCATTTCTGTCCCATGATGCCCCTCTCAGAACTCACAGTTTGTTTTAAGTGGGGGAGGAGCATCTGGGAGGCGGGAGGGGAAGTCCTCAGACTGGTGTGGCTCCACAGGCACGAAGGCAGGAAGCACTTGGTGACCCCTGAGGTGCGAAAGAGGTCTTATGACCACGTGACATTGCTTGGAAAATATGGGTGAATGTATGTTACTAAGCAACACCAGTGAGTACATTTACACACTGCACGTGGGAACCAAAACTACCTTGTTTCATGGCAGCTGTTAAATTACTAGATAAGCTATGTTTTACACAAATGTTTCCTTTAATCAGTCATAGTAGCAACATCTCTGAGAACATTTTCACAACTTCCAGGAAACCAAAGGGGAAAAGACCTAACAGGAAAGCAAACTGCATTTGAAACTGCAGGACTACACCTTGGGTCAGTTGTTCAAGTACAGATTGATGAAAGCTTTCTCCAAGGCGCACTCATGAAGTCCTCGTGCCGTCCTCCCCGGAGCACCAACAATACCGACAGCGAGGCCCTCGCCCGCAGCATCTGTGCTAATCGGGCTTATCTCGGCACGCCCGCTCCCTGCTCTGGGCCTGAACTGAAATCAATTCCATGGAACGGAGGAGAGGATCTGTATGGTTCCCCAGCGGCAGCCTCTCTGGAGCCTGCACTAATTTTTAAAATATCCTCCTTGCTTTCCAAAGAGCCAGTTAGGAACTGCAATGGCACCTTGTTTTATTTTGCTTTTAAATTCTGAGTCCAGAGATCCTCCAGACACAGGCGGAATCAGAATGCCGGCCATCCGCTTTTTAACAAGCTCCCTGCGGTGTCACCGGCACGGGAAGCCGAGAACCATCTCAGCGTATCCCCGGCTCCACTCCAGGACGGTGGCCACTGTGCAAGGTCAAATCATGCGTCCACTATGCATGCATATGCCGTGTGTGGCTTCTCCTTTCATACAATAACAGTGCCTCTTACAGAACAGAAATAATTTTTTTTAATTAAAAACTCAACCTGTCAGTTTTTCTCCTCCATGGATTGTTTTTTGGTGTCATGTGTCAGAATCATTGCCAAACCCAAGGTCACCTAAGATCCTACCGTATCTTCTAGTGAAGCATAGTAACCTCCATCTTGTATAAAAACTGCTGTTTGAAAAAACTGCTGTTAGATAGTCCCTTGTTCTGTAAACTGTCATTTTAGACAGTCTTTAGTCTATACAATAACTGTTTTAGTCTGTATAATAGAAAAAGAGGAAAACTTAACTGTCTGACCTTGCAAACAAGCCATCTAACATAATGGACTAATATTGATAATAATTCCCATGTACTTATGCCAAATGCTTGTTCTTTATGTATCCAAGATGACAAACTGTAACAATAACTCACACTGAGCTCGTTGTAAAACCCGCAGACACAGAAGCTCGAAGGTATAAACACGGGAAACTCCTGTGTGACTTCGCTCAGAGATCTGGAAGGAACACTTCCCTCTGGGCCGCACACAACAAAGGATTCCTAATTAATTGGCTCTTTGGCGTCTGGTATCTCACTCCCTGATTTACGATACACTAGGAGTGTCATAGTTTTGCATTTTCCATAGTCTATGATCCACTCTGAATTCACTCTGTGGAAGAGGTAAGTTATGTCTAGGTACTTTCTTGGCGGGCGGATGTCCAGCGGTCTCAGCATTACTTGTTGAAGTGACTATCTGCTCCATCGGACTGACTTTGCTGCTGGTCACACGTGTCGGTCTATGCTGGGTTTGCAGTTTGCTCCTGACGTACTGGTCAGCTCTTCAGGACACTGTCCCAATCACTGTAGCTCTACAGCATGTCCCAAAGCCCAGTAGTGCCGCTTCTTGGGCTTTGTTCTTCACTATTGTGCTGGCTATCATGGTTTTTGGCTCTCCATATACGTTTTTGAGTTATTTTGTTAATATCTACAAAATACGTTTGTTTGTTTTTTAATTGATTAGTATTACACTAGAGGCCCAATGCATGAAATTCGTGTAAGGGGCTGGGTCCTCTCAGCCATGACTTCATCTGGAAGGTCGTTCAGCTGTCTGTTCTAGTTAGCATATTACGCTCTTATTATTATAGATTACCTCTGTAGATTGTTTATAAGAATTGCTATATTGTATCTTGAAAAAATTCCAGGTATTCTATATTCATTTGTATTATACATTTCAAACAACTAAAATATAATTTTTTTAACGATTTTTTAAAATAAAAATTCTCCATTGAAAAAATTGTGATTATTGCTTTCTCCAGACAGAGCTTGGAATATAAGGAGCTTAATACTTGTGGGCTGAAGAGCTATCTCTAGTCTAGATTCTAGCAATGTATGTGTGTGTGTGTGTGTGTGTGTGTGTGTATGTGACACTCACTGTTGTGTCCCACCTTTATTATGGGCTAGGCCAGTGGTCGGCAAACTGTGGTTCTCGAGCCACATGCAGCTCTTTGGCCCATTGAGTGTGGCTCTTAGGCCAGCTTTGGAGGACCCTAATTAAGTTAATAACAATGTACCTACCTATATAGCTTAAGTTTAAAAAATTTGGCTCTCAAAAGAAATTTCAATCGTTGTACTGTTGATATTTGGCTCTGTTGACTAATGAGTTTGCCGACCACTGGCCTAGCAATATGTATTCTGTCAGCCTGTCTCTTCATATCCTGCTCTCTAATCAATATGAATGGATAAATGTCGAGCAAATAGCTTTAGGAAGTAATGAGCTCAAATATCTTGGAATTAAAACAAAGCTGACATTTTAAAATTCAATGACAATAATCTATCTGCTAAGACAGAATGCCAATAAACAATAGTATTGTTCCTCTGAGAACAACGCAGCGCCAGAACGCAGCCCCGGCATCTGTGAATATCTGGAGGGGAGAGTCCTCCTCTGGTCTGACATCACCTGATTTCCCAGAGTTTCAAGACGGCTCCCCGGGAGCTTTCTCAAGGCCACCCATTGCTCATCGTTCTGTCCTCCCCATAACTGCATCTCCTCACATGTGACCGCGTCTGCTCAGGAAGACCAGGCGCAGTGATAGCCTCAGTTTGTGAAAATGCACTCGAGTCCACGGTACCCATCTGGCTTAACAGCTTAGCTTCCTTTCGGTAGGATGTCAAGTACTCGTTATTGATTAGATTCGGGCAGGCCTGTCCGTGTCTTCCCTCTCCTACTCTGTCCTGTGCTTTGCACATTCTCCTGGTGTCTCAGCACGCAGGTGGAGAAATATATGGAATGTCCCTCTGCCTGATTAGCTGAACGCACTGAAAACAGAATGACTGATTTCGTCTCAGCACGGAGGGCCTTTCTATTGCTGTGTGTTCCACGATAAACTGATGCAATATTTGCTGCAAAAGCAACATCAATGGCTTCAAATGAAATTGTTTTGACCAGCCCATCCTTCCCCTGGTTTATTCCAACCTCACCCCCACTAACCTCTCCATGACGCAAGGCAGACGGAGGCCATGGGTGCCCTTTGAAGATGTCACCTGCGCCAGTCCCCTGTGAAGGTCAAAGCCACAGCACTTCAGCCTGTGGCTAATACTGATGGAATGTTGGTGTCACTTATTACATATCTGTGTTTACAATATCCAGAAGCTGACTTTACATACAACCTCAGGGAAGGTGTTTTTCCCCCAAAAAATATTTTTATTCATTTCAGAGAGGAAGTGAGAGGGAGAGAGAGAAAAACATCAACGATGAGAGAGAATCACTTATTGGCTGCTTCCAGCATGCTCCCTACTGGGGATTGAGCCCACAACCTGGGCATGTGCCCTGACTGAATCAAACCATGACCTCCTGGTTCATAGGTTGACACTGAGCAACACCGCCAGACTTAAGTAAGGCTTTACCGTCCTTCTACAAGACTGGAGCCTAAACCTCACAGTGTTCTTTTCCTAAGAATGAGCTTCCCATCCTCAGACTATGGAGGTAACAGCCACTCCGTGGCCCCGCCTCACCCCAGCCCCTCCTGGAGGACAAGGAAAGCTCCCCGGGGAGGGGTCAGGGTCACTGCTGTTCGTTTCCACTGTGAGGTCAGCAGAACAAGGCCCCTCCCAAAGTATCCACTTCGCAATCCCCAACCCTTCACATGCTGCCTTACACAGCTGTGCTCTCACACACTGACCCTGAGACAAATCCAATGGAGGACTAGAGGCGGGACATGTACAATGGAATGCTACTCGGCCATAAGGGAAGATGAAATACTGTGACAACATGGACAGACCTTGAGAATATCATACTAAGTGAAACAAGTCAGAAAAAGCTAAGTTCCATATGATTTCACTCATTTGTGGGATGTACACTGAAACTCATAGACACAGACCACAGGATGGTGGTTTCCAGAGGGAGGAGTAGGAGAGGTCAAGGAGCCTAATGTATGGTGATGGAGAAGATGTGACTCTGGGTGGTGGGCGAACAATGCAATATACAGATTATGCATCATGGAAATGTACACTGAAACATATACCATCTTATTAACCAATGTCACCCCAATCAATTTAGTTAAAAACATACTGACCTGGAGGTGGTGAGATGATCCAAATGGACCCAATCTAATCATGCAAATCTTTACCAGCTGCGAATTTTCCCAGCTGCGTGAGAGAGGGGGAGGGAGAGAGTGTGCGCTGTGGCCGGGGAGGAGGTGAGGAGTCCTGGCGGGAGATCTGTGAGGAGATATTCTGATTATCCCAGCGCTCCCTCTCAGGGGTGTTTTATGAAATAGTTACCGTGTGGGGAGCCGCGATTGCATGGCAGCTCCTTTAAAGCATGTGGCTATAAAGCTGAAATATAGCGGCGGGTGGACTCTGCAAAACCATGTTTATGTCTCAGGATTCACTGGGGAAGCAGAACAGCTTACTCAGAGCGAGAAGAGGCCGCTCAGGGAGAACGGAGAGGCCAGCACAGCAGGCGGGCCCAGGGGCGGACACTGTCTCCGGAAGGAGACGGGAAGGAGAGAGCCTTGTGCAGGACAGGTTGGAGCCTGGGTTGTTTACTGCCCCGTCTGAAATGGCCGCTTCAAGTATAGGCACCAGAAGTAAATTCTGCTTATGTTACTTTCTGCAGCTGGAAAATAGTCATGATATAAGAAGCTGCTAACTTTAAGAAACCCAATGATGAAACCATAAATTAGCATGGAGAGTGTTTGGTCTCAAGGATTACCTACAAGTCAGAATGCAATTAGCTCTGACAATTTCAGGGACATGTTAGTTGGGTGAAGTCAGGGGAAATTAATTGAGCCAGAATTAATCAATCTATACTCCCTCCATCTCAGAGATTACTGCGTGTGTCCTGTGCATCGTAATTACCCAACTATCCCGGTCTCCTCTGGAATGTGGGAGACGGAAGAACCCTGAAACCATCCTAACAGCCTCAGTTTATCCTCACTCAACACATCAGCTGGATAATACTGCTTACTCCAGCAAAATTAGGCCGGATTGTCACAAGATTCCAAGTTTTATGGTGGTTTCTTCCTAGACTCAAGCTGGTTAAGCTATTGTCACCTATATTACTATTCCAATCTCTCAACATTTATCCACACTCAACAAATCTATGAGGAATAAATAAATTGTTTAATACAGCAAAATTAGGCCAGATCATCACAAAATACCAAGATGGATGGTGGTTTCTTCCTAGATTCAAGCTGGTTTAGCTGAGGCTGTTGTCCCATATATTACATATTCTGATATCTCCTCACCACAAGCTCATACATTTGACTGTATTTTTGCTCATTTTTAATTCTGCAATTGTGCTGCATTACAGTATCTTTTTGACTCTCTTTCCACCGATGGGCATTCCTTCCGGGCAGATGTGGGGCACTGGCAGGCGGAGGGTTGACTGCTTTCCTGGGTCCATTCTCACCCTCGGCCTGCAATCAGACATGTCCACTCATACTTCATACCCAAAGTATGAACTCTTGGCCGCCACCAAAACTGTGCGGTGAGAGTCTATAGGGTGAAAGCCAAGAGAAGCCAAGTGATGGGAACAAAACCTACAAGCGCTGCATTGGGGAGAATTCCGACTTCAACACATCACATGTTCCCATGTCTCTGGGCAGCATGGATGACGTCACTGTGGAGTTTACCCAGATGTTAACCTCAGAATGACCGGCTGCTATCGCCGCATTCACCCTGGCGTGGCGAAGGATGCCCTTCCAGCCTCGGCCTCGCCTTTGCTGTTCCCTTCCCGGCCTCTCCCAGAGCAACCACGGACACAGTGAAACACAGTCCACCGGTGCTCTTCTGTCTGCGTGTCTGCAACGCCCTCCCGATCGTCCTTTCCCACACGGAATCCTCCTCCCCCTCCGGTCCCTGCCAAGGGTGCTCCCTGTTGACCCTGGGGGTGAGCCGTGCTCACCTGTGACCAGAGCACATGGATTAGGCTTCTCCTCATCAGGATTCTATCTCCCGGACACTGGGCTCACCCCGTGACCCCTGTGCACCTCCATCCTGCTTCAGGGCTCTGCAGCGTGTTGACATGGATCAGGTGGAATTTTGATGAGCTGCACTGAAGCTTGTGAAACTGCTGGGATCTGCAAGCTTAAGCCTCTGGAGACTTTTTATTCTTTAACAAGGGAATCCAGACGTAACTGGCGGCATCAGTTTCATTTTCATCATCGCCATCAACAGCAGCCTCTCCTGTAGACTGACGGCACTTTTACATGCACTGTCACAATTCTCTCCTCTGGTTATTACTGGGAAATGCTTGTTTTCCCTCCAGGGCTTGTCTAAGGTGACAAGGACACAGGCTACTTTAGAGGCCCAAGTCCCTCTCCAGTGGTCAGTGCTGCTCGTCTTTGTTGCCATATACGAAGCCGCACACCTTCCCGTGCCCTTCACACACTGAGAGGGTGTTCACAGAGAGAAGCTCCGGTGTCGGAGCCGGCTCCTCAGCTGCCCCCCAGGCCTGCCGGCTCTGTGCGTACGGGGCTCGCCTCCGTAAGGAGCAGAGAGGGAGCTGTGGTGCCATTTCCTGTGAGCTCCTCCCTCTCAAACCTTTCCTTGGAGCTGACAACAGGCAGGCCCATCGAACCCCTTCAGAGCCTCTGCTCTGACTTCCAGCCGCCTAGACTCACCCAGGCAGAGATCGCTGTCCTCCCTCGCCCAGCCCCCGCCCCCTCCAGGCTCCGCTGGTTGGAAAAGGAGCACTCATCCCCTCACCGCAGCTCTGGGAAACCCTCCTCGGTACCTAGTTGTGTGACCCACGCCACGTGTCTTTTCCCCGTTGTAACGCAGTTTCCGAAAGAAGGGACTCAGTCTCGTTAGTGTGTGGCCATTAGCGCCCACACACCTGGGCTGCTGACACATTTGCTGTGGGAAACGAGCGAGTGGGCGAGCAGCAATGCAGCCTGCTGAGCGGAGTGCCCTGGCACCCGCTGTACTTAACTTCCTGACGCCGATGGAGTAACTGGAGGAAAGGGGAGCCACTGCCCCAGCCCAAGGCAGCAGCGGCTTTTTCTGTCTCCCTGCTCTGGGGGTCAGGTCACAGACCACCACAGCAATGGGTTTATCCTGACTGGGGAGTGGACAGAGGAGCGTGGATTCGCAGCCCTCAGGGGCCGCCACCATTTGTTTTCCTGCCTAAGGCAGGTGTCAGTTACTCACCCAGGATTTGTGAGCTCATCGCTGCGCTGCAGAAGGACCTTCAAGTCTGGAAGGATGCTTACATTTCAACCTGAAGCGGCTTCGAGGATTTATAAACTCATGAAGAAAAGCATTATGGCGAGATGTAAAGAAATAATGAGCAATTTCAAGGGGATGATGAGTGAAAGAGCTGAGACTCAACAGATACACAAAGGAACAGGATTGTGGGGCAGCACGGGCTTGGTTGGAAGGTCTGTCAGGAGGATTCTCTGAGAGGTCGGGGGTCCTGGGGGGACCCTCCCAAAGGCGGCAGCCCTATCCTTGACTTTTCCAAACAAGTCGGAGCCGCCGGGTATTTTGCTGATTCTCTATGTTTAGACTTCAAAACGTCCTTGCTTAAGGACACGTGTGTTTTCTCGTGGATGCTGACCCTGCTGAGAGTACCTAGTAGTTAATTTTAGCTCAAGCTGTCGTTATAATGAAAGAGGAGGCAGGCGAACGGGGCTACTTGGTGGTGACAGCCAAGGAGTCCCTCAGCCTCTCTTTCACAGAGATGCGTGACAGAATAATCATCTGTCGTTCAGGATCTGGCAGTCAGCCCAGCACAGGATGAGGGGCTTGGGCATGTTGCAAGCAAGGGCCTAGAGCGGTGTTGGCAAACTGGGGCTCGAGAGCCACATGCGGCTCTTTGGCCCCTTGAGTGTTCTAAAGCTACTTCTTCAAAATAGACTTGCCCAGGCCGAAAATGACTTCTGCACATGGGCCACGAAGTTTCAATCTAGTGCACTGTACGTGCGCACCTACACGTGGTACTTTGTGGAAGAGCCGTATGTGGCTCGTGAGCCGCAGTTTGCCGACCACTGGCCTAGAGGATGGTCTGAGGATAAAAATCATGACACTTGACAAAGAGAAATGGACACAACCATAAAGTCAACGAACATAAAAAATGCTAGTTGGAAGGCAACCCGTAGCATGTGAGCACAAGGGTCTGAATTCCTGGTCCATCCAAGACCTCAGAGGCAAGCATCTTTCCACGCGTTTTCCGAACGATTTTGAATCCAGAGCAAACAGCCTGTGACTGGGCGTACAAGGGTTCCCGGTATTTTATCTCCCCCACGTTCACACAGTCATCGATAAATATGGATGAAGCTGCCACAAAGTGCATTACCTGAGTGAGGGATTTTCAAAGGATTTCAAAACACTCTTCTTGTTCTTAAAAATATTAAAATCCAAAAAAAGGTGAGTTATACATAAACATATGTGCATCTTAGCAACAATCATCTACAACCCCAGATTTGAAAGGCACCTTCACGGTCATCTAATCCGAAGTAATTTTCAAACTATACAGCCATAGAAACAGACTTATAGATACAGAAAAAAAGACTGACAGCGTCAGAGGGGAGGAGGGGTGAGAACCTGGGCAAAAAGGTGGAGAGATTAAGCAAAGAACAAAACACCCTCACAGATACAGACATCAGTATGGTGATAACCAGAGGGAATGGGGGCAGGAGGAGGTGGAGGAGGGTAACGGGGGATAAAAGGTGATGGAAGGAGACTTGGAGTGGTGACGGACATACGGCTGATGTCTTATAGAATTGTACACCTGAAATCTATATAATTTTATTGACCAATGTCACTCCAATAAATTTAATAAGAATAAAAAAAACCACAAGAAAGCAAAATATGTGGCCAACGATGCACTCAGATCAGGGGGTGGGAAAAGAATGGACTGTCTGCTCCCAGTGATTTTTTTATGTGGTCCTTTGGGCATGTATTTGTGCATTTGTCAACGATCTAGCCTGTGATTTCCATTAAAACGAGGACACTGGTTAATTTCAAGCAGATAATAACCTTGATCAGAAAACAGAATCTGAGCTTAAAAAATCATCGTGGGGGAAATGCCATGGTAAGACCTGGCTCAGTCCTTGCTGCTGTTGTCTCTGCTTCTTTGGGAACGGAGGAGCCCAGCGGACCCCGTGTCTCCTGCCCCTGCTGAGCACCCTCGTTCATTCACACCGAGAGCAAGCAAGCAGCGCAGCTCTACAGATTAACATTTTAAGCGATAATTTAAAAAAATATATTTTTATTGATTTCAGAGAGGGAGAGGAGAGAGAGAAACATCAATGATGAGAATCATTGATCGGCTACCTCCTGCAGCCCCACACTAGGGATCGAGCCCACAGCTCAGGTATGTGCCCTGACCTGGACTCGAACCCTGACCTCCTGGTTCAAAGCTTGATGCTCAACCATGGAGCCATGCGGGCTGTGCAGGGACAATTTTATTGTGCTATTTGTTCCTGATAAGTTGTTATAATTTGATGCGCTCTTTATTTCCCCGTGCAACAGCAATAACTGCATGCCTGTGGAGGGAAAGAGCAGAAGTGAACATTAACCGGACTGGTGTCCATGGAGCAGCAGTCAAACGCCCAATGCTAGTAGCTGTTCTATAGACGCGCGTGGCTACAGAGTAACTGGAGGTGGGAGTGGGGATAAAACAGACAAGAGCAACCACGGCCGTGAATCACCAGGGGGCAACTGTCAGTGTCACTGCAGACTGGGGGTCAAAGGTTAGATCTGAGTTTTTGGGCGAGGGGTGCACGTGAACATGAGTCAACACAATGTCGGGTCAAGATGGTCTGGGCTTTCTGTGCCAGAGAAGACAGAAACCCATAGGATTTTGAGTTTTGCCTTTCTGGTTTCTGGTCACACCATCGGCTGCTGCCTTGGTCCTCTCCCTGTGCCAGTCAGGGCTGATAATAACAGTGCTTGCTCCATGGAGTCTAAAGGCCTATTTCCATGTAATTTCACTTCGTTTACATTTGGGGTTCCCTCAAAAAGTTCCATGATTTTCTATGGATGTTTAAAACGTGCTGGCTGATATGCTGCATGTCAGCGAGATACGACGTGGAGAGATGGCCAAGCCGCATGCTATGTGCTAAGCCCCCTGACATCAGCAGAGTTCCCCATGTCTGTTCCCGCTCCTCCTCAGCGAGGCCGGGACACTCAGTGCTCGTGCCTGTCCCCGAGTTCACAGACACTCAGCAAGCGAGCTCACATCAGCACGGGCCACATGGCCATACGGATGTTAGCAAGTATTACCGGCTAGAAAAATTCAATTGGCTATATATATATATATAAGCATCTTCTGATTTTTTGAGTTTTTAAGGTATTTTCTCAAAGAAAGCAAGGGATGTCTGTGTAGAAATTCAAATGGACACAAATAAAAACATTAGACTCATAACATATTGCAAATTTAATGGGAAGAGAGACATGAGTTTTCACAGAAATTTATGGGCTAATTTTTCAACAAAGGAGTTTGAATAAGTACAAACCTCTTGAATATTTATGAAAACCCAGCTTAACTTTATGTCTCTCATTATTAAACGATACATTAAATATTATTAAAACTCAATGGTAATTTATATAAATGGATGCTTTGCAGTTCAGAAATATTTTTAAGTTGCACAAGACACAAGTTATATAATATTAGAAAACAAGACATTCAAAATTAACATCATAAAATATAACAAAAGATAGTCAAACTATTATAAACAAGTACTTTTATGTCCTGCAATAATCTCTCTGTAAACAGTTGACGATGAAGAAAAACAGGCCATTTCTTCATTTGTATTTCCCTTTTGGATTTGATGGAAATAAAAATTCAAGAACAGCATCTGTCCTCTGTGGCAGGTGTTCGGAGTGGCCGGGAAAGCACCTGAGAGGGATGTTCCTATTGAAGCCGAAAGAGAAATGGACTCAAACAAGGAGACAGGCACCGCATGCCAGGGAAAACTCCAGCAAAACCAGAGCCAGTCCGTCCTGGGCTGGGATCTGACAGCTCCGATGATGGGCGGGCCTTAGGGGAGTGTAGGCCACCCTCAGGTAAGACACCTGGTGGACACATTCATCTTTGTAGTTTATTGAGGTCACTTATTTCTTTCCGTGTGTGACATCTTTTTCTTGAATGTGCGGCCTGGGATAGACTGGCTGCCAGGTTTATGGACTTGTGTCTCAACACGTGAATTGTGGGGTGGACTAAGTGGGTAACTATTTGGCAACCTAGTAGATGAGGGAAGTGGATGACAGCAGGGACCCTTTGTTGAGTTTCCTGCATGCTAATTGCCATGATAAAGACTCCGCGTGCTTAATTAATGTCTTCCAATGTCACGGTGAAGGACATAAAGACAGGCGGGAGCCCTGCCTGTGAAGGCCATTGGCACACACAGTATCTGGCTTGGGAGGAGGGTCAGCACAGACCCTCAGAATGTCCGTTCTCCGAGGTCTATTTGGAGTCAGAGAGGAAGAAGCCTCTAGAAAGTGAATCTCTCCTGGATTTATTGGAATCATTTCCTAGATATTGTCTGGAGATATTTGTGCATACTCACTCGTGGATAAGGTGCGCTCCCATGCCCACTAATGACAACACAGCTTGTGCTATGCCAGTGACAAAAGAATCTGTGATGTTCCCTAGATCAGAGGCCCGACTAAATAGTGTGCTTCTGTGATATGTAAGGGCCGATTCATCCCTCTGGTCTCTGTACCTGCAGCCACGTACCACCCTGTCACAGAGGCTGACTTCCTGGCCTGCTGGCTGCTCTTCTCAGCGAGTCCTCTGCTTTTCAAAATGGAAAGTGTGGAAAACCCACTCCTGGGTCTAAGATGCCCTCATTCCCTCCAGAGCACAGCTCTCCACAATACGTTGTTGAGGAACCACGGGGATCGTGATGATAATCTTAACTTAGTGAGTGGCCATGACCTCCCGCCACACAATGAAGGTTCCTCTTGGCAAGACTTTTCTTGTGCTGCCTGATGAGAACTGGTGAGCTGACCTGGAGACCCAGGCTCCAGCCTCAGGATGTGCACGCTCCGTTCTGTCTGCATGCTGAGCTGGTCAACTGATTGTCTAAGTCGTCTATCCCAGAAGTAGTTTTTAGGAAATCACCTCTTAAAGATAGTGATGACTTCAAAATATGGAAGGCCACCATATAACTGAAAAAAGCGCCTGTGTTCTTTTGTCAAATCTGAGAAAAGCACAAAGTAACAGCTATCCCATCTGGGGGGAGACACCATTTATGAAGATAATTGATGTCCCCAAACTGGGAGGATCAAAGAGAAGCAAGATGAATAGACTGTCCTCTTTGTATACAGTGTCCCTACAGAGGTCAGAAGATGAACTGGGTCTGCCGTCCCCACATCTGCAAGTCTGAGTGATTCTGAAACCTGAGATCTATAGATGTACCATGACACTGACCTCGCTCCTCTAACTAAAAATTAAATCAGACATATTTTAAAATAAAATCTGAGATGAAATGTAAAACAAAAAAGAGTATAGAAGTTCATTTTCTCTTGTGGTTTATGGAAAGCTACCTCTTCTGCAAGTCAGAATTCTGAACTATTGGCAACTTTCTTAACTTCCTGATTCTCAGTATTATTATTGCTTACCTATGGAATAGGGGTAACTGTAATACATTCGTCTCAGCATTGCTGTGAAGACCCAGGGTCAAAGTCTTTGTCACCACTTGAAGGCAGTGATGAAACATACTAAGGTGAGTCTGAGTCGCTATTCAATAAATTATAAATGCCTGTAAAACTCAAGAGGGTGACATGCAAGGGAAAAAGTTATGAAGCAACTTTAAAGAAAGAAATAACATAATGTTGATGAGTTATGTGAGGAGGGAGTGTCAAGAGAGCCAGATGAACTCAAGTTGATTGGCATTCCCGCCCCAAAGTCAATAACGGTAGCATGGAGTCTGGAATCTGATCGTGGAGGAGGAGGATGGAGAGGTCCATGGTCAGTGAGTGGCCTTTGCTAAATATAATGAGTAAATTAGCTTCAGGCCAAAATGTGAGTCATTTCTCTGCAGTCTCTTAGGGAATTCAAGGTTAGGACTCGGAGTGAAATCTGTAAGGAATTGCTTGACAGACCACAGGAGGAAGCAGACTAAAAGGGCACACTGTATTAACTCTAGTAAGCAAAACAACAACAAAAAACCCACTGTGTTTTATGCTGAAAATTTCGAGGTACTTGGGATTTCTTAATAAAAACTTGGCATGCAAGAAATCATTCTAACTAGGCCTCATGATAAATGTGTCCAAAAGGAGAAAAACAGGTGTGTCACCCAGAGAGAAGAATATTTACTCTGCCCTTCAGCAGAGACAAGTAATAAATACCGGTTATGAAGGCACATCAAACCAGCTGTTGCTTATGAAAAATGTTAGAAAGTAGCTGACAGAGTTTTAATCCTTTAAAGAAAAATTGGAACATCTAGAAAAAAACCTCAAGAACCTACTAAATGAAAGAATATCATCATGTTATTACTAATGATTCTTGACAGTTTATAAAACACATTCACACTCACTGGTTTCCAAAGTACTTTCACAAACCTGGGAAGAAATGCTCCCATTTTATGGTTTATTAAGTTTTCCCCATGCACATGGTTAAGACCTGATACAGGGGCTTTAGAATGCAAATGATTTATCTCTAGTTCTTGGGACATTTTCAATGAACTCCCATAATGCCTCAGTTTCCATTAACTTTTGCTTCATATATCCCTTATACTGCTCCCTGTATAATGTCATCATACAGCACACGCTCTTCACTTACATTTTTGGTACCAGCAAGCCCAAACTCCACAGCCAAAGCAATTCCCAAAAAGCATGGCAGGTTACTCTACAGAATCAATTCTCCTTAACCTGCTGCTCTGCTCCAGGCACAGCGTAAGGTCCAGCTTTTCAGGTGCCGAGTCCTTCTAACGGTCATTTCTGACACTTCCTCTCGAAGTTTGGGTTCACTAGCAAGACCAGCTGCAGTCCCATCTTCTCCATGGAAACGCGTTGACCATCTTGGCTAAGGCTCCATCACAGACATAAGATTTATGTCCATTTTACTCTTAGGCACAGGCCGGAGATGGAAGGCTTTGAGGACCATGAAAAGGACTTTTATCGTTGTTAAGACTGATGAAAAACTACTGACACATTTTAAACCGGCAGTACATGTTGGTTATGCTGAGTCATGAAGAAGGAAATGGAGTGGAAGGAAGCAATTATTGTCCCCTGAAGAGGTGAAGGGTTGGGAAAGGGACAATGGCTCAATTTACTTTGTAGGTGCAATACCTATTGCTGACTGTTTCTTTTTTAAATTTTATTAAATGTATGGCGGTAACACTGTTTAGAGATTATACACCTTCAAGTGTACAGTTCTATGATACACCATCTGTATATTGTACTGTGAGTTCCCCACCCAAAATCTAATCATCTGTCACCATGTATCTGGCCCTCTTTCCTCTTACTACCCCCTTTCCCCCCTGGTAACCACCATACTGTTGTCTATGAGTTTGTTTGTTTCTCTTGTTTGTTGCTTTCTGTTGTGGATGAAATCCACATGTGGATGAAATCATGTGGTTCTTGACTTTTTCCACTGTCTTATTTCTCTTAGCATAGTATTCTGGTTTTAAATTTTGCTTTCATAACATCTGAAACGCCATGATGAGCCTTTGTACCAAGTAGCCTAGATTCCTCCACATTTGTAGCTCCTTCCCCACTAGGTCAACATGACCTGGAGGCCTTACCTTCTGTGGGAGAAACCCATTAGCATGACTAAAGAGTTACCCAGAAGCTCACTGCCCTCCGGTCTAGCTCCTTCCAGTCCCCCTCATGCCTCTGCCCATCCACAGAATGGGGGAACTCCTGGTCTGCCCTCTGCATGCCCTTTCCTGAGCTCCTGGCCAGGTCCACACAAGCGAGCTGACCCTCATCTAGTGCTTCTCCAGGACAGCAGGGTCTACTCATCTTTCCTGGGAAAGTTCTGTTACTTTTTAAACTCCCTCCGCCATGTCCTCAGGTAAGTGTCAGCAATTGAAAGAGAAGCCTGTTTTCCCCCTGCACTGAACTCTCCCTGGGGAAATGCTACCGAGCTGTTTTTCACAGTCATCACTCTCTGAGAAGGAAATCAGCAGGTGGAAAGAAGAAAAACTAGCAAACAGCAGGAACCAGGAAGGTTGCACAGAAAAAAAATACCTAGTAAGCAAAAATCCTGAGTACTAACCAATGTTTTTCTTTAAGAAAGTAGAGATGTTAGACTCCCCATCATTCCCACCCACTGTTAGACATTTGTATAGGACTGACTGTATTTACAGTATTCACTGTTCACAACACACTCACGCCATCTCTAAGGCTTCTGAGAGAGCTCAAGACTAGAGAGTGTTGGGCATGAGCACTAATCTGAAAAGCATGCCCAGGGCAGGAAGGCTGTGAGTTTTGTCTGAGCTGGATCTTCTGAATGCGGGTTCTGGGGCTGCTCTCTGACACAGAGAGGCCTGTCTTGATAAATTCTGTCCCTTCAATCTCACCGAGCTGTAGCTGTCTCAGTCAGTCTCCTGACTGGCAGAAAATCAAACATCATGCATCAAAGTAGACTCCTGTCCTCGGAGAAGCTGAGCCCTGGAAAGTGAACTTTCCACTGGGCTCCTAACAGTAGGAAGATGATTATCACCGGTCAGGAGAAGGATAGTATCCCTCACCCCTTCCTAAGTGACAATGTTAGGAAAAGGAGAAATTCTGGTTAACGTTAGTGTTTAACTCAGAGTCGGGCAGTATTATATATTGGCTAACTTATTGAATGCCTTTCCATGGGACAGGTCTTGGTCAGGTCTGGGTAGTCACAGATCAGCACCTGGGCCTCCAGTCTCCAGACTCCTTGTAGTGCTCTAGGTAACAAGGTAACTACAGAATAGGCCTCTACTCATTAAAATCTTGGATGGCTTCCTACCGTTTTGAGGTCAATCCAACCTTACATAAACATGACCCACAGAAAGGAAACCAGTGAACTTTCATCACACACAGCCTGTGTCTGCTAGACTTTCCTTTTCCTGAAACATGTTCTCATTAAGCCACAGGGTCTGTGTCCATCCCCATGACCCTACACCTTTCCCCCTTCATCACCCCACAGTCCTGCTGCCCTTGGAGATGCCCTTCCACCACTTGTGCGTCAGAAAGCCCCCGCTGGCTCTGCTCTCTCCACCTGCCCTGTGCCTCCCCGGACATGAGGGACCAGGCAGGCTTGTTTGCTTCCCATTCCCTGCTTTGGATGAGATATTCTTGATGAAAAGACCATTTCTTATTTATCGGGATATCTGAGCATTGGACCTAGAGCCAGGTAGGCATAGAAGCGCAGTAAGATTCTTGGAACTTAATTAAATTCTAAATAAGTAATATTTCCTTTATTTGGATGAACGCATAGATGATGCAATTGAATATACTCTCCATTTATAAAATTTGGGTTTCAGATTTGATGATTCTTAAGTTTTCAAATAACCCTAGGCTTTGCTGAGTAGGCAGCTCTAATTTAGACTCAGTGCCGTCCACCCTGCGCCCTAATCAGAGAGCCAGGCAGTGCAGTCCTGTTGGATCTGTCAGCACCTGGAGGGTGAGTCAGCGTGAGGCACAGGACCAGCACTGGGCGCGTGTGACCCGATGGAACCAGCATTTCAACCCACAAAAGGCGACTTACTTTCCTCAGTCACAGGTAATGGGGCTCCAGAATGTGAAAGTGCATTGCAAGTTTGGCTGCCATTTAGTTCATAAAATGAGTTGAGGTCCTCTCTGGATTAAATTCAGTTCAGAAATGTAACAAAATCATGTTTTCAGAGATATTTCTTTTCAAAGCAACACTAACATTAATAACAGTAACACCCAAGGGGTCACCTGCACCCATGAATAGGCTCGAGCTGGAATCTTGATGCCGGCGGCCACCTGGGACCCCACTGTGCCCGCCCTGTGCCCGCCCTGCCCGTGGGCCTGCCTGGTTCCCATTCACAGCCCCCTGTGAGACGGGCCATCGCTATTCCTCAAAGGTCACCAAGCTCTCAGTCTAGGGTTTCTCATCTGTGAACTGAAATTCTTCAATGAGAGTGATCCTTAAGATTTCCTCCTGCAATAATATGAAGATAACGCATTTGCATTTTAATTACCGTTCACACCCAGGCTGAGAACTGGAAATCTCTTCCACATTCTCAGAACCACCCTGACCAAACAGGGTTCACGCTTACTTTCCAAAGGTCAGAAAACCACCTTTTAATGAAATCACACACCTACATACTTTCCATATAAATCCTGAGTTAGAAACCATGCAGACAAGCAGATCAGATCTGTTGGAAAAGGAATCCGAAAAGAAAAGAAACAGGAAATACCACATGAATGTTCCCTTTTCTGATTTCAGCCTTTTTCTCTCCATAGCTACCAGTTTCCACCTTGAGCCTGTGTTTTACTCGTGTTTGATGTCACAGGCTCACTGCGGAGCACAGAGCAATGGTTCTCAGCTGCTCTGGGTCACCCTGTCCCCACCCTGCTTCTCCAGGCCTGTGTCTCCCTCTCTGCTGAGGGATGGAGCTTCCTGGATGACTCCCCTCGCTCCCCCAGACACTGCCCATTCGAACCCTCCATGAGGATTAGCCCGGGGTCAGCATCTATGTCACCCTGTTGGTCTCCCGGGGATCCCCGCGCACTGCAGAATGAGGTCTTTTCTGAGACTGGAATTCAAGGTCCTCAGCTCGAGTCTCGCCAGACATCCTGTTCTATATCCTGAACTCTCTTTCCTTTCTTCCCTTTGCAATGGACTCAACTCTAATTCTCCCAAAGCAGGCATGTCGTGAACGTGTCCCTGTGTTCTGTGGAAGAGCTAATCATTACACTTTCAGTCTTGTCATCGGCTCATTGTTATATAAACTTACACTTAAATCAATAAACACCAATAGTAACACATGCTTGGCGCCCATCTGCGCTCAGGAGGCACCTTTGGGTGGGGATGCTATGTAAGGTGTGTCCTGCCATGGGTCTCTTCCCAACGTCACGTGCCATGGAACCACACTGGTATTTTTAAGTTGGCCAACACCACAAAAAAGGGCAGGGGCTATAAATCTGGCTTTCCTGCCCTGGAAGGCAAGTTGCACAGCCAGCAGCTTGCACTGCCCACTCCTTTCTCCAGTGAAGTTTACCCTCCATTGTTATTTCCTCTTTGATTTTCAAGTCCTCTCTCTCCTCTGGTTCTTTAACTTACAACATCCAGGCTCTAAATCTCTTCAACTTATTTCATTTTTCTGTTTATCACCATATAGATTTTTTGGTCTCTCTGACACACCTAAGCTCAGGCTGTCCGAGGGCAGGCACACGTCTGACTTATTACTATAACCCCAGCGCCCAGCAGGCTGCCCCGTATGCAGGATGTTCTGAAATGTGTTGTGGGATAAATGAACACCGAAGACCTGACTACCCTAAACAATAGAATAAACTCATCTCACATGCAATTTCCCTCCAACTAACCTCTCAATCGCATTTTCCTTGAAGGACCAGGTCAGTGCTCACCATCCTCTCTAATCTTTTGATACTTTTCCAGTCTCAAGGTATCATCAATATGGTCTTTGCTATTTTTTAACATGTATTTTCCCCCAGATACATGGCTGACTCTAGAATTTGTGGGTTTGGAAATATAGTTACTCAGACTCTTGGGGCACAAGAAAACTGTGGTTAAAAGAGATAAAAGGATAATCCTAGGAAAAGAGATACCCAGAGAAATCAATACTTCCTTCAGAGCTGATTCCTCTGACCCGAGGGGGGCACTGCAATTTGCAATTAATTCTGCATTCTGGAAGGATATCTGAACTTTTAGAAAGAAAGTCAGTCATCTTAAGATAAAGGTTCTGCTGCAAATTTTATTGACAATAACTATTATAATAGATTTCATAGCTGTAATAAAGACAGATATTATAGTAGGTTTTATAACAGCTATAATAAAGGGTGGCCTGTGGCTATATTTCAACTAATTCAGAGCAGAATATGGATCTCCATTACATTTTTTCTCATTGTAAGATAGTGCATAATTAGTGGCAAATAGAAATATTATAAATAAGAAAACAACTATTACTCATAATCCAAACATCCCAAGAGAACCCATTCTAATATAATAAATATTTTCATTTTTTATGTATTTGAGGTTATTTGGTACATACAACTCTGATCATAACCAGTTTGAATCATAAGCATTTTCCTTCATCATAAGATATTTTTAGGCTATTTAATAGACATAATACTGTATTATATAGATTTAGTAGAATTTCCTAAAAATTTTCTTACTGTTAGACTAGAGGCCTGATGCATGAAGATTCATGCAAGAATGGGCCTTCCTTCCCCTGGCTGCCAGCACTGCCTTTGCTCTGGCCAGAGCCGCCTTTCTGCCTTCCCATGCTGCCCAGAGGCCTGAAGTGGCTGGGGCAGTGTGGAACGCCTGCGTCATCACCATGGTGACAACGCAAGCATCCACCCCCGGCCGCTGGGCACCTGCATATGCAAATTAACCTGCCATCTTTGTTGGGTTAATTTTCATACCCACTCCTGATTGGCTGGTGGGAATCGTGAAGGTATGGTCAATTTGCATTTTTCTCTTTTATTAGTGTAGATGGTTTTCTAAGATTTGATCATTTTAACTAATGTTTTTCATGAAGAATTTTCAACATGAAACTGACAGCATATCACATTTTTAATCACATATTTTAAAGTAGAATTACTTAGGTAAATGCACACATGTGATTAAAACTTTTAATTTACATATTAATATTTATTATCAGACCACTTTGTTCCAATTTACAGAGATCTCAATAATCTCTAATTTAAAACAACACTGATAATTTTAAAACAAAATGGTGTCATTTTTGTCAATGAATTTTTCCCCAGTTACATATATTTTAATTCCATTTTTATGTGCTCTGTACACCCTTGCTTCCAGTATTTTTCAGTCAGATCTCTCAACATTCTCTTTGATTTTTCTCATTGATTTTGCAATAATTGTCTTTTTAAAGGAGTTTAATTTTTATAGAAAAATCGAGAAGATTCCCAATAGTTCCCATATAACCAACACCAAGTGTCCCTCACTGTTCATGTCGTACATGATGATGGCACCCTTGTCCCAGGCAATGAACCGACACTGACATTTTCAGCTAAAGCCCAAACATTCAGGTTGGTCGGGATGCCATTCTGGGCCAATGACAAATCACGTGTCAGTGGTCCCATAAGAGGAGTTGAATTTTCTGTAAGAAATGGAAGATCATATGGCTCCAGAGGAAATTTTTTCTTTGACAGAAGCAAAAAGTGTGGGTGTAGCAATAGAGCCCCTCGTACTCACAGCACCTCCACTCTGAGTGCACAAATTCTGTCCTCATCTCCCAGCCATGGATCTGTACATGCTCAGAGGAGCCTGCCCCCAGCGCTGCCTGTTCTGAGGGCACTCAGCCCTTCCAGTCTAGCTCAATGGCCTTCAGGTACACTCACGTATTACATGGAAAATTGGGAGAGAGGATTAAAATAAAATAACCGCCATTAAAGAAAAACCAACATGTTTGCAGGCTTGGCACCTTGTTATTAGGGGAAGTGATTGGAATTGATCATTCTAAAGTAACAATTATCATGGCACCTATTTTCAAGTGATTATTGGAACGTTACGTGACAGAAATGAATGATAGCAGGTTGGGTGGTAACTCCCAGCGGGAGGCATGGAGGAAATCTGTCCTGTTCCTCACAAAGCCATTCCCCTTCCTGTTCATTCACAACCACTGGCATCCATCTGAAATATTATAGAGAATGCTGCAGAAAGGTCAGCTGGCTGCCACAGACATGTTTCACAGTGTACTCAGAGGAGGCTCAGGGAATTATACTTCCTGTCCCCAAGTCATTTAGAACTGTTCTTCCTTTTCCTTCCTCCGAGCCTCTGGTATATCCACTCTAATCAGAGAAGCAGGGATTTCTAACCTGCCAGAGAAGTAAAAGATGACCTGAGTAAAATGTCAGAAATGCCTTCGGTCTTCAAAGTTATTTCAGAAGCTGGGAGCAGATTTCAACTATGACTCAGAAGAAGAGACAATCAGGTCATGACCAGTCTCGGTACTAAATACAAATGATGACTAAGCCGACCCAGGGAGCAATGCGCCTGAACTTGTAAAGGAGAATTTTCTGAATAGCTTTGCTCACTCCAGGGACCAAAATCCCCAGCGATATGTCATGGCCCTAATATCTAAATATGGCCCGACCTACAGAGGCCTTTTTCACTCAGGATTTGATGCAGACATAAGGGTATTAAGAATGACTAGGCTCCCAGGGGTGGTGAGAAGGGGGTGCAATGTCCTGTGTATACACACCAGTATGCCTGCACAAAATCATCAATTGTGGATTTTGATCAGTGTACTCTGACATTCTGCTGTAATAGCCATAAGAGTAGAAATATATATAATACAGGGTGTCCCAAAAATGGATACACATTTTAGCAGCTGAGAGCTTAATTTTTAACATGGAATGTATTTTAATAAACACTGCCTTTATAATGATTCACAGTGAATGTATACATTTTGGGCCTACCCTATATTTAATGAATTTCTCCATCACTGTGGGCGGAGAAAGTGTTTTCTAAGATAACCCTGGCACCTAGTATTCAGCTTAGAGATGGGGTGCTGCCAAGGCTGAGCCCTGCCTGGCTGTCATTGTACGAAGGGCCAGGGCACTGTGTCTAACATGCCATGGAAGACATCAGGGCCCATGTGCCACACAGGTGGGCTGTGACGGACAGTGGCATCAGTCTCAATCCCAGGGTTGGTGCTGAGGGAGAGGGTGTATTTCTCTGGCTCAGCTAGGATGGAATTCTCTAGTTCTTGCTGAAATGTTTAAAATTGTAACTTGAAAGCAATTCTCTATCCAACTGAGCTTCCCATCACCACTCAGTAAAATGGGCAGCCTCGTTGTAGACTTGAACCTGAACTTTTAATATTCCACAATGAGGAGGCATCTGATTGCAGCGCCAATGCCAACATCAAGTTCCATTTCTGTCCGTGCACAATTTCTCTCCAGCTACAAAGCCTAACAGAGGCTGCCATTCCCACATCCCTTCAGAGATGGGTGATGGCGAAATTGCTGTTATGATGGATCCATGCTAAGGGACTGTTTCAAGTTTGTCCCTTTGCTGCTGTACTCTCTCGAGTAAGTCACAACAGTCCCCCAGATTTGTTTGCCTGTAAAATGGAACAATTCACAGTTTTATTATCTATATACTAGAGGCCTGAGGCACGAAGATCCGTGCCAGAATGGGCCTTCCTTCCCCTGGCTGCCAGCACCGCCTCTGCTCCGGACCAGAGCTGCCTTTCTGCCTTCCCATGCTGCCCAGAGGCCCAGAACGGCTGGGGCTGTGCAGAACACCTGTGTTGTCACCATGGCAATGATGCAAGCCTCCCGCCCTGCCCCTGGCTGCTCAGCGCCTGCAAATTAACCCACCATCTTTGTCGTGTTAATTTGCATACTCACTTTTGATTGGCTGGTGGGAATCGTGAAGGTACAGTCAATTTGCATCTTTCTATTTTATTAGTGTAGATGTGTAAGGGCTTAATATGCAAAGTGTCCCCTTGGGAGTTTGACCAAGCGGGAGTTTGATTGTTCACTAACAGGCTCTTAACGAAAGAAACCCCAGCCAGCAGCTGGCAGCTGGGAAGGGAGTCCCCAGCCAGCAGCTGGAAGACACTATCGACTACCCGTGCACAAATTTCGTACACTGGGTCTCTAGAGAGGAATAAAGCCAGAGGTGGTTTGATTTGGAAAGCTGTGGTATCCTAAATCTCTCATGAATCTGCAATCACTTTGTTTAAATAAAGAAATCTCTTGAAAATACAAAATCGGTATTAGGCTCCTAGGTCATTCATTGCTCAAACAAAACCAAATATTTAATCCATAGATGTTAAGCTTTTTGTTTAATACATAGTAAGATGAATGGCACAGAGATACACATTGAAATATAATATATACTGTGTATTATATATTGTGATACATTTTGTTCAATGTATAAATATATCATACCATAATTACAGTAATATTTTGTGTTATATTTTATGTCCCTTATACCATGTATTATATTTTATATTAACATATTACATTTTTAAGGTAATTTCAAGATTCATAGAATTTATATTCGTTATCTTTTACATTCTATTTTTAATACATTCTCATAAAGTTATCCATGTGAAGTGCTACTGCTAACGTAACTTTAGTAAAATCTTCTCTTGATAGCTAATGTTAACATGTTAGAATGATTTAGCTCCTTTGTTGGAAATTACTTGCCCATATATATGTGGGTTTACTTCTGATCATTGCTCTGTGAAACCTATAATCTTACTTACCTATGTCACCCCAATAAATTTATTTTTAAAACAAAATGATTTAAACTAGCTGCTTTTTGTTTTCTTTAGAAAGGACTTTTTATGTCCTTTGGCTATTAATATGCAAGTACTGACATCAAATAAATTATGGATTAACTGCTGTGAGTAGATTGGTCTTCTGTTGTAATGAGTCAGGTGAGACATTGAGCCAGATCAGATGTTTCCCCTCAAACTGATGTGTGGGTTGATTGGACTGCCAATATGGACAAGAAGAAGTAGGCAGACTATCGAACTGACAAAGGTTAAAAAGAATCAAGTTCTTACTATTTTTTCCTATACCTCACATGCAAAAACAATTACCTTCCCAAATGCAAAATATGAAACCTTAAATGAACATGATTGAAATGGACGCTGCCTCTATTACCTTTGTGATAAACTGAATTAAACATGTTTTTTAAATTGTGGAGCAAAAATTGGTCAGTTTTACCCATGGGAAGAGCCCAAAGCAGTAACCGGCTTTCAAATGCTTGCCGAGTATGTTGACATCCTCCTGGAACTGTGCTCAGGCTACTGTCTGATGTAATTGAGTATTAGAGACAAGGGAATCACAGTCACAGCTGTAGATAATTGTGCTAAATATGACTTGTTTGGCAAAATGAATGAGAAGAATGTTAAATCAGTCCATATTTGTACACACCGTTCTTTGGAGTAACCATAGACAACACTGAACAAGTTTTATTACTGAATTTTGGAGAATTCATATATATTTGCTCTGACCATCGATTTTCCACTGATTATTCACCTCAAGGTTAGCCCTGCTGACTACAGAGACCAGACCACTAGCAGAGCATTAAATAAATTGTCTCATTCTCCTTCCCATGTCAATCAATACTCCATAATTTGAAACCCAGAGATTGTTATTAATTTGCTCTTTGCCCCAGGGGTCATCTCCCGTGTTGTTTCCTTAGTCTGAGGACCTGCTGCTCCAAGGATAGCTACTTGGTGACAATGAACTCCATACGTGAGGACAGAAAGAGAACATATGGGATGAGGAGGACAACATCGGGGATGTTGCCTGGTGTCCTCTATTCGGACAGCTCAGGAGGCGTGAAGGTATCAAGTCTGGAGACAAAGACAATGGGTTGGAACTGGCAACAGTGACCTCAGACACGGAACTCATGGCAGAGATTAAACATTAGTTTGAATACCTGTTTGGGAATATTTTTGGTGAAGTGTTAGTTAAAATATATGAACCAGGATACATACTCTCCGCAATACAAGGCTTAGTGGTGATGCCAACCTCAAAGGCCTTGGGGGCTCAGAATTCTCTCTTTGGTCAGAGGGGTGCAGCGCACGGATAAAAGGGTTTAGAGCCAGATAAGCTTGCTTGGATCCAAGGCACAGGCTACGCCTCCCAACTGAATGGCTAATGTGAGGAGCATTATTATGGACCATTGTATCAACCTGGGTGCAACCAGGAGGCAGAACGCTTCAGAAAGAACTTTAACGTTTGTTTCATAGGAATTGAACCTAGGAACTAACCCTGGGAGTGTGGCTGGGCAGAGAACCACGGATTCTCCCATCAGACGCAAATGATGACCATGTGATGCCACAGAAGCAAAAAAAAAATACCAAAACAGAGCAGGTGGAACCAGGGAGGCCCAACCTACCATAGGTTCCTCCAGCGCCCCCTGCAGGGAAAGCACAGCAGCGAGCGTTGCACTGAAATTCCAGAATCCTCAGGGTTATTTCACAGCAGACATGAACCAAGTAATTGCCCTCTGACCTTTTCTAATTCTTCTGAAACCTGTGCTAAAGGCATTATGAGATCTACCAAAGCTTTAGTTTCCAAGAGCTCTGCTGATTAAACCACATTTATATGTTTTCTGAAAGTTGAAGTACAACTCTCTAAGTGAAACAAAAATAGAACTCATATGATGACAAGTGTGATTTAAACACAAGTTGAGAAGTAGGACATGAAAAAGTGAAGGAAATGATAAGTTTAAATTGTACATCACTTCAAATTTAGCATGTGCAAAGGGAATGGCCAGAAGCACGCCTCTCCACGTTCTCATGTAACTAACAGAGAATCCTGAGCTCTAAGTCAGTGAGCTTCTTCCGTTTGACTTGTTTATTTTTGATAGAGCTGTTATGATACACATACAAATAGAAGAGCATATAATTCTACATGTGCATTGTTTCCAAGTTTAGTATTATTGATAGTTATTATTTCTCTAATTTATATGCTGGACAGCAGAGCCTAGTCCTATGTCAGTTCTTACTGCCATATGGTGGTGGCAGACTCATTTCTCTATTTCCAAATTTTCTTGTTTCTTAAATAGATGGCAATATCTATTTGGGAAAAATCCAAAATTCCTCCTGTTATCCTTGGATTATCTGCATGTCTGGACTATACCCCCTTTTCCTTTGTTGGTCATAGTTGTTACTGGATGAAACTTCCCAACACCCAGAATAAAATTCTTTTCTTTCTAAAGTGTAAGATTCCGTCTCTTATCTAAAAAATTGTCAGAATTTAAAAGTTCATGTTGGTGGGGCTATCTGTCCTTGAATATATATATATGAAACTTCCTTTCACAAACTTAATACAATTATCACTAGAAGAAAATTTCTCTCACCCCAAATGAGATCTTCTATTCTGTTCAAGTTATAATATAAGCTGTGTGACTAAACGGCTGGGCATACTAATTTTCTCCTTCTGACACTATATTTACCAGGTGCACCAGTTAAGAATATGGATTTTTTTTCAATAGATGGAGTTACACATATGTTGTATGCTAATTTGTTATATTGACAACAAGCTTTAAAACTTCATATGTCACATTTTCTGAAGGTGTTAATGTCATAGAAATTTTTATACTTAAAAATGTTGAATTTCAGGTCAAAAAAAGAACATTTTTGGGAAGTTTTAATTCATTACTTTATTTTGAAGAAAAGTACTGAATACTTCGGGAAGCTTAAGGTGAATATACTCCATCTCAAGATACTTGTGAACACTGGTTTAAACGCTTTAAAAGTGATGATTTCCATGTGAAAGACAAAGAATGTCCAGGGCAATTGAAAAAGTTTGAAGACCAACAATTAAAAGCATTATTGGATGAAGATGCATGTCAAATTAAAAAACAACTTGCAGAAAGATTAAACGTTGCTCAGCAAACAATTTCTGATTGTTTGTAAGCAATGGGAAAGATTTTAAAGGAAGGAAAGTGGGTGCCACATCAACTGAACGAAAGACAAATGGAAAACCGACAAGTCATCAGTAAAATATTGCTTCAACAGCACGAAAGAAAGTCTTTTTTTGCATCGAATTGTGACTGGCGATGAAAAGTGGATTTATTTTGAGAATCCCAAATGCATAGAATCATGGGTTGATCCAGGTCAACCATCAACATTGACTGCAAGGCTTCGGAAAGAAGATAATGCTCTGCATTTGGTGGGATCAGGAAGGTATGGTGTAGTATGTGAGCTTCAAAAACCAGGTGAAACCATTAATACTGATCACTATTGATAACAAATAATCAATTTGAACTACGCTTTGATTGTGAAATGACCAAAATATCCCAGATATACAGCAAAGTGATTTTGCTTCATGATAACGCACTTCAAAACCAGTTAAGGACATGTTAAAAGATCTTGCCTGGGAAGTATGAACCCACCCGCTGTATTCACCAGACCTTGCTCCTTCAGATGACCACTTGTTCTGATCAATGGCACACGTACTTTCTGAGCAGCATTTCAAAACATACAAAAAAGTGGAAAATTGAGTCTCTGAATGGTTTGCCTCAAAACAAGAAATTGGGATGGTATCCACAAATTCTATTGGGACAGTATCCACAAATTACCTGAAAGATGGGGGAAATGTGTAGCTAGTGATGGACATTACTTTGAATAAAGCGCTTCTAATGTTTCTCTTGAAATTATCCTGTTTTTATTACAAAATCCGATATTACTAACTGGTACACCTAGTAAGCATATTCCTGACAGCTATTTATAACATGCATGTTTAAAGGGCCAAAGTCTAAGTGGAATAAATGTCTCTTTTTTTCTTCATAAATCTGACCTACAAGTAAAAAGAATGTAGAAAAAAACTACTTCTGATTATATTATTCTCTCTACTTGTCAATTACTAATACTAAACAGTTCCTTTCTCATTTTTAATTCTAGAAGATATTATTTTCTTATGCATTTTCTTTACTTTAAAAAAAAAAACACACAAAAGAACTTTGTCCTTCAAGTCTCTTACTTGTCCTATGGCTCACCTCTGTATTCCCATGGCGTGCATTCTGGTAACTTCCTCTCATCTATCTTCCAGTTCATGCACTCTGTCTGCAGCTGTATCAATATGCTAGTGTACCAGATGGTAACTTCTACATTTCAATTATTATATTTTGTCACTTATAGATGCTCTACTTAGTGTTATTTTTTAACCTATTATGCTCATAATTTTATATTTCCTATAGACACATGAAAGTTGTATTTTACTTATTCAAAAGTATTAACTAGTTGTTTTATCATCTATTTATTTATTCAATTTATTAATGCTGCTTTTTATCTCTACTTGCTCATGATACCCTCTCCCCATGTGATTGATTGCTTATTTTTATTACCTTGTCCTACAGACAGACTCTCAAAACCATATCTACACTTCCCAACATCCTCAGTGTCACTGGTATAGTCAAGCCACCTTGATCTCTTCCTTGATTTACACAGCAGCTCTGGCCTAACCTTCTCCATCCCGATTTATCTACCCACCCAGGAAAATTACTATTTTTTAAATACAAGTCTGAACTATATACAGTAGAACAAAGATGCTTTATGACCTGAGCCCCACTTACGATTGCAGCTTTGTGTTTGCCTCTCTCCTTGACTAACTCTTAGCCGAGCTCCACTCAGCTCCTGATGCTCCCGAACAAACTGAGACATGGCCTATTGTCTCTTGACTTTGCATGAGCTTTTCCCTCTCCTCGGTCATTTTTTGCCTTATATCCCTGGCAGGCCATTCCATATGCTTCACAATTCATTTTGCAGCATTTCTGTTTATTTGTTTCTGATTCAAATCACAGTGCAAGTTGATTAATACTCTGTTCTATACCTCCTCTGCCCCTCTGAATCATATATATATATATATATATATATATATATATATATGCAGGGATATCACTCTATTTTGCCACATTCTCCACTCTTAGAGCATCTTTCCTGACACACTGAGGGTGCAAAGACCATGCCCTTCATCTCTATGTCTCCAGCCCAGCCTGGGATCCTGAAGCATAACAGCTACTGGAAAAATGTTCAAAGAACGTATTTCAAATAGGAATCATAAGAAAGATAATCTATGAGCTTATTATGCTAGCCTTGCAATGAATAAAGGACTTATTTGGAAAAGAGAAAAGAGGCTCTATTGTTATTTCAGAATGAGGACTAGTGATAAAAGTTTCAAAATGATTTGTTTCTAATGTAAGTGGAAGCATTTCACATAGTAAGTGCTGTCAAGGGACAGAACAGGCCGGCTCCCAGGCCTGTGCTCCTGGGCCCAGCGTAAAAACGGAGCTGCAGCTGCGGCATGACTGCTGATGAAGAAGCTCCTTCCCCAGGAAGCTGCTCTAAGTGCCTTCGGGGGCCCCTCTACCTCTTAGGCGCATGCAATTTTGTGGTTGTAAAAAGCAATAAAAATGTTTTAAGGTGAAAACAAATGTTTTCATAAGCATGATGAGTTTTGTCACCTTCCCCACGAAGGCTTTGATGTGTTTTTTTTAGGATAAAGAAAACCTCGAATATTACCCTGATATATCAAAAGACATTCTGTTCAAACCATCTTCTCTGAGCAGAGAAAATTCGCCTTTGCCCTAATTTTCTTTGGCTTTAAAATGTAATATCTACTAAAGGGCAAGACTTTTGTTACTAACATGCAGACACAGTAAATCTAAAATATCAAACAAAAGTTTATGAGAACAACTTCTTTTAAAAAACTCAGTGGTAGGAAAAGTATGATTTTCAGTGAGAAGCCACTAGAACGTGAACAGGCAGGTGCTAGGCAGAACGGAGCTTGGCAGTGACTGGGGAGGAACCAGCAGAAAGGGGTCTGGTTTAGGGAGAGCGCCCTGAAGGGCTAGGATCACAGGTACAGAAGAAGAAAGGAATAAACTCATCGTTACAGCTCACTAACTCTGACTGATGTATTTTGTATAGAAAATGCCGGTCTTTGAAATGTCATTCCATTAGCACAGAGACATACATCTTGACAGCTGTCATTTACTTTATGTATAAATGGGAAATGCATCCACTTCGGAACTTGGCTTCATGTTACCCTACACAGGAACTCCTGCATTTCCTGGTAAGACGGCCTGGTCTTGTGCCTCCCTCCTTCCTCCTGCTGGAAGAGGGGGTTATCCTGGGGGAAGTGCCCTCTCTCCTCTGGCTGTGTCTCCCATCACAGCGCCCTCACGTTTGCAGCCGGACGTGCAGAGTGGTGTTCTCACACCTCTGCCTGAGCTGCTGTCTCTCAGGGTCTCCTGGGACTCTCGCAGGCTCAGGCTCCTGCTGCAGGAAGCGGGGAAGAGAGGCGCTGAGAAAGAGGAGGAAACCCAGCACTCACAGGCTCTGTGCCGGGGTCCCCATGATGAGCTCGTGACCCCAGATGCGCACACAGAATCAGGTGCAGGCAGAGAGGAGAGAAGGTGCTGCCTGGAGAAAGCTAGCCCTGTGTGAGTTTCCTCCTCCACAGAGGGGGCAGCTAGAACACGCTCCCGGGAGGCGCACCTTTGCTTATCATTCAGGTGCCTGTGGCAGGCGCCCCGAGGAGCAGGAGGGGACGGGGGAGCCAAGGTGGAGGCAGCCTGAAGGCCACGGGAACAGTGCCGGCTGGAATGGAATGAGAGGGAGGCAGCGAGCCCGGGCACTGCACCCTGTGACGTGCTCACTGCGTCCTCGCGTGGAGGAAGGCTGAGGGCTCTGTGGGACCTTTTTTATAAAGACACTAATCCCATTTCTGAGGGCTCCATCCTCGTGACCTAAATACCTCCTCAAGGTCTCCGTTCTGTCAGACCTGGTGCTGGGGCCGCTGTCCTCCCCTGTGCCCTGTCACAGCGGTGGCATCAGCTCATGGCAATTATGAAAAATGTTGTTCAAGGCTTGACCTTATCGACCAAACATTAGTCAGACAGGACACTTAACTGTTTCAGAAACAGCGTATGTAACTTTGCTTCCCCATTTCTATTAGCAAATGCATCCCCTGGACAACCATCTCATGTCCCCCCAGGAGAAATGAGCTCCCCCTGCCCCCATCAGTGTAACGAAGCCCGTGCTTTAGGTCCCTGGTTTAATACATTTACAGCAATATCCCAGGGTTCACAGGACTCAGAATGCAATGCTTTGGCAAGGAACAATTGTTCATGAATAAAAATGCTCACCCACTAAATAGGATTTAAATCAAGGATAAAAGCAATAAGGCTGCTCTTGTTTCTGGAAATTGCAGCAGCTTTGTGGAGCGATCTTTAGCACGGTTCCCCGCAGCCCCCCAATCAGTGGCATTACGTGTATCTGAAATTTTGAAAGTGTCCCGTTGTTATACCAGATGCATTTCAATGGCGCCTTTGGACTTGCTAATCATACCTGCGGGGCTTGGCCACAACTGGCTGCCAGGAGGCAACCATTGGCGTCCCATGCTCACGCTCACGTTCACACACACACACACACACACAGCTCCCCACTAGCTCCGTCTGCCTTCTAACCTCCAACCTCACAGAGACGCCTGACAATGGTCCTCTCAGGTGTTAAACCAGCTCCCTCTCACAGGACACAAGGGCTTTGATTTCAAACCAAAGCTGCTGAATAAGACGCCAGCTCAACTAGGTCTCCAGGCCCTTCCTCAAATGGCACCTCAGCCCATGCTGGAATGCAGAGGTGCCTGTTCAGGCAGCCAGAGTGATGAGAACTTTCACTCAGTGAATGCAAAAACAAAACAAAACAAAACAAAACAAAACAAAACAAAGAAAAACAACAACCCACAATCCCTCACCTGGAAGCTAAATCATAGGTGAGAGTTTGCTTCCGTTCTCTAAATTAGACACTGTTTTCGGCAAGCCATGTGGGAAGCACTGCATATATACTCTGGGTAAGTTCCCAACACCCACCGCAGCTTGTTCTCCTATCAGTTACTTCTTTTCAGACATGATTTTCATTGGCTTTGTGTGATTTAGGCAATGGTTGGTATATGCAAAAAATGATAACTCGGTGATGGCCCTTCTGTGAGGAAATCTGGGTTAGCATTTTTATTGTTCCTTTAGGCGAGAACCCCTATTAAGGGGATTACAGAGTAAAATGATGTGAAATATTTTTTTCTGAAATACACTGCAAAATTCCCACCTTCAAAGCCTTTATTGAATTCTTACCCCACATATCACAAATGAGCATATCCATTTCACTTATAAAAGCAACCGCCCTCTTCCAAACCAGAATGAGAAAGTGACTCTTTCATGTGGTGAGTGATCCAGAGTATTTCACCTTGGAGGGCCTGCCCACAGGTCGGAGGGGTGCCCAGCCTGGCCCCCTCAGCAGCAGTGACGGGAAAGAGCATGGGCTTGGGATGCTGAAGAGAGTCAGGCCAGCTGCACAGTCTGAAGGCACAGGTTGCACGTGGCCGAGGCGCCGGCTGTAAGATTAGGTCCCGAGGGCCACTCTCCCTTCAGACCAGCTGGCTAACTACTTGGAGAAATGTCCCACGATCACGTTCAACACTGACCTTTGCTAGAATACCGGTAATGCGCAGATTTATTCAGGAAAGTGCTGCCCCTACAATTACAGCCAAAGGAGATGAACTGGCTCACCAGAGGAAGGGGTGCCTGAGGGGAGGCCCAGGAGGGGTCAAACCCCAGCTTCCCATCGCCCCTCCCAGGGGTGGTGTCTCCTCTGGGTGTGTACTGGGCACTGCGCTGCCCCAAAGCCAGTGTCCAGAGACTTCGCTGCGGGCCCTTCAGTGCCCAGCCCCTCCGGAGGGTCCCTCCAATGGCTTAGGCTCAGGTTCCCAGAAGCCTGAGCTGACGTGTCCCACAGCCACATCCCCACCACTGAGCCTGGCCAAAGCCCCTGGGGAACAAAGACCCTGGGACAGGAGGGACACCGGGGCCTGGACTTCAGATTCCTCTTTGGAAAGAGGCAGTTTTTGCTGCACAGGCTCAGCTTAATTACATCCTGTTTAGTGGATGTTTTTGTTGCTATATTTGTATGGCATGTTTTCTAAATGTTCATTTCTTCATCTTCTGAATAAGGATGATTTCGAGAGATAATCTACATGGCCCATCTGTCACGGAATTTGGCAAATGCTGGCTCTACATCCTCGAGTTTTCCTTCCTATCTGCTACAGAGAAGAGAAGACAGGCAAACCTCAACTAAGGTCTAGGCCAGAGTTCACCTGTTCATGGTAGTACACGCACAAATACAGAACGAGCAGTCTCCATGGCCAGGTACCCTATGGCCAGGCTCACTCACATGCCACTCACAGCATCACCCAATGCCTGACTGTGACAGAATCGCTATTACACATTTCATTAACCCTCTATTCATTCCCCTCCTCAGCCGTTTACCCCCGACTAAGCTCTCCACAAGCTGACATTGTCTCCCCAGAAGCAGTCAGAACCAGACTGCAGCTCCTGGTCTTAATCAATCAAACAAACTACAGATTAAAAACCCCTGTTAACTCTCAGGCTACCTCCAGCCTCCTAACAATGGCTTCCTCTAGACCTCATGAAGGAAGGAAGTGGTCAGTTGGTCCCTGGCATTTGCCCTTGACCAGAATCAAACTCAGGACCCTCAGGCTGACACTGAGTCAAACCAGCCAGGGCAACACAAATTATTTTGACAGAAGAGTAATAAAGTAAAAACTGTCAAAGCAGCTTCATACAATGATGCTCTAATGCCCCTGAGATCCTAGAATTGAACTCCACACGACAACCTTCTACATGGCTCAGGCGCTGGAACGTAAGCTGGTGTCCATTTCCAACATAATGGCATCTGACTTGATAGAGGCTTTTGTTGTATTTGTTGATAAGAAGTGGCATTAAGAGAACAAAGTGAATTCCTAAGATTATTTCAATTAGTTAAGAGTTGCCTAAACTGGTTTGGCTCAGTGGATAGAGCGTCAGTCTGCGGACTGAAAGGGCATATACTTTTGTTGCGGGCACATCCCCAGTAGGGGGCGTGCAAGAGGCAGCAGATCGATGATACTCTTTCACAGATGTTTCTAACTCTCTATCCCTCTCTCTTCCTCTCTGTAAAAAAATCAATAAAATATATTTAAAAATAAATAAATGATTGTTCCTCTTCCTACTATTCTAATCCCATAATTCATTGTGATTAGAAAACCCATTACCCATGTGCCACAGAACTCGAATATCATATACAACATAGTCTGGAACACGTGTCGATGGCTGGCAGAGCCTTTACAAGCAGTGAGAATGTGGACTGATTTTCAGGGGCACACCACTGAGCTCCACCAGAGGTCAGCCCAGGGGGCTGCCATTGTTGGCCACAGAGCCACGCCCACCGCCTACGCTTCTGACTCATATGAACACAGCACTTCGGATGGACCTCTGGTTCTTCCTGGATCGCTATTCACATGGGAACACGGGGTGGCCCCGGACCATCACTGACAGGAAGTCTGTGTGGGTGAGGAGCAGGACTCCCATCGGGCAGGGGATGAACGGCTGTGACCGGCCTGTCCTCCTCATGGAGCCCGAGGGTGGACATCCTCTCCTGTGGCCGCCAGCCGCTTCCAGGAGGACAGGGCTCTGTGGCTACCTGTGCGGGTACAGACATGGACCCCAGCAACTCTGTCTGCTCTTAGCCTTCCCCAGACCTGGTGCTTCAGGATTTTACATCAAGCATTGATGAAGATGGATTTCTAATTCCTTGCTCTCCTTGTTTCTGAATGATGCTCCAAAGGCCAAGGTGGAGCAACCATTTTACTCAGCATTTCCCTGAGAGGGGCTGCATGGTGTTCAGAAAGCACTTCCGTGTGAATCATCACCTGTCCTATGTCATGTCTGTGTGGCCGGGACATTGTCTCCAAGGGCATAAATCACCAGCATCAATGAAGCTGCAATGACAGCCCCTTATTAGAACCAGGTTCTTCTGTTTCCCAAGGTTTCTATGTGACATTTGAACACACTGTGACATTTGGAGAGAATGACCTAAGCTACCTAAGCCACGCTCTTCAGACGTCAAAAGAGGACTATCATGTCATTGTGAGGATCTGATGAAGCAATGTGTCAGGTATTGAGCCCATGACACATCGAGACAAATGCCCAATTAGGTCGCATTACAATGAACTGAACAAATGGAAGTCAGGAGACGGAACTTTACTGGCAAACGTGTGATTTCCAAATCGCTGTGCCAGCGGTACTCTCCAGTCAGGCCACTAGGGCAGCACATCCCAGCGTGTGGGCATGATGAGAACAGAGGGGAACTGCAGGGAGTGTGCCCAGCAGCGACAGGATCCCTACAGTCTGTGAGGGTGCTGAAGGCAGGGGTCACCTTTAGCCCACTGCACCCGGTCCCAGCCACGCCCACCACTCCCAGCGAGGACACTGCTGGCTGAGAACAGCCGCTCTCTCTGAAAATGAAGGAGAGGGACAAACTCTAACTTCCAGTCATTGTGAGTTGTAAGTAAGATCTGACATGAACTGTGTCACACCAGCCAAGGTCTCTCCTGGGAAGGTCCTCTATTACACTCCTATGAGTCCACATGCACACCGGAGCCATTCAGCTTTCCAGACAGGAGAGGCGGCTCTGCCTGCTTAGCCCACTGAGCACCCCTGTCCCTACCAAGGGCACTCCCGCCCTCCTCTCAGAGACTGGCGTCTGGGTTGTGGGCAGGCCCTGGGTTCTTGCACAGACCCTGAGCTTCGCCTGCATCTGGTCCGCTCAGGCCCTGAAGTCTGTAAACTGCTGAGACTGTGAGGCTGAGAACCGCATGCAGACAGGGGGAAGCTATAAACGGCTGGGCCCGGAGACAGCTGGCCTCCTCCGATGCCACTTCCACTCACAAAACCCAAAGGCTCACAAAGGACGTCACTCCCTCTGGCTGCATGCTGTTTCTCCTCTGAGCTCCTGGGAGGACCCAGGCTTCCTCCTCCACCTCAGCTCCTCCTACTGACCTCCACCTGCCCCTACTGACCCCCAGTTCCCCTAGTGACCCCAGCTCCTCCGACTTACTGAGCTGGACCGCCCCTGATTACTCAGAGGAAGTGCTTTATAATTGCAAATCATTCCAAGAAGCCAAAGGAATTGGCATTTCTAAGCCATTTTTTTCTGTTAAGGATGCTTATCAACTTAAATACTGAAGCAGATCCAAACTGTTACTCAGCTCCCGTCACAGAAACAGTGTAACATGAATTCCCCTTTCAGAAAACGAGTTAAATCAGTCATCCCTTATGGCTTGTGCTAAAACTAACAAAAATAGCCTTACAGATTCAGATGCCGAAGTCTGAAGGCTGACGACACGTGCTGGAGGCTCACTGTACAATGCAGGCGCCTCCACAGGCGGAAGATGCTTGCCCTACGGCACGGCTGCCACCACTGTCCCCTCGTGCGGAGGATACGAGGCCGGTGCGTCCTTCTGAAGACGGCTCCATGGAAGGGAACAGCGGGTCAGAGGGCCCAGGCGGAAAAGGAGCCAAGAACAACCGCAAACAAAGGAGGTGAGTGTGCCGCTGCTTCAAGGCCCGCGCTCTCCTCAGAGCCTACCTCCGCCACGGCCTCCCTGCAGCCGAGCTGTGAGACAACCCCTCAAACACTGGACATGAAAGCGCAAGGTTATTAGGTTCTGAGTGTCATTTCCAAGTCACCATGAACACACGGACCTCTGTCACTCCCCAGCTTCCCGCTGGCCTGCACATGCACCTGGCACCTTCCATACGCAGGATGCTTGTCATTACGAGAGCATCGTCCCTTGTCCTCGATGGGAAAACTTCTGATCTCGCCTTTGAGCAAAGCCTTCCTGCTGTCTCTCCATCCTGACCTCCAACTCAGGCCTGAAGGTTCTGGATGATCACGTTTCTGGATCCACACATCCTGTCACCCACTGGAAACCAGCACCAGTCCTGGCCGGTTCCCTGTGAGATGCCCAAATTACCTGTTTGCCCAAGAGCTCTGAGGAATCTCACCCCCACAAAGAGCAGCAGGATGGATGAAGGACTGGAGTTGGGAGGGTGTGGGGAGGGTGGGAGGACATGAACTGTGGTCTCGCGCGGCCCCTTCACACCTATTCACAAGGCCGGCAATTTTCACCAAGGAGCCCTTACCAGTGCCCTGGAAACCCTGTCTGCTCAGAGACTGAAGACTGCTCCCCAGGGAGTCCTCTGGTAGCAGCAGAGGAAGGATGGACTTTAGAGATCCCTCTTCCTCCACATATAAACCATCCCTCAGACTCCTGTGGCAGTCCCTCTGCAGAGGTACTGGAACGGCCATCCTCCTGCCTGTTTCAGTCAGTAACAACTTAACCGAGGGTCATTCATTTCCGTACCCGCTAAGCCTCCATCCCACACACTGGCGGAGGGAGTGTTGCAACAGGGACCATGAGGCCCCCAAACCTAAAGTGTGTGCTCTCTGACCCTTTTATAAAGCACCTGCTGGTTAACGCTGAAGACCAGGAACTGGCCGGTTCTTGAGAACGTTGGCATTCATTTTATCTTGTGTGCTGTTCTCTGTTATCACTGCCCTCTGTTATCAATGGTTCGGTATTAGATGACTTTTCTCTGAAACTGACTAGACAGGCAATGGTGAACCTTACCAGTTAGTTTCTCCAGAATGGGAGTTCTCCCTAGCAGTAGGCCATTTTTCATAACACATTTTACAGTTCAATTACAAAGTTACCCATAAACCGTCACAACTCGTTTGCCCACATCACATCATGCGTTCAAATCAATTTCACCCAGTTCTTCTGGAGTGTCAGAGGAAATTAGCAACAGAAAGGCTGCCATTGGCTGCTCCCTGCCCATGAAGCCACAGTTATGCTGTAGGGGAGCCACCACATGAGTTGAGCAAATGTCAAACATGTGTCCTTACTTCAAATTGGCACACAAGTCATATGTCATCTCTTTCAACATTACAATTTAGCAAAACATACTTGAAGGTTTGCAGCGGGATTCAAAGATAACGCTGTCCTATCCGCCACATGGAACGTCAGACTGAGACGAACATTTTATTGCCTCACCTGCCACGCAGTGGAGTGTGAGCAGAAAGGAAAGGCTCTGGATGGATCACAGAGGCCTCACCACCTCCCAGACTCCCCTCTCCCAGAGGGGTGGCACCCATCTGCACTGGAGTCACCCACTACAGGCCCAGGAGATGCACTGGGTTCTAAGCCTCTGAAGTCAACCATGTCTTATCCCTACATGCTTTCCCCCAGATTCACATAACTTCTTCCTCAGAATACCAAGATCCAACAGACCACGACTAAAGAATAGATTCAGGATCAAAGAGGCTCCAATAGTCTCCTGATTGGTGACTTTCAAGATCAAACCGGTTCTCCATGCCATTTAGGACAAAGCACTGGAATCTGGGGCAAACCACATGCCATCCACGTTAAAGACTCGGTCCTCTAGTCACGTGTTCTCAGGCACCACACAGGTGGCTGGTGAAGACAGTCACATGCTTGAGGTTTCGGGGACTGGACAGGTGCCGTTTCCCCAATAATAGTCGTCTGAGATGATGGCTTTTCATGAGAACTCTGTCCCCATATCCTTTTCAACAGCTTTGCTTAGCATTTTCCCTAACATTCTACCTCTAGGAGTCTCCTGATTTATCCCTTGAGGTTTCCGGTCTATCCCATTGGCTCCAAGCTCCATAAAGGACACACTTTCCACTGGGCTTACCCTAAGTGACATATTTTTTCACACAAGCGAGCTTGCTGTGGAACGCCTATGGATATGAGCTACAAGATATTGGATTCACTCTATTAAAGGGAATTAAAGTTGATGAATGGGCCATAAAAACTGCTGTATTTGTTACCAGGGATGACAACATGAAGACAATCTTTCTCACACTCTGAGTAGAGATATTCAGCTCAGAGGTTGTGGGAAGCTGGCTGTTTCTCCCACACTGCTAACACTATGGTTATAAATCTATGCACTGCTAACACTCAGGTTATAAAGATGGGGAAATAAGCATATGCATGAACAAAACATGCTAATGAGTCTTTAACACTAGTGCAGTGGTTCTTAACCTTTCTAATGCCTCGACCCTTTAATACAATTCCTCATGTTGTGGTGACCCCCAACCATAAAACTATTTTTGTTGCTACTTCATAACTGTAATTTTGCTACTGTTATGAATCATAATGTAAATATCTGTGTTTTCTGATGGTCTTAGGAGACCCTGCTATCGATTCTCAACCTGTGGGCCGAGACCCACGGGTTGTGAACCATAGGAAAACACACATATTTACATTATGATTCATAACAGTAGCAAAATTACAGTTATGAAGTAGCAACAAAAATAGTTTTATGGTTGGGGGTCACCACAACATGAGGAACTATATTAAAGGGTCGAGGCATTAGAAAGGTTGAGAACCACGCACTAGTGTGTGGAAGCTTTTCTTCCGTTAACAGGGCAGTTCTCTACTTGGCTACACAATAGAACTCTCCAAGGAGTTGTGAAGTCCTGAGACTGGGGCTGCACCCTATCATTCAAGCAGGCTTTACAGGGTGGATTTACACACCAATATTTTCTAAACCTCTCCCAGACTCTCCAGTGGTTCTGACTGAACACATCTTCCATATGTCTGCAAGTCAAAATTAACCGAAATTAAATAATGCACCTGTCATGGCAAAATGAATAGCAAAGCTTATGTTTTGTAGAACAGGAAATGTGATTTTAAGTGGGATATTTCCATTCTATGTTATCTGATTTAAAATTAAATATACTATTAACCACCTTACAAGAGTTATTCAATTAAGGCAAGATTATCTTTTCACAGCATCAACCCTAGTGTCTGAAAAGAATATAATGATGTTTATACCTTCAGAAACGCAACCCATTCTGAACTTTAAAGTGTATATACATGCATATATGTAATTTCCTTATCTACTTTTCACTTTCACACCAGCCCAAGTGCAAATCACATATCACAAACCACCCTTGTACCTTTAATATGTAGGCAGAGAAATGATATTTTCCCTATGTTTAAGGATATTAAATACATTTACACATTATATTCATTTAAGAAGAGTCTGCTCTGCCGAGCCATTGTGGCTCAGTGGAATGAGCACCATCCTATGCACCAAGAGGTCCTTGGTTTGATTCCAGGTCAGGGCACATATCTAGGTTGCAGGCTTGATCCCCAGTAGGGGGTATGCAGGAGGCAGCCGAACCATGTCTCTATCTCTCTCTCCCTCCCTCTCTCTCTAAAGAACCAATAAAAACATATTTTAAAAATAAAAAAATAATGTGCTCCAACTAATATTCCATTTAAGAGGACATTATTAATTTCTTACACTTTCACTATAATTGTTCCTGCATCCCTCCACGTGCACAGCTGAGGTAGGCATCACGTTTCTGATGACTGTGTCCTGGATGAGTTAGATCACTTAGCTTCCCTTCCTGCCGGCTCTGGGACATGGTTGCTCTTAAATACCTTAGAAATATTATGACTCATTCTGTATACGACTGGTGTTTATGGTAACATCTTCCCAAAATCAGAGCCTATATTCATTTAAACTACAGTGGTTGAATTAGCTGATTTTCAGTGGAATCATTCGGAGTAGATTACAACATAAAAATAACCTATGCTTCTCAAATGTTAAGCGTTTTGGACGGGTTAATTAGGGGAAAGGATACATAATTATATTGTTCAATAGTGTGAGTACTGAGGGCTAAATCAGTTGACTTCGCTCATTTCCAAAAGTGGTTTTCAAGCACCCCGTGAGACTTATTGACATCCCAGTGTTAAGTATGCAGTACGGTTCCTTTCTTGGGTAGGGACTTAGTTGTACTGCCTGCAGTTAGGAAGTAATTTAATATACCCATAGGCTCAAGGCTTCTTTCTGAGCTCCTGTCATGGGTTATAAGTTGTGCTCGGTGAGCAGACAACATTTAGTACACATTTCCGCCCCCACCTGAGAGGAAGTTACAGTCAGACCCGGGAGTGGAGAAGGAAGTGAGGGGTGAAAATGCGCGGGGCCGCATTAGAGAACTCTCAGGGGCGGTGAGCTTTAAAAAGGAGCCCAGCGGACTCACTCAGGACCCATCGCAGATTTCTGGGAAGAGATCTCTCTTGTAGTGGGACATCAGGCTCAGGCACACACTCACCCGCTGGAAGGGTTTGCTTGATGGGGAGGGAAATGCAGACACAGGACTCAGTCCCAGAGCTACACCCACCCGCACCAGCAGCCCAGGCCCCGGGAGAACCGAACCCGGGCGCGTGCTTGTGCCGCGGTGAGACACTCCGATGAGCAGCGCAACTCGCAACGTTAAAAGGAAACAGCGGACTTTCTCCCAAATTGAAGCAAGAGGCAGGATTTAGCTCACTCCTGAGGCAAGACAACCTGGGCAAACACACTCAGCGATGGCTTCAGGACCCCGCACTGAGGCCACCAGGGCAGCGACCCGACCCCTGAGAGGTGTTCAGCCATTGAGGTCCCTCCTGGGGGCAGCGGGGCGGCTCCCCGCCATGGCCCCCAGCCCATCGGAGGCCCCCCAGCACCGCGGAGGTCCGGCGGTGGGCCTGGCCGCCCCTGGAAGACAACCTCACCGCCACACCGCTTCCCTCTGGCCCGCGGGCCGGCCTGTGGACGCCGCCGCACCCAGTGGGTGCCCCCAACAAACTCCACCGTGACAGCCTGGCCCTTTATTCTACTTCACATGGGGCCGCTCCGCGAACGTGCCGCCATCGCTAGGCCTCCGCCTCCTCTGTGTTCCCGCCAGGAGCGCTGGCCTTCCTCTAGGGACAGACGGTGTAACTGAGGGGCACTGTCCGAGGGGCACTGTCCGAGGGCACTGTCCGAGGGGCACTGTCCACTGTCCGAGGGGCACTGTCCGAGGGGCACTGTCCACTGTCCGAGGGGCACTGTCCGAGAGGCACTGTCCGAGGGGCACTGTCCGAGGGGCACTGTCCGAGGGGCACTGTCTGAGGGGCACTGTCTAGGGCGGAGGGCAGCGGCGGAGCTGCCAAGTGCCCCCTCCGCCGGCAAAGCGGAGGCCACACCGAGGCCAGGACCGCCCCGGGGAGACCGCGGGCGCCTGCAGCTCCAACCGCTCCTGACAGACCCAGACCCAGACCCTGGGCGGCCGCCGGGCCGGAGCTGCGGGCAGCCTCCAGGCGGAGGAGCCGGAGCGCGGGTCCCCCCTCCGCTCCGCCTCCGGTGCCGCCTCACGAAGGGCGCGGAGCCCACGGAACCGCAAGTACCTGGGCAGCCGCCTCCTCCGGCCCGGAAGTGCCGTCCCCGCCCAGGCGTCGAAGGTCAGCATCGCCTCAGTCCAGGAGCCGGAAGTCCCTGCTCGGACAAGGCACCGGAAGTTCCTGCCTGGCACGGGCACAGGCACCGGAAGTTTCTGCCTGGCACGGGCACAGGCACCGGAAGTTCCTGCCTGGCACTGGCGCGGAAAGTGCAGTGTGGCTCACGCACCCGAAGTGCATGCGAAGGCCCAGGTGCTGGAAGTTTCTGCTCAGTCCAGGAGCCGGAAGCAGCTGCTTGGCCCAGGCACCGGAGTGTAGGCTGTAGCAGGAGCCCGGAAGTTGAAGCTCGGGCCCAGGTGCCGGTCATGCCTGCGGGCCCGGAGGTGTAAGTTCCTCGTGGCCCAGAGGGAAGAACCGCCTGCATGGCTCCTCCAACTGCCAGGCCGTGAAGCCCGGACGGAAGTAGCTTCCACTCGGGACACCCTCCAGTGCCAGCAAGAGGGAGGTCACGTGGGGAAGGATGCGGGACTTCCGGGCCGGAGGGGTAAGGAGCACAGGCCACGTCCCTCCCGCCTCTGTGGGCTGGGTGGAGCTGCCCACGTGCGGGGCCTCCTGCAGGGTCCACGGTGTGGTCACGGCTCTCGCTGGAGCCCTTTTCAGCCTGAACAGGAGGTTACTGTGCACCTTGCTTTCCCACCTGGAGCTGCTCCCGGGCCAGGGCCCCGATGCTTAGACTCACGCTTGGTTCCTATCAGCCTGCCCCAAACAACACACACAATTAATACCTCGCTTCCTTAAACTATTTCAAAAAAGTGAAGTGGAAGAAAAACCGTTTGATAAAACCATTCTTACCCTGATAGCAAAACCAGACAAAAATAATGACAGGACAATATCCTTGATGAGCAGAGATGCAAAACTTCTCAATAAAACATTAGCAGGTGTGTTTCAATGATACATAAAAAGGATCCATATGTCTCTGATATCAGGCTGTACTACAAAGCTACAATAATCAAAATAGTATTGTAATGATACAAAACCAGACATAGGTCAATTAAATATAATAGGAGCGAGAAATAAACACTCATTTATAGGGTCAATTAATTTATGACGGGTGAAGCAAGGATATACAGTAGGGAAAAAGACAATCTCTTCAATAAATGGTGTTGGAAAACTGGTCAGATACTTGGATTAAAAAAAAAAGATGAACCAGTTTCTTATACCATATACAAAAGTAAACTAAAAATGGATTAAACACCTAAATGTTGGACATGAAACTAGAAAACTCCTGGAAGAAAATGTAAGCGTAAATTGTGACTGCTGTTAGCAATATCTTTTTAGGTATATCTGATAAAGCAAGGGAAACAAAGGGGGAAAAATAGCAAATGAGACTATATCAAATTAAAAAACCCTTTCATAGCAAAGGAAACCATCAACAAAACAAAAGAACAGCTTACTGAATGGAAAAATATATTTGAAAATGATACATGTGATAAGGGGTCATATCCAAAATACATAAAGAACTTATATCATTTAGCACTGGAAGAACTAAATGGATAGAGGACCTGAATAGACAGTTCTGCCTAAAGGACAGACAGATGGCCAACAGGCATTTATTGAAAATATGCTCAACATCACCCATCATGAAAATGCAAATTAAAACTATAGTGAGATCACCTCACACCTATCAGAATGGCTATCATCAATACATCAATGTTACAAGTTGCTGGTGAGAATGTGGAAAGGAGGCAACCCTCGTGTACTGTGGATGGGAATGTAAATTGGTGCAGCCACTATGGAAAACAGAATGGAGAGTCCTTTAAAAAAAAAAAAAAAGCGTAATAGAGCTGCCATATGATAAAGAAATTTGGACTGGAGAAAAGGGAAGATGTCTAAAATCAAAACATGGTTCAGTATTGTACTGGGTGTCCTAGCCTGTGTGATGATAAGGTAAGAAACAGTAGTAAAAGAATAAAGGTTCAAAATAAAGTAATGCTGTAAGTATTCACAGATGGCGCATCTTGTACATAGAAAATCCAAAGTAATTCACCACAAATTGTTAGATTAATAAGTGAACTTAGTAAAAATCATTAAGTTCAGTAACTGACCCCTACTTTATAATCTGCAGCTGATTAAAATGTGTTAATTGATAGCACTAGAAAACAACATATGCTGAGGAATACATTCGATGAAAAGAGAAACAACAACCCCATGCAAAATTCAATTCTCTAAATAAACAAAAAAAATGTACAATAATTTCCTTACTTTGTTCATGATGTAATTTCTCAAGAAATATATTTTAAGCACCCAATACGAGTAACAAAAAACAAACAAAAAAAAACCCTTTTTTAATTTTCTGAATCTTTGGATTTTCCTCCCTCCCAATATTTGGAGAGTGGGAGTTTGCCCTGTAACTTTAGTTCTCGTATGGATCCAAGAAAAATACTTAATGTTCAGTTTGTTTAGCTTTTTTCATTATAAGAACAAGAATGACTATTTTCAAGGTTATTGCAAATTGGATCTAAAACTAAAAACCTTCTGAACTATTCCCCAAGTGAATCCATCTGCTTTCCCTCCTGTCCATCTCTGCAGTCCCAGGGGTGCTGCTGTGGTCCCTTAACTGATCTCCACATTTCCACACTTGCACTCCAGCTCCAATCAATTCTCCACCAGCCAGGGGAATATTTTAAAATGCAAATTGAATCGGTTTTCTCCTCTGCTTAAAGCTCGACAGAGGTGGTCATGGGAATTGAAGGAGGGCTCTTCTTTGTAAACCTGTAAGAGTTTAAACATACAAAACACAAAGAAATAATAACTGAGGAATAGAAGAACCAAGAGATTTGGAGATGAAACTAGACAACAAATGGGTCCGGGCTGCCTGTCACTTCTTGAGCCAATTGAGCAGAGACGGGTGAATCCTATATGAGCGTTTATTCCAATACTGCCAGCAGTAGGGAGAACAGCAGGTCACCCTCGAAAATATGCATTGCAACCCCCATAAACCATTTGCCTATATGGGGTAGAAGGACAAAGAGTTCATGGGGAAGTAGGCAAAAGGAGTAAGAATGGATTTGCAGGATAAAATACATATAATGGTTACAGTTTACAGGCAATTTGGGCTGGCAGTTTGCAAAGGGCTGGGGCTCTGGTTTCCTCAACAAGGTTGTTAATCTTCCCAGGATAACGGGCAGCTCTCAGCTGAGGAGGATGGGCTGCACATCCAGGGCAGCTGCCAGGTCCCTTGTACAAGTCCCAGCAGGTTAGAATGTGCTTTCTTCCATCAGCACAAAACAATCATTGTTCACAGGGCACTATTACTATTTCTTATAATGAATATAGCTCATCCCCCATATTCTATTTCTGCCCCTATCAGGGGCCAAGATAGAGCTGTCTCAATAGAAAACAGGTGGGCGCATGTCAACAGAGGAACTTACATTGTTGAGCCTAATGGGCTGGGGAGCATGAGCCTGTTTGCTTCACCGGGAAGCGATGGCATTGTCCTTCCAAGGGTACTGACACCCCCTCTCCCTCCACGTAGGGACCAGCTGGCCCTCCCACACTGAATTGTCTGGGGAGCAGGGGGAGATAGACACGTGCACAATACAAGTCAAAATGGCACAGGGGGCGGTGCTTGACCATAGAGGCCTGTCCGTTTTACCTTGGGAAGGGATCATTAACCAGCGAGTGGGCCCATCAGAAGCCTGCCAAAGCTTGGGGAGTTGATTGGCTATTTTGAAAGCGCTCCTGGTTATGATCCCAAGTGAACCAAGATCTCTCTCAGTGGCTCACACTTGCCCCGTTTACTCCCACTCTTTCTCACCCGGGACCATGAGACCACGTGGGTCTGGCAGGCATGGGGCCCACAGCAGACATGCAGTCTCCAAAGGGCTAGTCTTCCATGGGAAGCAGAGGCTCTGGACACCGAAGACACGGCTGGATTCACTCATGGCAGGACAGAGGAACATGGGAAACCCAGGGACAGCCTCCCCAAATAAAGCTTGTCACACATCGGTCTCTCCTGCGTGGGTCCGTGAAATGTTTTCCTCACAGTCTCGTGGAAAAGCCTGGTTTCCACCGACCACACTCAGCTGGACTGCACCACGACAGGCGCCAGCATAGAGCCCTGACCCCTGACCTAGAGAACAAAATCAAACCTGGAATAAACTTGACTCACGAAGGAGACCAAGCCAGAGCAACTTAGGATGCAGACACTGGTTGGCGCCAGGCAAAAATGAGGCGCTGCAGTGGAAAAGGGGGAGGGGTGAATGGAAATGTGCACAGCCAGTTGTCCGAAGACCACGGTGCCTTAAAGGCTCAGTGAACACGGATACATAACTGAGCCAGTGAGGGAGAGAATGAATAAATAAATGAAATATTTAACAGCTGATGTTTAAATATTTATAGCTTTATGGTTTTGTGATTTTACCATTTTTCCAAATCTCCCTGAAAGGAAATTTAATCTAAACAATTAAGTGTTTAGAAAAACATCAGCACAAAACAGTCTAGCAGGCGGGTGATAAAGGGCGATCCCCAATGCCCCCCTCGCGGGCAGGAGCTGCTCTCATCACCGCTTCGCCTGTCCTGGGGGTCTCCCTGCGGTGCATTCAGAATAGAGACTGTGGCTTAGCTAACCCAGCCCGACCGGGACGGAGATCCACACAGAGCTTCTCCCAGAGCAGCAGGAATCAGTGACGGTTTTAATGAGAGCACAGCCATTTTCTTCAGGCTTTTCCAAGGCCCGGGAAGTCATCATTCAAATAACATTCTCTGGCTCAGAAAGTGTGCTCGCACTCACACCAGCATCGCCCCTGCACGTTTACTGCAGCTCTTACGACTGAAACAGCCCTCACACGCTGTCCTCCTATCTCTCAAATCGACAAAGGCCGCGAGCATGTCTCCAGTCGGTGACACGTACCCGCAGTGGACGGATTTTATGGCGCACGAGTGCACATCGGGGCCTATAATGAGAAGAACGAGGCACAGTCTGGGAACAGCCAATCCCACTTGTGAATGTGGATGCCGAGTGCCACACCTGACACTAACCCAGGCAGAACAACGTGTGAAAAGGATGGCGCCTCATGATCAGGTCAGGGCTATTCCCACCCTGCGATATGGATTTAACATTTAAAAACTCAATTGATGTTATCAACATTAACAGAGTAAGGTCTCACATCATCTCAATAACTTGAAATCTATATGATCCTATTAAGCAATGTCACCCCAATAAATTTAATTTAAAACAAAGATTGGTAATACAGCCATAGGTATCAACATAGACAAATCTTAGAATTCTTGAGCAAAATAAGCAAGTCACAAGAAAACATGTGGTCTGAACACATTTCCATGAATGTCAAAACCGCTCTTGGATGCTCACCTTACTGTACTTTAAAATCAACATGTATGATGTCCACACTTTTGGGTTTCATGTTGCACTTCTGATGAATATGACTTTTATCAGACAAAATAGCAATGAGCAATACTGCATGAGTGATAGATTATTAAAGCATAAACAGTATAGTGTGCTGACAAAGCCGTGCAGTGAGTAGGATAGTTAGAGGGTGAGTTGAAAAAGTGGGGGAAAGGGCTGGCGTTGATTCTGGAAAGTACTTTGTAAACAGTGTGGGAGGCTTTAGCTGCTATCCAAGAAAGTTGGAATCAATTGGGAAATAGCAAAAATTTTTAAAAAGAGGTGTGACGTGAGAATATATATCACCACCATATACTAGATCTACCTGACAAAAGAGTAACATGCTAATTGACCATACATTCATGATGCCCACCAGCCAATCAGGAATGAGTATGCAAATTAACAAAAATGGCAGGTTAATTTGTATACGCAGGTGAACTTGGGGATGAACCACAGCCCAGACCAGAGTATCACCTGCACCCTTGCTTGAACAACATTTATCGTTCCATCATTTCTGGGCATCAGGTGTCCTAATAGGATTTAGCTGCATCCTTTTCCATCACCTTCCATTTGAATTCCTGGCTCTCAGAACAGTTAGGAAATTAATTTCTGTTATTGGAGCCAACTAGTCTGTGGTGGTTTGTTATGGCAGCTCCTTGCAAACTTAGAGAATGAGAAAGGGAGGGGGGGGGGATGTCAGTTCCTCTGGACTATAATTTTGCTGTTTCAATTATTTTTTGAACAATAATGTAAGAAGGGTACTCACAGGAGGGTATATTTTAGAAGTTATTTTTGCATTCTGCTCCTAACTGCACAAATAATCCTTTTCTATGCATTGCCAAGATGATTTCTGTCAGCGGCCAATTTGTCTGGAAATGACCTGGCTTGTGGACAGTTTTTACATATTGTGGTATCATTGTGCTTGGAGTCTCATCTTCTGAAGATAAAAGGTTCCGTTTGTTGCTGGAGGAATAACAAGTGTTACTGTTGGAGCGCTGTCCTGGGGACCACAGAGCTTCCCCCTGGGCAGCATCACCAGCAAGGGACACGGCTCAGCTGTGCGGAATCACAGGGCCTGGGTGACCAGCTAGCTGCGCACTCACATTTATGAAGGCGTTCCTGACAGACAAGGACCAGGCGGCGCCTCCCTGTGGTCCCTCCTCCTCTGGGCACTGGATGGGGGTGGAAGGAAACGCCCCTCCAGGCACTGTTTGTGCCAGGGTGGATGACTGCTCTTTGTTCCTCCAGTGGGCTCTAGCCTCTAATCCCATCCCTGTTAATGGGAACGGCCGCTCCAAATTCCCCGGAAGCCAATTAAGATGCCCTGCGGTCCCCCAGATGCGACTTGGCTGCATTTCCTGGGATTAAGCTCACCCAGAGGGTTTCACATTGCTGCACAGACACGGAGGAGGCGACGAGGAGGGCGACGTGTGGGTGGTTCATTTAGGAGCTGTGCGGAGAGCCAGCCCGGAGAATTCTGGAAGGGAACTCACAGAGAGCTGAGAGAGACTCGGGGCCTTTGGGAGTGTCCTGCCTTCTGCCCTCAATTTGGGGACCATGTCCTCCTGCACCTGCGTGACTGCCCCTCCCGGTGCCTCGCAGCACCTGGCGCCCCCAGGCACACCGGCCAGGGTCCCGGGCACTGGCCACTTCAGGCTGCGGTCGGAGGGACCCCGCCAGAGCCCCCTCGGTGCTTCTTCAGTTTCCAGGTTTCCAACCTGGTGCTCACCCCAGAGCCGGGCTCTGTGCAGGCCAGACCCTGCCTCTCAACTCAATGCGTGTGTCTGCGTCTGTGCCGAAGCCCAGGGCAGAGGTGGGAGGAAGACCACCACGGCGCCTCCAGCAGGCTCACCGGAGCCCAGCTCGACACCCACAGGGGAGCGCACGCCCCTCCGCAGCCCCAGCCCAGCCCCTGGCTGTGGCCGCCGGTCCCTGGCTGCAGCCGCCGGTCCCTGGCTGCGGCCGCCGGTCTGGGGGAGCGTCCTGGGTCCTGCCCGCGGGGCGGGGGGGCTGCTCTGCGGGCACCGGTCCAGCCTTCCTTTTCTACCACTTCCTTTCCTGTCCAGTTTTCTCCTCTCCCCCCGCCCGTCCTTTGTCTCATGTGTTCACTGGGGGAGAGGTGAGACCAGGCGAGGCGGAGGAGACACAGGCCTGGGCGAGGCCCTGCTCATAGACACACAGCTGTGCCGGTCCCCGCCGAGTGCGCCGGCCTGGCCTCACCGGACGCAGGAGGGAGGCTCCAGCTCGGAAGGTGAGCGGGTGAGTGACCATCCCTCTCCCGCCGGGATGGGGAGCTGAGGAGGACAAGTCTGAGGCTGTGGGTTCACCTCCATGCACACAGGCCTACCCCGCGTGGGCGCTCAGGGTCCCTTCCCTTACGACCTCACTTCCCCTGTGTGAGCACAAACACGTCATCTTTTCTGTCAAAGAACCGTGTAGACAGCCGCCATTGTGGACCGCGTGTCTTGCAGCTCCCCTGGGGGCCACCATCTTGACACAGCAAAGGCCAACCCCTCCCTTTGAATTAGCCAATGGTGAAAGACTGTGTGTCTGAGCTCCAATCAGGAGCAAAGGACAGGTCACATGCTCAGGGACTGTGAAGCTGAGCAGACAGTCCGCTCAGTGTGCACCTTCCAGCCCTGTGTGTGCACCTTCCATGTAGAAGTACACACGTTTGCCTGCGCCTGGCTCCCCTGTGCTTTGTGTTCCACCAGAACCCCTGACTGGGGGGCTCGCCTTTTTCTAACACCTGCAGGGCCAGACCTCCACCACAGCCACAGGGGGTGAGGGCCTGAGCACGTGGGTTTGTGGGGTCACAGTTCCACCCTCACAATGAGTTTCTAGTTTTGTTTTGTTCCCAAACAGGAGCTGAGCAGGTCTCAGAGCTCCCGGCCTCCCTCACCCCCCGTTGGAGACGAGAGTGGCCCACACCTGTGCTGCTGGCTTCAGCGAGACCTCGGCTGCCCAGAGGCTGCGGTGCCCTCGGCAGGGGACAGGAGTGAGGCCATTTCAGAGGGAGAACACGTGCCCCACCGCCCTGAGCGGGAGGAGAACCCCCAGACACGGTGGCTGGGATACACACAGCCCGGAGCCCCCACACTGCGGGGACAGCACGGGGTCAGGGAGGGTGGACAGGCGGCCCAGGGAGACCGCGTCAGGGTGCCCCTCTCGCTCCCTCCAAATGCAAATGCTGGCTTCACTTACCGGGACGCGCCTGGCAGCTGCTCCCAACCGCCTGAGGTTGGAGAAAAGAACCATTTATGCACATGGCGTGCTTGCTCCCTCGACAGAATTTAAAAAGGAAGAGAAGAAAGGAAAGCTTGAGCTGGCCCGAGCTGAATTGCAGGCCTGTCCGAGGTCACGGGGGTGGGGTGAGCTGGGGGGCGGGGAGGGGTGTAGAAAAACCATCCAGGGGCTGGAGGCGGGGGAGAGGGGGCTGCAGGCTGGAGACCGATGCTGGGGACAGGCGGATAGACAGGGGCGGCCAAGTCTCTGAAAGGTCAAGATCAGAAGAGGGGACCAAGGCTTAGGGGATGACTGGGGGTGGGGCTGAGAGCACCAGCGCCTCCCAGTGGGAGGGAGAGAGAAAGACAGCCAGACAGACAGAGAGACAGAGAGAGAAAGAGGGAGGCGCAGACAGGTTACTCTCCTCCCCTGGTCTCAGCAAGCACTTTCCTGGGAGTCATGAGGCTTCGGAACTCACCAAACCATGTCCTGGGAGTGTCGGGCAGGCGGTCTGAGGCCCTTCCGAGAGGCAGGGAGGGGGGTATGTGGGTATATATATTTGTGTATGTATATATCCACATGTCTGCCCTGCCCGGCCTGCGCCTGAATGGCCCTTCCTCAGTCCTGCCCCCAAAGCCGTGGGCTGAGCCCGAGCCCTCTGCCCCCCAGGGGGCGCTTCGGCCTTACATGCTGCAGCCCAGGCCCCTCGGCACATCTTGGAAACCCTGGATGCTCCGGCCTGCAGGCAGCCCGCCAGGCCTCCCGTCACAGACACCACTGCAGGCCGACGGGATGTGTCTGTCCGAACCACCTGGACTCCCGCGACCTGGACAATATTCAGGCACCGAGCCCGGGCTCCAGAGGGCACAGGGCAAGCACAGCTGGAGGTTCAGCCTCCTGAGCCGATGCTGCACCAGAGCCACCCTCTGCCTCCGGCCAGGAGGCCAATGGGAAAGCAGGGCCAGGGGCGTGGCCTGGAGGACATGTCCGTCGTGACACGCCACCATGCTTGTTCCAGCCAGATTCCAGTTAGAGCTTGACCCGCCCTCCCAACACAGAATTCAATGGGGCTCGGCTGTGCTTGGGAAGCCTCTGGTCATCTCACCATCCTACATATACATATACACATACACACGTGTACACACACATGTACATGCACATACATGCACATATATACTCACACAAATACAGATGGATCGCCTATGCACATATACACACACGCAATGTACACATGTATATTGTACACATGTATACATATATGTATACATATACACGTATACATGTATATACATATACACACATGTGCATATATACTCTTATACATGCACAAATTAATATACATACACAAATACATATACCCTCATACACACACACAACCCCTTACACACAGGTCCTTGAATGCAGACTTCCTCATGTGCCACATAGAGCAGCGAAAACCCCCCGCTGTGCTTGGCCTCAGCCCCATCCCTGCCCCGCGCCCAGGAAGATGGTTGCTGGTGCCCAGCGCCTCGAGTCTCGAAGAGCAGGCGTAGTTTAATAAAATCTGTAACTGAGCTCCGTCTTCTGCTGAAAACACATAATCAGTGCCATCGGTAAGGAACGTCTCTGGAGCAGAGAGCAGGGCTTCCTGTGTTCACAGCCCACCGCGCCCACCATCAGCAGCGCTCCACAGCCATGTGTCTGAGCTGCGATCTCCGACATCACAGGACCTGGCCTTATGTCCTGTGACAGATACAGATAGAAAGGAGCCGCCGGACACCACGGCCGGCCGCAGGCCTCCTCCTCCGCCCGCGGCTGTGGGCTTTGTGCACCGTGTTCTCAGCCGGAGACTGGAAATGGCCCCCTCCGAGAAGCAGGGAGGGGGGTGTGAGGGTATATATTTGTGTATGTATATGTCCGCATGTCCGCCCTGCCCGGCCTGCGCCGGACGGCCCTCCCTCACGAAGGCCGTGGCCCGATCGGAGGTCCTTCGTGTGAAATCACCCCCACGGTTCTGTGGCCGGGAAGGCAGACAGTGAACTGAAATTCCCTCTCTCCTTCTGGGGAGGGGGCGGGGAGAGACACAGTACTGAACAATGGGGTTCGCACCCCCTCCTCAAACACGCCGCTCTCACCGTCAGCTCTCACGAGGGATCTCTTGTAACAAACGGAAGACCAGACCAACAAGTCATTTTCTCTTCTGAGAACGAGTGCAGTCCGTTCAATTTCCAAGGCAACACAGGGGACTGGACCACAGCAGGGATCCCCATTGTTTAGAGAAGCGGCTTTCCTGGCTCCCAGCTAGTGAGAGCAGGTTTGCTACAATCAACATAAACACGGAATCCAAGCAGAGAAAGCAATTTGCAAATTAGAGGGAGCCAGAGGCCTGGCCCAGCATCTTCCCGTCCAGGGCTGTCTTCCCCGCTGCGCACCCGCTCCTCAGAGGCCCGCCCTCCCCCTCCAGGGCCGGAGTCCGGGCTGCTGTGCGGATGGAGCCAAGTGCGGTGTGTGGGCCGTGGAGGCACATGGCAGCAGCGGGTCTGATCACCCAGCCCTTCCCACGGTGCACCTGCTACATCTCCGGTGACCTCGCCCCAGTGAGGAGGGGAAGGAGGCGGGGAGGGTCTGGGAAGGCAGGAGAGGAGGGGTCGGAGGAGTGTAAAGCTTTCCCAGGTCCTCCCAGGAGGAATCCCCAGCACGAAGCCCCCTGCGATGACCTTAGTTATCTCGTCCCAGTCCCTGCAGTGACCGGACCGCACTGCGTGGCCCACACCCCACTATCCATCCCTCTCTTAGCAGAAACTGCCCGGCAAACAGGCCTGGTCCCCACGGCTGAGGCCAGACATGCAGCTAAGATGGGTGGCAGGAGGGGGGTCACAAAGCACACGTCCTGCTGTGGCGACAGCCCCACACACCACGCCTGGATGCCGCCCCGGTGTGCTGGTCCCTGGCCCTGGATGCCGCCCGTGTGCCGGTCCCGGGGCGAGGGCCTGAAGGAGGCAGGGAGGACGTGGGGAGCCCATTTCGATGTCCCAGATCGTTCATGGTTTTGTCAGAACCTCCTGATTACTGATTATGTTCACCTTTGCACTTACTCCCAAGCCCTTGAGCTCCGTCTTCTGCTGAAAACACGGAAATGAGTGCAGTCAATAAGAAACGTCTGATGGGAGCTCTGATGGGTGGGAACCGGACTTGACAGTTTCATGTTAACTACCAACAGACTCCTCTAGAATAAAAAGCTAATATGCAAATTGACCGAACGGTGGAACGACCAGTTGCTATGATGCACACTGACCACCAGGGGGCAGACACTCCACTCAGGAGCGGGGAGTGGGCCTCAGCCACCAGGCGTATATCCCCTGAGGGTTCCCAGACTGTGAGGGAGCAGGCCAGGCTGAGGGACCCCCCAGGGCACCAATGGCATGCATCAGGCCTCTCATTAATAATCAGACATTCACACAGTGCAAAGCCCGGGAAGGTGCCCTTTCTGTCTCGTGGCACTTCTGGGGAAGCTTTAACGCCATCCCTGCTCACCTGTGACCACGTCTCCATGAGGGAGAAGCACTCGAGCTGCAGACGGAACCCACGGCCACGTGGAAACTGGCGTCTCTCCATTCCTTTAACAACGCCCATATCTTTCCCTCAGGTGGTGACAGCACAGAGCATTTTGGATGAAGGCAGGATCCGTCACTTTTATTGGCGCCATTTCTGCCAGACAGAAGCCAGTGGCAGGAGGAAGAATGATGGAGCCCGCGCTTAGCCACGGCCCCAGGAGGCCCCGTGGAGATGGACCGTGAGCTCAGAAGTCAGAAATGACACCGACCGGCGTTCGCAGGTTGATTCCCAAGCAACTGTGTTGTCCCAGCCCGGAGTTGGCCCACCTTTTCTCAGCCTCTGTCGGGCTCATTGCTCTCCTCCAGTTGGTGAGGCAGAGCAGGACCCTGGCCAGGCAAAGGGCGCGGTGGCATCCGGGAACTCACCCGCAGCCGGCGAGGGCAGCCGAGGCTGGGCAGGGAGTCTTTGTAGACTCCTACAGGAGCAACTTTACAGGACACCTGGGTTTGTTTCGTTTTCATTAATGAGCTATTGTTTGAGAATAGGTTCCGCTGCTGAAAAATGTAGCAGAAAGCAGAGTTCCCATAAACCTCCACACACACACACACACACACACACACACACACACACACACAGTTTCTCCTGTAATTAACATGTTGCATTTGGTGGTACATTTGTTATAAGGGATGAGTCAGCAGCAACAGTAATATGAATTAAAGACCATAGTTTACACTGGGGCTCATCTTTGTGCTGAAATTTTATGGGTTTGACAAATGGATAATACATGTGTCCACCATCCAATCTCACACGTAACATGTATTTAGATGTTATGGCCCTAAAAGTTCTGTGTTCCTCCTGTTCACCCCCCTCCCCTCTGCCCCACCGTTGGCAACCACGGACCCTCTCACTGTCTCCATAGCGCTGCCCTCTCCAGATTCCCATGGTTGGAAAACGCCATGTGTGGCCTTCTCAGGCTGACTTCCTTCCCTTCAGCAGGCTCCTCGGTTCCTCCACGTCTCTCTGGGCCTCAACGGCTCCTTTGCTTCAGTCACCAAACAACACTCCATTGTCTGCATTCATCGCCGCTGATGCACCTGCTCGCCCGCAGAGGAGCGCCCGGGCTGCTTCTATGGATACAGAGCAGTGATGGGTAAAGCTGCCGTAAACACCGCTGTGCTCTTTGGTGTGGCTAAGTTTTCAACCCCTTTGGGTGAACACCAAGGACTGATGGCTGGGCCACATGACAAGTCTGTCTTTTGTTTTATAGGAATCAGCCAAACCGTCTTCCAAAGCGGCTGCCCCATCGTGCGTGCCACCAGCAAGGTGTAAGAGCTCCTGTGCTCCACCCTCACAGCATGGGGTGCGGCCCATGTCCGGAGCTGGGTCACTGCGATGGGGGCGGTGGTCTCTCACTGCGGTTCTAAGTGGCTGCTCCCTCGGACATACGACGGTGAGCATGAGCCCGGAGCCTCCTCTGTGCACTTGGTACTGACATGAAACAAGTCCCCCGGGAAGGCAAACCTCCTCCACACAGCCTCACACATACACAGTCCGTTTACCGGGACTTAGAAACAGCGTGTCCCTCCCACCACACAGCCTTCATCTCAGTCACCAGACTCCACCTGTGAGTGAGTGCAAGGAAGACAGGCTTCGCTGCAGCACCTCACTCGGAAACCACGGCCTCAATAGGGGACGTGCCTCTGCCAGTGAGGAGCCAGGCGCCGATCACCAAGGAGCACCTCCGCCTCTCGGCCGGAAGGATGTGCACGCCCAGGCACTGGCCCCGTGAGCCCTCGCCGCTGCTCCCCGGGGCCTTGCTGCTTTGAGACACGAGGTAAGTCACCGTGGCTCGAAGGAAACTTCAGGGCAACTGAAGGGCAGGGGCCGTCAGAGTCCAGGCGCGACATGCCCCTGGACTAGAACGCGTTTAGAGATCTGATCGGGCTCCATCGCCTTCGGGTGCCCAGGGTGACCCAGGGGGACTCTAAGTCTGGGCGGGCACAGAGGTCACGCAGGTGGCGAGAGGCACGGGAGAGGGTATTCGTGCGTCGGCAACGGGTCTGAGGAAACACGCGCATCCCGGGACGCCGTGTTCACTGACCAGAGCGAGGCTGGAACAGCCCCCCGGAGAGGGCTGGTGGGAGGAAGAGCACGTTGAGACAGCAGAGCCCTCTCCCACCCCCCCCCCCCCCATACACACACAGGGCCCTGCAGACCGGGACGTGGGGTTTACACTGAAGTCTGTACAGCTTACAACATTTACTCCATCCACAGAGGGCGCCTGGGGACGAACCTGAGCCAAGCTACAACTTAGAGCTGCTCTGAGCAGCCACCTCTGCAGCAAAAGAACCCCGAAAACAAAAACAAAAACAGAAACAAAAGCAAAAACAGAGGAGCCGGGTCTGACCGCAGCAAAGGGTGTCTGGACGCCACCTGGGCTCCAGGAGGCGTGAGCGCCGTGCTCCAGGCGGGGCTGGCGGCTTATTTAACGGCCCGAGTGTTGAAAGACAAGCTGTAGATACAGTTTCTGATTCATTAAGCCCTAACTCAGGAACCCTGCCCTCCTGTAGGAAGCCTCATTTTGAGAAATGCAGAGGAGAAATGGGGATTCGCTTTAATGAATTTCTGTTGTCGGCCTATTGAAGCACCTGGCTCTTTTCAGGGGCAGAGTTGAATAAGACGTAGCACCTGCCCTCCGGCTGCCTAGTGGTACCAATGAAAACGCGGGGGTAGTGAGTACACACTGTACTGAACACTCTACATTAGGGGTGTCGAACTCAATCAGAGAAGGGGCCAAAATCTAAAATCCAGCCTAAATCGCGGGCCGAATGGTTTACTGAACAGTCATAAGCTGACAATGTCATAAACTGACAGCGGAGTGCAGTGATGACAGCGCGGTGCGGGCCACATGGCAAGGCCTGGCGGGCTGGATTTGGCCCGCGGGCCTTGTGTTTGACACATGTGCTCTACATGGATCATCTCGCTAAATTCTTAAAAAACGTAAGGTGGGTTCCAGCAGTATCTCCATTGTTCAGTGAGGAGAAGGAGCTCCCCGAGCCTTCACAACATTACTCAATGTGCTGAATTGTTAATTGATATATATAAAAGCCTAAGGACCAGTCAACCAGTTGCTATGATGTGCACTGACCACCAGGGGGCAGATGCTCAACTCAGGAGCTTTCCCCTAGTGGTCAGTGCACTCCCACTCTGCATCCTTGTCAATCTCCATCTTCATATCCTTCTCTACCTCCATCTCCTTCTTCACCTCCATCTGCCTCCTTCCCCATCTCATTCTTCCCCTCCACCCACCTTTTTCTCCATCTGCATCCCCGTGGTCCACCAGCCCAGAGGCAGCCACTCCCTCCCACAGTAATCCTCCTGCAGGTCCAATCTCAGAGATCGGCCCAGGCACCGATGGACTGGTGCCACAGGCATGATCCTGACAGTGCCGCCAGCCTCCTGGAAGTCAGCCTTGGCCACTGCAGCTGCGTCCCCTCCCCAGATACTCCGCAAGGAAGAAATGATATAAAAATGGACACCAGGTGGCTCTTGACAACCGGCCTAACGTCAGTGGGACAGATCCAGATCCCAGGCTGGCAAGGTGTCCCACCGCCCGCCTGGAGGGCCGATCACATCCTGCCGGCTGGCGAGCACGATAACAGTGGCACAGACCTCTCCTAATCAGGACTGTCTGGGTACGAGCCCACAGCAAGCACAGCAGGCCGGGGTGAGCAGGAGCAGCAGGCAGCATTGGCTGGCCGGTTCTGGCCCAATCCCCCCAGGCCATGCCAAAGGACACCACCTGTGCACAAATTCGTGCACCGGCCTCTAGCCTTGTAATAAAAGACCAAGTATGAATAAATATGGAACTTACAAATATATGAACCACAAGCGAATGTCAGGTGGATTACAGTAACATGGGATGAGGCAGAGGGTGGGCCCACATCTCTGGGAGTTCTCTGGCGGACGGCTGACCCAGCCAGGAGAGTCCGTGCCCACGGAGGGGTTGGTGCCAAAGCTCTCCCTGCGCTGTCACAGCTGATGGGAACGGTGCTAGGGTGCGTCAACTCATAAGTGATGAGCTTTCGCCGCGTGGTGTCACGCGGCACAGGGCACTAATGAGGTCTCAGTCGCTCAGACGGGGTCGCGGGGGAGACACGCGTCATCCCGGAGCTCGGGATCACGTATGCAGCCCTGCAGTTGGCTGCTGCAGAGCCTCACCTCCTCCTCGAGAACCAGCCCAGGAGCCACGCTTTCCGGAGGCTCTCCTGTGCTCCCAGGACAGACGGGCCTGTGTCCTCGACAGTCCCGTGGGACCCTGCACTCTCCTCCGCCTTGGGGTGTATCACACAGCGAGATAAGTGCCTTTTTGGGTAAGACTAGGCTAGGAGGGAGGAGGGATAAGGCATTTTTTTTTGTTGAGGACACGGGCCCATCTGTCTTGGGAGCACAGGAAAGCATGCCTTCTGGGCTGGTTCTTGAGGAAGGTGTTCTGTGGATCGAGACAAGGGTTTTTCATGTGAAGCAAACAGCATGAGGAAAGGCAAGGGGGTTCGAAGCAGCATGCTCTATGCACAAAACATGTATGTTTATGCACAAAACATGCATGTGCATACATATCCGTAGTGCATAAGGAATAAGAGAAGGGAGAGGAGGTTAGAGAAGAATGTATGAGAAGGGTCATGGGGTATCTATAATATATCTACACCTCCACTTCCATCTCCATCTTCATCTCCACCACCACCACTTCCATCTCCACTTCCTTCTTAGTTTCCATCTTAACCTCCACCCACCTCCTCCATCTTCATCTCTGTGTCCAGGTCAATCTCCATCTCCACCTCCTTCTCCACCTTCACCCCCATCTTCACCTCCTTCTCCTTCTCCACCTCCATCTTCACCTCCTTCTCAATCTCCATCTTCACCTCCAACTGCCTCCTTCCCAATCTCATTCTTCCCCTCCACCCACCTCTTTTTCCGTCTCCATCTGCATCTACCAGATGTCCATCTACTTTAACGTTTGTTTCTAGATCTACATTTACATCAAATCCCCAGCGTGGCCATGCCCCATGTGATAACTGAGAGAAAAGCAAAAAGTATTCCTGAAGAGTTTCCATTTCCAGTGCCCTCTGCACTGGTTCCACAGAGAACTCCCCTCCTGCGTTCCAGATGGAAAGGCCCTGACTCTGAGGAGGCAGCCCCCTCCTGCGCCCGTTAGCCTGGGCGCCCACCTCTGCTGGTAGGCCCGGGCTGCCGGAGGCGGCTCTTCGGCGGATAAGAACAACACGTGGGACTTTCATTTCCCATCTCTGGCATTAGCTTGTTCTGCAGCCACGGTTTGCTAGGTTCCACATCCCATTCCCACTCCCTGTCTCCGAGCATCGCACCTCTTGGCTATGTTCCTTGGAGCGATGACATGCATTTGCAATAATGTTTCTCTAACAGGGGCATGCCGTCCAGTGTTGATGTGCACTTACTTGCCTGTGCCAACACTCAGCAGCTGGATTTAATAATCGCAGAAAGCGTGAGGAGGGAAATAAACACGGCCCACAGCCCCTTTCTGGAGATGCTCTTCGTAGCTGTGCTTTCTCTTCAGAGTGGTTTCCTGCGTGCTGGGCACGCCTGCGTTCTGCGTGTTATTGTTCACACGATCACGTCACCAACATCCGCACCGCGTGTCTGGGAAACAATGTTGGTGTTCCCTCTCTTTTTAATATATTTTATTGCTTTTTTTTTTTTTACAGAGAGGAAGGGAGAGGGATAGAGAGCCAGAAACATGGATGAGAGAGAAACATCGATCAGCTGCCTGCTGCACACCTCCTACTGGGGATGTGCCTGCAGCCAAGGTACATGCCCTTGACCGGAATCGAACCTGGGACCCTTCAGTCCGCAGGCCGACGCTCTATCCACTGAGCTAAACCGGTTAGGGCAGTGTCCTCTCTCTTATATCTAGCCACACGGTGCCCCTCTCTGGCTTATGTCTTTTATAGGAGCTCTGCCACACCCACAGCACGAAGGACTCCAGGCAGCAGGAGGAGCAACACTAGCTCAGCCTCCGGCCTCCTACCCCTCTGCCCCTCTGCCTCCTGCCCCTCTGCCTCTTGCCCCTCTGCCTCCTGCCCCTCTGCCCTTCTGCCCCTCTGCCCTTCTGCCCCTCTGCCTCCTGCCCCTCTGCCTCCTGCCCCTCTGCCCCTCTGCCTCCTGCCCCTCTGCCTCCTGCCCCTCTGCCCGCGGCCTCCTGCCCCTCTGCCTCCTGCCCCTCTGCCTCCTGCCCCTCTGCCTCCTGCCCCTCTGCCCCTCTGCCCCTCTGCCTCCTGCCCCTCTGCCCATAGCCTCCCGCTCACAGAGGTTAAGGCCAAGCGGGCAGGGCCCATGCCTGAGAAGACTGCAAACCAGCGAGGGGGTGGGTGGGCCTCCTCGTTCCCATCACCAGGGGCCAGGAAAGAGTGGGTGACGCCGGGTCCCCCGTGGGGAGTGGAAGTGGGTGGGCAATCAGGACCATGTGGGTGGGTAAGCAGAGGGGTGGCCAGAGCGGCCAGGACGTCAGACACGGGGGACACAGGCCCGTATCTGCAGCCATGGCTGCAGCCATGGCTGCTGACCACACGGGGGAGCCATAGGGCGGGGCCAGGAGGGTCCGACAGACAGTTGGGGTGGGGGGGGGGAGCGGGAGTCAGAACCCCTCAACATTCAGGAGTCGGGTGGGAGAAAGTGCCCAGGAGCCGCATTCAGCCCCAGGAAATGCCATTCTCCAGGGGAATGGAGACGCACACAAATGTTCATCATGGCCGCCAGCATTCTCCAATGACCCCTGACCCCTGTGCTGGTACCTGGAGGGGGGCCTTTCAAAGGTGATGGGTCGTAAGGATGGAGCTGGGAGATAGGCAGGAGACAGGCAGAGGGCACCCCCACCCCTGCCCCCTCCCTCCCGCCCACCGTGCCGGACACAGACGGTAGACAGCCTCCCACGGACCAGGGACCCTCATCAGTCACGAGGCTGCTGGCCCTCGATCGCCTAGTCTCCAGGAGAAATCCGTCTTTGTAAGCCACCGGGCGTCTGGCTCCCACAGACTCCGAAGCCATCGCCAGGGAACGCACAGGAGAGGCGGGCAGAGGAGGGCACTGCTGCCCGCACTGCTCCCCGGGCACGCCCAGACCCCAGGCTGCAGAGCAGGAGGAGGGGGGCTGCCTGGTGGGAGGCCTCCAGGGACCCAGAGCTCGGCCTGCGGGGAGGGCAGGGCTCTGCCGGCTGGAAGCAGAGGGAGGACCTGCTTTCCGTCCCAGGACAGACCACAGAGGAGGGAGAAGCCATGAGGCCTTTGGGAGCGTGGTGAGGCGGCGGCGGTGACGGCCCGCGGGCCGGACTGTGTCCTGGGAGCCGATGGCGGGAGCTCGGCGGCACCGGGGCCGGTCGCGGCTGCGGCCTCTGTCCTCAGGCCAGCGTTTCTCCGGAGGTTCCTGCCAGGACTCCCGCCGCAGCGCCCGCCCTGGTGAGTGAATCACCCACACACTCGTCCGGCAGCAAAGCCAGTGGGGGCTGCTCTCTCCCGGCCCCTCCCGGCCGCCCTGCGTCACTGGCGAGCCCACAGCCCCGGGAGCGGTGCTGTGAGCCCAGGGGTCGGTGGATTAATTTTTAACGAAATCCATGGGATCGATGGGCATTAATGAGGGATAATTCTGTCTGTGTGCACTAGGAAGAACCAACTTCAAAGAATGTGAGAAGCATTTGCTGGGAGAATCAGCAGGAATCGAGCTCAGCGGACAGCGCTGCCCTCCCCTTCCCTGCCTGCCCTCCCCCCTCCCCACCCCCCAGCCTGTGCCCGGACCTCCGGCCTCACGGCTGGGCTCCCCGACGGGGGTCTGGGCCACAGAACCCACCGCAAGGCTCGGGCCACCCCCTTCCCTGCGGCCGGGCCTTCATCCTCAGAGCGGCCCACAGTGGCCCGGGCCCCACCGCCCGGGAGTCAGGAAAACTCTGAGTGCGGGAAAGAAGCCCCGCAGCCTGAGGTCAGGTCAGAGGACCAAAGGCCTTGGCCATCGGCTCTCGCATCCATGCAAATCTGATCACGAATAACATTAAGAACGCACAGCATCCGCGGAGAACACGGAATTGGTGAAACATTTCCTGGAAAGCAAACCCAGTTTCCTTTAAAACCTCCGAACCCAGGCACCCTGTGGCCCGGTGATTCCAGGCAGAAATGCAGAAGCAAATTCCAGAAATCCAAGCCCAGATTCCCGCTTTCCGCACCTTCTCCTGAAGAAGGGCCATCAGGTTACTAAATGTGGGGTCTCCAACACAGAAAACGGTCCCACCCGGCGTGGTCGGCCCATAAAGTGCCATCACCAGACCTAAGGAGCCGTTTGTAAAGGAAGTCAGGGCACAGGACAGTTCCCAGCGGACGGAACGTGGGGAGAAGCAGGAGAGAGAACTGACGCGCTCTCCATTTTGCGAGAACAGGTCTCTGGGACAAGGGATCTGGTTGGCTTTCTCCAAGTTCTGCAGCTTTAACCATCGCACACAGAAAGACAATTCCTCCGCGGCCAGAGGAGTCCTCTGTTCCCGCTTAGCCGAGCCACACACTCAACAGCCCATTCTGTTCTCCGAGGTCACACCGGGTCACCGCGTCCCAGAGGCAGCAGGCTTCACGCCTCCCTCTGTATCCCAAGTGCCAGTGTGACGCAGACCTCTGCCCCGGTGCGTCTGGCCGGCGGGCTTGCTGTGAAATCCATCTCAGGCTGACACCACTTCCACTCTGTGCAGAGAGGAAGGGGCAGGGAGGGAGGGAGGGAGGGAGGGAGAGAGGGAGGGAGGGAGAGAGAGAGAGAGAGGGAGAGAGAGAGAGAGAGAGAGAGGGAGTGAGAGAGAGAAAGACATCCATGATGAGAGAGAATCATGGATCGACTGCCTCCTGCACGCCCCCCACTAGGGATGGAGCCCACAGCCCGGGCCTGTGGCCTGACCGGGAACCGAACCCTGACCTCCTGGTTCTTAGGTCGACACTCAGCCACGGAGCCACGCTGGCGGGCACCTTTGCTCGTTATTGATGAAGCACACTGATGTCAGAATGGCCCGCAGAGCTGCATGAGCGCTGTGTATTTCCCACCTAGCACAGCCGCGGGACAGTTATGCTCAGGCAAAAAGCCGGTGTCCTCAGCCTCAAAGTCAAGGTTACGTCTGCGGCCGTGTGCTGCCCGGTGGGGCGCCCTTGCTTCTACCCCGGGAACCTCTGTCTGGTGAACAAATGAGGAAATTGATCTCCAAGGGGCAACAGGCTTTCCCGAGATAGTTATTATCCATGTGGAGGGGGATCAGCCGAGCCCCCTGGATGGTGCGCAGGGTTGCTAGTTCACACATAAACGCAGAAAAGTAAAGACAGTCTCTGATAAATGTCCCTATTTCTCAAGCATCCTCTTCAACATCTTCTCATTGTTGTTTTTCACTATACATTTGTACATTTTGGTATATTTCTATTTTTGACAAAATTTAAGTTATAAGCCTTATGACTGTGTCCCCGTTTCATTTGTTTTAATTACATGTGTTCCAATTTCATTACAGAAGTCACGCTAAGCTGCTTGGCTGAGTGCCTACTCTGTGTTACTGTGGTGATGCTCTTCCTGTTAACACGTTCTGATGGATTGTGGCTGGTACACGTGAGAGCCGCTGATTTATTCATGGTGAGTGTGTGCCGGGGACGTTACCGACTTCTCCGGCCTCTGCTTTTGTTTTCCAGCTCCTGCTCGGGGTTTCCGCAGTATGCATTCCCATAAGTTCCAAGCAGTGCTCCTGCTAACTTCTTTGCAATTTTTCTAATTCTGTTTGCTTTCTCTTCGCTAAAAGTCTCTGCTGGCATATTCAAAGCAGCGTGAAATCATAGACGTAGAGAGTACGTGTCACTGTGGTGCCGGCCCTTTCAGGGATGATGCCAGAGGCTGAATTTGGGCTGAAACAGGTTAGAGAGGGAGAGGGAGAGGGAGGGGGAGGGGGAGGGGGAGGGGGAGGGGAGGGGGAGGGGGAGAGGGAGGGGGAGGGGGAGGGGAGGGGGAGGGGAGGGGGGGAGGGAGATAGAGAGGGAGGGGGAGGGGAGGGGGAGGGGGAGAGGGAGAGGGAGGGGGAGGGGGAGGGGGAGGGGGAGGGGGAGGGGGAGGGGGAGGGGAAGGGAGGGGAGGGGAGGGGGGAGGGAGATAGAGAAGGAGGGGGAGGGGAGGGGGAGTGGGAGAGGGAGAGGGAGAGGGAGAGGGAGGGGGAGGGGCTGGGAGAGAGGGAGAGGGAGAGGGAGTGGGAGAGCCGGGCAGAGGGGGAGGGAGAGGGGGAGGGGGAGAGAGAGCCTGCGGGAGACGGGCTTCTGAGAGGAAGGGGTGAGGCGGCTCTTCAAAGTAAAGGCAACATGGAGACATCTGTTGAAAAAGCAGTAATAAAGGCAACAAAAATATTTGATTCATGAAATTACAACAGAGATTCAAATCAAAGGTTAGGAAAAAAGGGGAACTGTCCTCTGTAGAATTAATCTACGTGAGGTTCTCATTTGTGCTGGCTCGTTAGGCTGTGAGGGATTCTCAATGGAGCATATTAAGTCGCATAAAATTAGAATAAACTATCACAGCCGCCGCCCCGGGCACCCCGGCCACCCACGCCACACGCTCCGCCTCCAGCCTGCCTGCACCGCAGGAGCCTCAGTCAGGTCCCGGGACTCGGGGCGGACGAGCCAGACTTAGACACGGGCCCCCAGGTTCCCCCCGCCCACTGGGGCCCCCTGGGGCACAGGACCAGTCATGCGGGGCTGTTTCTATAGTAAAAACAAACGGGAGCCGGTGTCGGTGGTGGGCATGGCGACAGCCTTCCGCCGAGAGGCGGTGCCCGGTGCGTGGCTGGCACCTTCTGCCCGGCGTGTCCTGGGAGGTTCTGGGAGGTTCTGGGAGGTTCTGGAAGGTTCTGGGGATCTGGGCTCCGTCTCTACCGCACTGCTGCCCGTCTCAGGGCCGCTCGCCGAGCACAGGGTTGGTGCCCGCCGCCGGGTCCTCAGGGACAGAGGGCATAAGCCATGTGTGTCCTCAGGGAGCGCAGGGCAGGGCACAATAGGTTTGCAGTTGTTTGTATGGAAAATAATAGGATAATGAATAAATCATAATTCAAGAGTAACTGTGCTTTGAGTACTGAAAACTGTGACCCTAACGGCCCACCCCTGTATTTATCCGCTTTGTCCTGTTAGAGTCAGCTCTCACCCATGGCTGCATCCCCAGGAGCTGCTCACAGTCTCACAACTCAGAGGCCAGTGAGACGTACACACACACACACACGTGTCTCCCGGGCTCACACACACATACACACACACACACACACGTGTCTCCCGGGCTCACACACACACACGTGTCTCCCGGGCTCACACACACACACACACACACACGTGTCTCCCGGGCTCACACACACACATCTCCCAGGCTCACACACACACACACACACACACACGTCTCCCGGGCTCACGCACACACGCACACACACACATGTGTCTCCCGGGCTCTCTCTCTCTCTCACACACACACACACACACACACACACACGTGTCTCCCAGGCTCACACACACACACACACACACACACACACGTGTCTCCCGGGCTCTCTCTCTCTCTCTCACACACACACACACACACACACACACGTGTCTCCCGGGCTCACACACACACACACACACACGTGTCTCCTGGGCTCTCTCTCTCACACACACACACACACACACACACATACACACGTGTCTCCCGGGCTCACACACACACACACACACGTGTCTCCCGGGCTCTCTCTCACACACACACACACACGTGTCTCCCGGGCTCACACACACACGTGTCTCCCGGGCTCACACACGCACACGCTCTCTGGGCCCTGGAACGGACGAAGGGCACAGGCCGCCCAGTGGGGGGACCGCCCATACAGACCTTCCCCGCGGAGCCGCCCCTGAGGGTCAGTGCCATCACCACATCCAGGGCTCTCTCGGAAGCGAACGCGCTCCACACACATGAAGTCACGTGGGACACAGGCTCTGCATGTTGCCACCGGGAAGAAGGCGGGCCGTGTCCCCGTGGTCCCAACACCATCGGAGAGCTCGACACACGTTCTGTGTCAGCCACTGCTCAGCGAGTGACGCACGCATTTTCCTCCGAGGACAGCTATTCCCTGCGTGAACGACCAGAGTCCACCGCAGACAACAGTGAATGAGAGGTGTGCACGGCCCTGGCCCGTGTGGCTCAGGGGACAGAGCATCGGGTTGTGGACTGAAAGGTCCTGGGTTCAATTCCCGGCCTGGGCACAGGCCCGGGCTGTGGGCTCCATCCCCAGTGGGGGGCGAGCAGGAAGCAGCTGACCCATGATTCCCTCTCCTCACGGATGTTTCTCTCCCTCTCCCTCTCCCTCCCCCTCGGAGATCGGTTTTAAAGGGGCAGTCACTGCGCAGCCCCAGCGGCGGGCAGACGCACTGGACCTGTCTCTCCTGCTGAGGTGGCGCCAGCCCATGAGCTGGTCCATTAGTCCCTCAGACCTGGCTGTCCGGGCCAGCAGACAGGGTGGGCATTTACGCTGTAATTACCTGATTTGCATAGCTAATTACCCGCACTGCGTGTGCTGGGACCGAGCCAGCAGCCCAGCCGGGCTGACAGCCAGCGGGCGCGGCTCCGGCTCTGCTCTGCCCGCGGTGCGTTCACTGAGCGCCGACCACTGCCCACGCCCCCTCCTGCCCGCGCGCTGCGCAGGGGCGACGGTTTATGGTTGTTTTCCAATTACCCGGCCGAGCTAATGCACGTAGATTGCTCTGCAGGCAGGTGTTAGCGAGCGCAGGGAGCACTGGTTACTGAGCGGTGACCACGCCTCAGGAAGCGGGGCCGCCGGCGCCCGTGAGAGAAGCACATGCCACGTGGGGGCTGTGTCCACGTGGGGGCTGTGTCCACGTGGGGGCTGTGTCCACGTGGGGGCTGTGTCCACGTGGGGGCTGTGTCCGGGGGGCGTGCGTCCACGTGCGGGAGAGAGGAAGGGCGAGAAGCTCTCGGGGGGAAATCGGCCGGGTTGCCTCTGGGTCTCAGATGGAGCCAGGGAGGGGAGGGCCGCCAGAGGCGGGGACCATCGGCCCTTGGGGAAGGCAAGTGGCAACCTAAACAGTTGGCCCTGGGGCCTGGCTAGTGTGGCTCAGTGATTGAGTGTTGACCCATGAACCAAGAGGTCACAGGTCAATTCCCTGTCAAGGGCACAAGCCCAGGTTGCAGACTCGATCCCCAGAAGGAGGCGTGCAGGAGGCAGCTGATGGATGTTTCTCCTCTCCGATGTTTCTGTTTCTCTCCCTTCCTCTCTCTATCAAACCAATGAAAACATTTGAAAATAAACAAACAGCTGGCTCTGGGAAAACAAAGGTGCCACGGTCCCCACGGCCCTGCCCAGTCTTTGGGAGCGCCTGGGGTCAGGGGCCTGAAGGATGAGGGGTCACATGCTTTTGGCTGATTGGCAGGGGCCACAGGTACTATGAGTGACGCTCAGCCTCGGGCTGTGGGCCAGGGCCTGGGAGACAGTGGGCAGGAGTGGGGAGGGATGGGTAATAGGAACAAGCATCAGGGGGCTCATGCTCAGACTTCGGGATGGTTTCTGAGTGAGAGACTTGAAGCGAGAGCATTTGGTGGCATGTGGATTATGTATCTCAATAAGCCTGCGCCCCCTCCCCACAGACAGATGCTAGTGAGTCAGCTGACAACCCACCCTCTGGAGTATCTTCCTGTCAGCTCCACAGTGAGTCCAGCAGTCACTCCTCCCCGCTGACCGGCGAGGCGTCCGAGGGCAGGCGGCTGCTCAGTGACACGTCCAGGGGACGGTGGATGCGGATGAGGCAGCGACACCTGTGTCTCCTGTGACAGAGGTGGGTGCTGTCCCGTTCCCGCCGACCAGCACTGCCCGGGGGCTGCCGCCGAGCCGGGCCGCCGTGAGTGGGTCTGCCGCCCCCATCCCGAGGCCCTGAGGCCCGCAGGGAGCAAGGGGCACGTTTCTTGGACTTCGAAGCAGCAACGCTCGTCTGCTGTGATGTTTCCTTCCTCCGACGTTCAATCCTTCCTCCTCAATTATTCGCTTCGGAGCGCTCAGCAAGCTCTGGAGACCATGCCATTCCTCACAGCGTCAGCCCGAAGGGAGGGCTGCCGGCCTCTGAGGGACACAGTGAGAGGGCTCCTCCCTCTGTCCGTGGTCCTGAAGACATGAGAGAGAGAGGAACTCGGAGCCGACCTGTGATTGGGTTTTCTTTAAGGCAGGGACACATGCATCCCATTTCCTCTTTAGGAAAGCAGCGTCATTAGCGCTCCGCAGGCGGAGGGGAGGGGCCCCGGGGTAACAGGTGCTGAACGAGCCACGGGAGGGCCCTCCGGCGAGTCCCCAGAGTCACACGATCACATTACAGGGGACGCTTCGTTAAAATGGAACCCTTCTTAAACGCCTCGTCTTCAGGCTGAATTAGTGGCTCCAGGGTTTGCCGGCTCCAGAGGACTCGGGCCGCGCCGTCTCCTCCGCGTGAACAATCATGTCCGTCCCGGCCTCTGGAGTGAGGCGGCAGGAAGGACGCTCCCGGTCCGGGCTGTAGGACGAGAACGGGCGCCGTCAGACGGGGGAGGCCGGGCCGGCGTGGATGCTGGTGGGGGGCTGGGCCCTGGGAAGCCGGGGTTGGGCGGGGCAGCAGGAGGCCACTGGGCAGACCGGCCCCTGCTCCATCCCAGCCGGCGCTGGGACAGTGTCCCCCAGAGGCTTAAGGTCTCCCTGTCACAGGGCAGCACAGTGAGTTTCATTCTGGAAACGGAGCCAGAAGCCAGAGGCAGGAATAGCAGATTCTCAAGATAAAGTGACTTTTATTTATTTATTTTTTTATTATTAAATTATTATCTGTGTACCATTTTAACATTGTCCCCTCTCCCATACATACCCTCCCTCCCCAGAGTTTTGTGTCCATTGGTTGTACTTATATGCATGTACACAAGTCCTTCGGTTGATCTATTATCTCCCCCAGATCTCCCTACCCTCCCCGCTGTAATTTGACAGTCTGCTTGTTGCTTTATTAAGACAAAGTGACTTTTATGTAAATGCGGGGGCCAGACATGGCAGGGGTCTCCCTTTTCCTTGTCCAGCAGGGAAAGAGATGAACAAACCCATTCTAAGTGGAGGCGACCAGGTATTGAGAAATAATAGAAAGAAACACGCAGAAATATTGTAGAAGCAAGCTGGGAGCCAGGTGGGACGCCATTCTCTCTGATGGAGGGCAGGACTACCACCCTGAGCCAGGCAGCACGTTTATTTCATACCCCCAATGCCAGGAAGTACCACCAAAACTTAGGGTCAAAGGAGCTGATCTGCATTCCTGAGTAGGCCAGAGCCTTCCTGGTGCTTGCCTGGATTTACATATCAAAGCCCACTAGGCCGACACCTGGGCTGATATGAAGGCCAAGCTAACATGTCCAGCCTCATTGGGGAAGCATGTTCCCAGGGCGTTGCTCTGCCTATCGCCCTGAATTCAGCTGAGGGTAATTAAAGAAATGCCCATGTGTCTTTCCAGGGGGCCCTCTACACGTGAATCTTACATGAAAAGAATACTTAACGTCAGCAAATCTTCCTGAGCAGGTTGAACTATGTGGCATGTGATTTGTGTGGCATGTGATTTGTGTGGCATGTGACTTATATGACATGTGACTTATGTGGCATGTGATTTGTGTGGCATGTGATTTATGTGGCATGTGATTTGTGTGGCATGTGACTTATATGACATGTGACTTATGTGGCATGTGATTTGTGTGGCATGTGATTTATGTGGCATGTGATTTGTGTGGCATGTGACTTATATGACATGTGACTTATGTGGCATGTGATTTGTGTGGCATGTGATTTATGTGATGGTCGGGAAGCCCTCGGAGACAGGGCTGCACACATTTCCCAGGTGAGGACGCAGAGAGCTGGGTGTGCACCCACACGTCAGCGCCAGGGCCGTGTCTCCGGAGAAGGCGGTCTGGCTCCCAATCCCTGTGGTGAGCATCTCTCAGAGTTTTAGGCAGACAAAAGGCTGACGAAAGGCCCTGAAGGCGTCCTGGCCAACAGGAACACACCAGCACCCACACGCCTGCTCAGGAACCTGCCACCCTCCGGAGGCCACTCAGGGGAGACGACCAGGGACCAGTGGTGGGGAATGAAGCCAAAGAATCTGGAGGGCCCAGCTTCTGGGAGGTGCTGGCAGAGATTGTCACTGTCAGCTCTTGCTGTGTAACAAACAACCCCAGAGTCTCTTTCCCAGCACTGACTTCTTGCTCACATATTATGGATCTGTGGGGTGACTCGCCTCCACCCCTCCCCCACTCTCAAAGGATTAGCAGGCCACGGAGCGTGTTTTTCCCAGACAGTAGCAGCACACGGAAAGCCCTGCCTGTGCCCAGCAGCTGCTACCAGCTGTGAACGAGGCACAAGGCACAGATCAACGCTGAGGGTGAGGAAGGCATGCCGCCTTCGTGGTGTGAATACAAAGGCGAAGAGCAGAGGGGGACAGGGAGGGGGACGAGCTGAGGCCAATGACGGTGGAAACTCCCCTCCAGAGACAAACACTCCTGTGAGGGGAGACAGCACCAGCACCCACATCGCTCCCTTCCACCCGCACCTCCGGGAACTGTGCTCACAGTTAGAGCTCCGCGCCCGCCATGGAGAACAAAGCACGAATCTCTCCGTTTCACTCGTTATCCGACTCCCGAGATGCCTCCCCTGCCCCTCCCCACCTCCTCACTCTACCGCCCACGGGTCCCATGTAACCTTCCTTAGGCCTTTTATTCTCCTGTAAAGTGAACCACAAAACTGCTCCTCTTCAGAGCACTTTCTCCTTCCTTTGAGATTTATTTCCCGGGCTGGCCCTCGGTCTCGGATCAAATAAACTCCGTACTCCCTCCTGTTGGTAGAGAACCGCTTTGGATGAAAAGCGTAAGAGTCTTTAATTTCTCCCAAGATCTCCCATTAAATGTTAAACCTAGTTGCACTCGCTTTTACCCAATGTGAAGAGACTATTTGTGTTTTGTTTTTTAACTATATTGGGAATAAGACTTTATCTTCTGTCCTAAGTTGTCAGAAAATTGTGCCATGGATGGGATACTCTTCGGACAGTGCAGTCATCATTTTTGGAAGTGGCCAGAAGCCAGGGTGATCAGTAAGTTTGTTGGAAGGCGCATCCCAAATGGCCTTACCGGCCGAGGCAGAGCCGAGACAATGGAAATGAGCGAGGACAGAACTCCCTCCGCTGGTCTGGGGAAAGGGGAGGGCAGGGGTTCCGTTTGCTTTTCTCACACCTGCGTGAACCACCACAACATTCCTTACAGCTGCCCCTGCAAGACAGGGACCCGAGAGGGCTGAGGAGGGCAATGCCAGGCTGAGCCCACTGAGGCTGCCCGGGAGGCAGGCCCGGGCGGTGTGAGGGAGACAAGCAGGAGGCTCATCTCCAGGAGTCCATCCACGACGAGCTGAGCCAGTCAGGAGGCAGCCAGGCGCCATCAGGTGAAGCAGTCAGTGCCAGTCTCTGGAACAGCAATACCCGGCGGTGCCAATGCCAAGATGGGGGAACGCAAGCCAGAGCCTGGGGCAGGCGACGGGAGGCCTCTGGCGATCAAACATCCCAGGCCAGAGAAGGCCCCAAGATGCTCTGCTCTGCTGAAGGGTTGTAGGCAGGCTATAAGTTCTAATAACAGCATAGAACCTTCTAGAAGGACTCACTTGCAATCTTACCAAATGGAACACGGAAGCAGCATTACCTTTGCCATATTCTTTCTGGAGAAGAGCAAGCCACAGGCCCGCCCACACACACTGGGAGAAGACCAGCGGCGGAGAGAGCCAGGAGGCAGAGCACGAAGCTCTCCACACGGGCCTTCTGTTTTATGTTTTAAATAAATGTTTACTGATTTCTAAGAGGAAGGGAGAGAGAGAGAAACATCAGTGATGAGAGAGAATCATTGATCGGCTGCCTCCTGCACGCCCCCCCCCCCCGCCCCAGTGAGGATAGAGCCTGCAACCTGGGCATGTGCCCTGACTAGAATCGAACCCGGGACCTTTCAATCTGCAGGCCGACTGAACCACACCAGCCAGGGCCACAAAGGCCTTCTTTTCCTGGGGCGGTGGCAGGGAAGAGGGGGTAGGGTGGCTGGTGGAAAAAAGTCAAACAAAACCCCAAACTGCACCCACCCCTGCCTATGACGCTCTCCATCTCATTCTAAGAAAGACCTTCCTACTTTGAGGCTTAGAATAGAGGCACGGAGGGTAGTGAGGCCACTGGAGGTGTCCAGCAGAGACAGAGCCCTTGGCCGGTGAGGATTCTGGGAAAAGATTAAGTACTTGCACTCCACACCTTTGGACATCCATTTTATAAAACCCTGGGAAGGACATGAACATGGGCTGACCACCTCTTACTCATCAGACACCGTTATAGATGCCTTACACCCGCTGCTAAAGTACCGGCCCAACTCCACAGAGCCCGCGGCGTCTCGTAGAAAAGGGAAATGCAATGCGGAGAGAAAGAGAACCTTCCAGGATTCCACACCCAGAGAACGTCGGAGCTGGGGTTCACCAGAGCTGCCCACGCTTTCCTGTTATTTCATGGGAAGCTGTGCCGGCTCCCCCCTCAGCCCTCGCCCGTGGGCCTGGCACGTGAGGAATGAGAGTGCGAGATCACGATGTGAATTTGATTTTGTTCGGCCTCTTTAATTAGCGACTAATCACATTACCCTGCGCGTCGGGGAGGAAAACAAATAGGGCGGCAGCATCTGCGGAGCCTGCTGCTCCCGCGGGCTGGCAGGAAGGGAATGAGGAGGAGAAGCTGGAACACACCTCTGAAGACAGAAATGAAATATGACGCTCCAAGCGACACGGGACCTTCCTCTGCCTGCCGGCTCTCCTGAAGTCAAGAAAATGTCGCCTGGCTGGAGCCGGGAGGAACGTGAAAAATAAAAGCTTTGCCCTTTAGCAGGGGTGGGAACAAAAAGATTTATCGAAAATCCAGTCTCAATTCAACTCTCCAAATCCCAGGGCTCCCCTGGAGACAGAATGTAAAGTTCCCGGAGAAGTCCGGCCCTGCTATTGGCTGGAAATACTTCCACGTTCCCTAATCCTCCCTGTGGAGCTCCCATCTCTGAAAAAGTTGTCAAGTATAGAAGAAGGAGAAATATCCTATGTGATAAAAGCCCAATATGCTAAGTGCCCAGTCATCCATTCAACCAATCAAGGGTAATATGCTAATGATATGCTAAGGTTGCTCAATTGCTTGCTATGACATATACTGACCACCAGGGAGCAGATGCTCCAACTGGTCAGTTAGCTTGCTGCTGGGATCTGGCTGATTGGGACTGAGTGAGATGGGCTGGACACACCCTGGAGCTCTCCCTTGGTCCCTCCTGGCTGGCCAACCTCCCATGTCCCTTTCCAGCTCCGATTATGCACCAGTAGGGTCCCTTGACCTGACCTGCACCCTCCTGCAATCCAGGACCCCTTGGGGGATGTCGGAGAGCCGGTTTCAGCCCGATCCCGCAGGCCAGTTTGAGGGACCCCCGTGGTGCACAAATTCGTGCGCCGGCCCTCTGGTAAAGCAAGAAGAGAGTATTCCTTTAGCCATGTTCATAAAAACCGAAATAGGCAGCTGTTTGGAGAAGGGAGGGTTGTAAGAAGGGACTCTCGCAGTAATTAAGAGCAGAGCGAGGTAAGATGGATGGAAGTCCAGCTTCAGAGGAGGAGGAGGTGCAACAGGCCTGCTCCTCCCCGCAGATGTCCTAAACTCCAGTCCAGGAATATCCATCATATTTCACCCACCTTTACAGGTGATAATTGTTAGGTGATTTCAGGTGTTAGATGTTAGGGTTTGGCCCGTGACATGGGATGTGAAAGAATTCACAACTGAAGGAAGAGATGCACCCAGGAGGTTTCCTGTACTTTCCTCGAAGGAAAAGGGCCGGTGCATTGCTAACCAATGTAAGGGCAAGAACACACGGATCCTTCACCTCTCAAGTCCTGGCTGTGCTAAGTGATGAGGAAGGGAGGAAGGTTTGGGGCTGAGGCTGAGTTCGTTTTTTAAGAGACAGTCCCGCAGAGTCTAGGGAAGTAGGTGTCTTATCAGTATTTTTCCCAAGGCTGCACAACATTCTTAGAGCAAAAGTTATGAAGAGTTCAAAAGAGGCTTGTTTGAAGAATAGGGTGGAATGGAGCGTTCTACCAAGTAGAGATTTTGTTGGTGCAAATTATCCCTGAGTTGTGAAAGCAGCAGGGGGAAGGTGGTTGCAAGAATGCAGCCTTGAGAGTAGCTCATCTTGCCTTGCAGTTTGAAGCGAGGGGCTGTTTGAACCAGGGGAGCTTGCAATCTTGGGGTTTAATTACCAGAGGCTTCTCATAAGTTGTGGAAGGCCACAGCAAAGAAAAAGAAAGACCTTTTCTTCTGCCCTTACATTAGGTGCCATTCCTTATTCTAAATGTTGGTACTGGAACCACAGAACAAAATGGCCCTGTCCTGTTTAATAAGATACTGAGTTGCTTCTCAGGGACAACTGACCACATTGCAAGCCATGCAGCTGAAGCACATGCAGAGGAGAGAACTTTGTCCTCCAACTGCTCCCAGAACCAAAGTCTCGCCCTGACACACAGACACGGGGACCCTAAGGACAGGGACTCATCAGGAACCGGAACAGGAAAAGCAGAGTCAAAGGGCCCTCTGCTGTCCAGGAAGATCTGGGGCGGATACTCCTTCACCACAAAGACGCCACAATTAAAACTCGCCCTGTAAGTGACCCCACATCCCTGTTCCCCCTCATCCCTTAGAGCCTGCCCTGTACCCTGGATTGGGGATTCAGGTATTGGCTTTCTTTTTTTTTCCCCTTATCATCTGGCTGCCTTTCAGAATAAACCCTTCCCTTGTTGCACACTCGGTGCTTCAGTGATTGGCATTGCTGCACGTTGGGCATAAGGACATGGGTTTGATTCCAATATCAGAAATATACACCATTTCTCTCAAGAGCCCCAGAAAAACTGGTGCGACAGTGGGGTGTTTCTTAGACCCGTGGTTGGCAAACTGCAGCTCTTGAGCCACAGGCGGCTCTTTGGCCCCTTGAGTGTGGCTCTTCCACAAAATACCATGGCCTGCGTGAGTCTATTTTGAAGAAGTGGTGTTAGAAGAAGTTTAAATTAAAAAAATTTGGCTCTCAAAAGAAATTTCACTTGTTGTGCTGTTGGTATTTGGCTCTGTGGACTAATGAGTTTATAGACCACTGCCCTCGGGTGACAGGGACCCAGAGCAGAGGCCCTTTGACCCACATCTGGTGGGTCAGGGACTAAGAAGAGTTGATATGCAATACTTCCAACAATAATTTTAAAAGAAAAATGAAAAAAATTACCCTTAAACAAAAAAACTACAGCAAAACAAACAAACAAAAACATAAAAAGGAGAGTTGGCCAAACAATTAACATTATAATAGCACTTTAGTTACATTCAATATAAATAAATATGCTAATGGAGCCAGAATGGTTTTCCATTGAGCAAGGAAGCCAGGGGCTAATCTCCACAGGCAGACTGCCTCCTGGGAGCCTGGGCTCCAATGTTCCCATCTCTGGAACCTTGAACAAATTCTGTGAACTCTCCGAGCACAATGAGCACACCCACAGACCCGTGTCATGGTGGTTTTAAAATGGGGATAACCAGAGGTCCCTGTGGTCAACACGCTACCTAATGTGTATTTTTATCTTATGCAAATGCTGGCAATTATTTTCACGATAAATTAGGTGCAGAGACCTGGATGTGTTCCCTTCATGGAGTGTTTATAATCCCGTAATCTTCCATAGAACCTCCTCCGGGAGCCAAAGGGCCACGGGGAGGGAGAGCGTGCTCTGGGGTCAGAATGTGTTGCTTCTGGCGAGGGCCGCCGAGCTGGACTTGTCCTGGCAATTCCTGGCTCGTTACAGAAGGCTGAGTTATTTCTTTAATAAAACGGTGTTGGCACCGGAAGAAACACTCGTTCAGAACGTCGGGGCAGCCGGGCTAGAAACGAAGACACTGGCCATGTTTCCAAGATGACCCGTAGCAAGTGCCGTTATGAGAGGACGCCAGGTCTCCGTGCGACAGCGGAGGAAGGAGAGCCTCGGGCGCACCCTCCTTCCGGCATCAGGCACCACAGCACGGACTCCGGCGCCTCAGCCAGTTCGCCCAACTTCGGACCCTGCCAGCCCCGATCTCAACTGTGATCTTACCGTCCTGCCTCCCTCCCTCGGCTGCATGGCCCTGCCCTTTGCAGCAGCATCAGATGGCACGAGCAGAGCAGGACGTGGGCCAGGGGCAGAGGTCACGGGAGCCTGGCAACGGGCAAAGCTACAAGCCCGTGCACACCACGCCCTTAAGCACCACCCCCTGGAGAGGACATCAGGGCAGCACCAGGTTGGCTGAGGCCAGCACATGGCACGGAACCTTCGGAAAGCCAGGGCCACGATCCCTTCCTTCTCACTCAAAGTCCAGGGAGGAAGCAAAGTAAAACCCACGGACCACTGAGCAGCAGCCTCAGTGCCCACACAGAAACACAGTGTGCGGACGGGGAGCCCTCCGGCCAGGAAGGGGCTCTGGGGGTCACAGGAAGGCCCACAAAGCGAAAGGGGGAGGCTGTTACCTTCCCGACGACAGACGCCACGCGGGGTCCAGGCGGCGTGGGGGGGGGGGGTGAACAGAGGGCTCCCCCACACCGAGGGCGGTGACTTCGGCTCCGTGGCCGTCAGGGCGCTCACAGAAACAGCCGCCGGGCTCTGCTCCCGCGGATGACACAGGCTGGACGCAGCTCTCTGACGTGGCTTCCAGGGCTTTGTCGGCTCAGGAGACTCTCAGGCCCAGTCTCCATTTTGTGTTTAGTTTTAACATGGCTGACAGGCCGCGGGGAGGTTCCCGCGAGGCCACAGGCGGGGGGAGGACTGGTCAGGAAAGAACAGGTCTGTCTGTCACCTCCTCACGCAGGCGCGGCCTGGCGAGCCTCAGGGTCAGCCTGGTACTGTGGGGACACCACTTCCGCTTAAAAACACGTCGGCTACACACGTCAGCTACACACGTCAGCAGCCTCGTGGTTTGGTGAACCGAGATCAACCGATTCGTAGTGGGAAACAGGCCGGCCAGAGGCAGACAAGTATCACGTGGTCTCACTCAGGTGTGGAACCTAATGACCTAAATGAACTCACCAACAAAACAGAACCAGAGACATGGACAGACTGACACATTTCGAAGGGAAAGGGGGTGGTGGGAAGAGACTGACCGAAGAACTCATTGCACATCGGCATAACCCGCGGACGGGCAGTAGGGCTGTGAAGACTGGGGAGGACGCGGTGGCCGCCTCCCTGCCGGGGCCACGCCACCTTCCTCACATCACTCACCCACCGGTCATTCCGTTTCCAAAACCGAAACCAGGAAAGTCAGAGGCGAAAGGGGACCCGAGGCAGGTCCCTCTCGGGGAAGGGAATTCCCAGGTCTTTGCCAAGGCCAAGATCTGTCCTTCCCCTCTGAGGCCGGGCAGCCCACCCCCCACACCGGGCCTGGGGTGTCCGAGCAGGGCCCTGGACGGGCACATGTGGCACAGACGTGACGGCCCAGGAGGTGCTTGGACGGCACGCGCAGAGCAACCTGGGAGGGCCCTGGAGGGGGCGGTGCCTGCACACACACGTAGCAGCCGAGGCCGGAATGCGGGAGAGACCCTGTGACCCACACAGGACGGAGCCTCGTGCTGGAGGAGGAGGCATTCCGAACCGCGTGGGAGCAGCAGAGGCCGGACCCGGTGCCCGTGACCGCGGCGGCCCGGCCCTCCAGCCCGCGCTCCAGCCCGGCTCCGCACACCGTGTCCGGCCCGGCTTCCAGGGGCTGCCGTCCGGTGATGGATGCGGCGCGGCGGCGCTTCTGGCAGAAATAACAAACCCAGGAAGGTGACAAATGGCTCAGCGCAGTGAGGGGCCCGCCGGCCCGGACAGAACGTACAAGGCTCCTGTCCGCCTCTGGAGGGAGGCGTGAGAGGCGCGGGGGCCGGGCTCAGCCTGTGCCGGAGGGTTTTTATCTGGGTCTCCCGCAGGGCGCGGTGGAAGCAGCAGCCCCTGAGGCCTCGGGCTCGGCGCTGGTCTGACCGGGAGGCCTGGGGCCAGGCGGCCTGCTGGGTGACACGGGTTCCTCTAAACATGTCCCACTCCCCCCTGAATGTTTCTGAGAACACTGACAAAGCTCACAACGTGTGCTAGGTTCTGCTTCTTTACTTGTGAATAATTATGAGATAGCAGTCAATATCTTATCAAATATTAAGGATGTCAGCAACATTCTGATTCCATCGTGCTGAGCTGCTCCTAAGAGGAGAGAGCCTTTCGAACCCAGCCACACGAGGAAACAGAGGAGACGGAGGCCGGCTCTTCCCTGGGGAGGGGGTATGGAGGGCAAAGGGAGGTGAGGGGGCGGGCGTAACCTTCCCGAGTCAGACCCCAGGGCAGTGGCCACCTCCTCAGCCACTCTTCGATGGGCGATAACCCAGTTTTCCAGTGGAGTCTGACACAGGACCAGCTGGACACGAGGGGCTGGTGACCACAATGGGCCGGGAAGGTCTGCAGGACGGAGCAGGAGCGGCTGCACACACAGGACAAGCCCGGCTCCCAGTGGTGAAGCCGGAGCTCCTCACCCCGAAACCCAGAGCCCTGGTGGAGGGGAGGGGCCCTTCAGCAGGAAGGTGCCCGGGTGAGGCCTCAGGGGCCGCGGCCCGAGCCCCTTCCTGCACCTCAGACTTGGATCTGGGTCAGCCAACTCGGTGAGCTCCGCATGCTCAGCGTTAGCCCTCGGAGGTCAGATCTGTCACCAGCCGCCAGGAAATCCATGCCACATCCTCATCCCCATCAGTGCCCTCAGCCATACCTCGATGAAGAGGAATAACCATTGAGAGCGCTTAAACACGCCTGAATTCTGGGAGCAGGTGGCCCTGCCGGGCCACATGAGCGTGCCTCTGGGGCTGTGGCTCCGCTGGCTTTGTTTTTGTTTTTATCTGGAACCGTTATTGACTATCAGCGTTTCTTGTGAATGGGAAAATCAATGTCCTCTCCCGCAGTCAATGGGCAGGGAGTGCCAAGTGTGCCACCAGCGTGTCTTCCCTGGCGGGGCGCCCGGACAGAGGTGAGGCGGGGACAGCGGGCGGGGCGCCCCGGCCAGGCCACCCCAGTGGGCTGTCTCAGGAGAGACTGGGCTCCAGGGTGTCCGTCTGTCCGGGCGTCAGGAGAACCCGGGGAGGTGCGTCCACTCCGGAGGGCCGGGAGCCGGCCGCGGTGCAGGGCCCGGCCAGCTGCCCCCGCAGGCGCGCGGACAGGACCCAGGGCCGCTCTGCTCACGGGAGCAGAGGATGGTGACGGGAGGGGCGGAGCACCACGGGGCCCCAGCTTCCCGGCTCAGCACTTTTACATGAAATTTCATCCTCTGTCCTGACGACGACGAACACACGGGAGTCAGTCTCCAAAATCGGGAAAAACAGAGTGTGACTCAGTGGCAGAGCCCCTCGGAGAACACCGAATCCTTCTCCATGTATCACACCGGCACTTTCGCCAAATTTTTGTATAAAATGGAACTGCTTCAATATGAGTGATTCTGAGTGCTGCCTTTTCACTGGAAATTACCTGTAAAATCCTCATAAGTACTTGAATCACTCCATATTTTGCTATAGAGATATGCCAACAGATAAAGAGAGATGAACTCTATACATTTGAACCAATGTTAAATCGTATCAAACAACTCGCAGGTCAAGAAAAAAATGACTCATCTGCATTGCCCTCCTCCGGTCAATCAGGTAGCGTGACAGTAACTAACCTTCCGGCGTGGAAAGCTGGGAGCGGCTGCTTCCTCCGTCCCGTCCCAGCCCAACTAACCACGTCACAAACACCAAAGCCACCGCGACGCGTCCAGCCGGCCCAGGGGCCAAAGGAAGGAAACAGAGCGTCATGTGAACACAGATGCTGCCACCCGAATGCATGCTCACCAACAGAGCACGGCGATACGCGGAGCCACCCTCGGTCACGGCCACGGGCTTCATCCCCAGAATGCAAGTTGGCTCCACATTGGAGAAGTCAGTGTCCCGTGTGCCGCCCGCTGTTACACCTGCACGTGGAAGGCACTCAGACATATTTTTGAGTGCAAAACCAAGAATGGTACTGCTACATTAATGACTCAAATCTCTAGGCTAACTAAGAATAATTAGCCAGGCCCGTGGGCCTCAGGGGTTGAGCAATGACCTAAGAACCAGGAGGTTACGGTTGGAGGTCAGGGCACAGGCCCCGATTGCGGGCCAGATCCCCAGTGAGGGGTGTGCAGGAGGCAGCTGATTAGTGAGTCTCTCTTATCATGGATGTCTTTATCGCTCTCTCTCTCCCTTTTTCTCTGAAATCAATCAATCAATAAATACACACACACACACACACACACACACACACACTAAAAAATAATAATTACAGAAGCTGAGCGATGAGAGGAGCGAGGTGAGCATTTATCTCCACATGTAGCGCACAGCCAGCAGCGAGGTGCACTCCTATGTGAGGGCGCTGGGTCTCCGGCCGCCTTCTTCCCCAGGAAGGCCAAGGCGCCCGAGCACAGACCCGTGTCCGCTAATGAGGATCCCGAGAGCCTGGGGGCCCCACTGCGGCCTTTACGCAAAGCCAAGCACCGCTCCGTGACTGCCAGCAGGCACTGCCCGGTCACAGGCACAGACCGCGCTGTGGCCACGCTCTCTGGTCTGTGAGCTGCAGAGCCAATGGCTGAGGCTGAGGCGGTGGATAAGGGGTCCCCCCTGCACCTGCCCCTGCTCCCCCAGCGACATCGGGCGGCGGAGATGGCACAGGCTGGGGAGAGCTCTGGGTACGGCCTTCGGAGAAGCGACCTTTCGGCGTCCCGGGGCCTTGTCAGCGGGAGAAGCAGCTGCTGTGCCCGGGCCGGCTGGGGTCCTATTGAAAAGCACTTCGGCTCATAAACCGTGGCTTCCAGAGCTTTCTAAGCCAGCCTCCCGCTCCGCCGGGCCGGGCCTGCGGGCTCCAGCCCTCCCTGCAGAGCCTGCGCGGCAGAGACAAGTCCTCCGGCAGGGCCGGACCTGCTGGAGGGGAGCTTTGCAAACCCAGGTGCCTCCTGCAGGGCCCGGCCGCCCTCCTCCCAGCGCCTCTGCCGCAGCGCCCTCCGCCCAGGACGGGATGTCCCCGTGAGGACACGCCTAATCTGCTGTTTGCTTAGCTGTGGCGTGGCCTTTCTTCCCTTAAAAACTAACAGCCACAAGGAATCCAGTCACCGCAGAGGAACGGGAAGCTCAAGTAAACAAACATGAGGAATGCCACACGGCTTCCCTGTGTCTAGAAAGAGCCATCACTCACGTGCTGGGTCCTGTTGTCCCGGGCTTACAGACACCACGCAGACACATTAGCCCGCCTTCACTAATCTACATCTTCTCTTAGAACGCAAGGCTTTCCTCATAATAAATAAAAAGCATTACCATTTTAAACAACTTCTGCTCCCAGTACGCCATCATTTATTTAAAATTCTCCAGCCAGAGGCGAGGGGAGAAGCTTTATCAATAATAATGGGCTTTTAAGGGCAGGAATGGCAGAGATCTGGGCGGCGGTGTGGGTGCGCAGTTTGTGTTCTAATAAATGAGTCCATTTGCTAAAACCCATCTGCAGGCGGCCTCCTGTGCGCACGCAGCCTTCCAGGATGCGGGAGGGAAGGACATGACGCGGGTTAGGCACTGCTCGCGCCGGGTTTGTAAATGGGAGGGAGACAAGCTCCTCACATAACCATCCATCCCACCGCCCCGCACACGGCGCCGGGGACGGCACAGGGGCCAGGACCCGGCGGAGGTGCTGAGCTCCACCGGAGCGGGGGGGGGGGGGGGGGGGGGGGCCAGGCCGGGAAAAGGTGGCGCTTACTTGGGTGCTACAAAGTGACGCGTCTCAGGTCCAAACCGGCTGGAAAAGTTCCAGGTAAGAACAGCCATACCGAGCCCCTGCAAGGGAGCTCCCAGAGTGCACTGCAGGGGGGATGGCTTAGAGCTTGGGAGCTCCCATAATGCACTGCAGGAGAGATGGCCTTGGAGCTTGGGAGCTCCCAGAATGCACTGCAGGAGAGAGGGCCTGGAGCCTGGGAGCTCCCATAATGCACTGCAGGAGAGAGGGCCTGGAGCCTGGGAGCTCCCAGAGTGCACTGCAGGAGAGAGGGCCTGGAGCCTGGGAGCTCCCAGAGTGCACTGCAGGGGGGATGGCCTTGGAGCTTGGGAGCCTGGGAGCTCCCAGAGTGCACTGCAGGGGAGATGGCCTGGAGCCTGGGAGCTCCCAGAGTGCACTGCAGGGGAGATGGCCTGGAGCCTGGGAGCCTGGGAGCTCCCAGAGTGCACTGCAGGAGAGATGGTGTTGGAGCTTGGGAGCTCCCAGAGTGCACTGTTGGAATGCCAACTGTTCCCTGGGCCCAGAGTTGCCACCAGGCACATGAATGCTGCTGCTACTGGACCAGCTGGGAACCCGCATTCAGAGACGTAAGGAGGCGAGAACAGTTACTCAGACGAAGAGCACATGTGACCATAGCGTGTACATTGTCAGCCTTTCACCGCCCCACAGGCCGTCACCGACAGCCATCGCTGCAGGCACCTCCACAGCCGTGGCTAAGGCTGGCTGTGGAGTGTAAGACATAACCTGCAAATACTATCCCCACACACACGCACACGCACGTGCACACACACACACACGTGTGCGTGCACACATATTATAGCTACACAAGGAGGGAAAGGAATACATGAAAATGTGAGCTTCCCTTGGATGATCAAATTATTGCTGTTTATTTTCTTACACAATGTCGTAATTTTCCCAATGTCCCGTTAGATGAATGCTTATGAAGTGCCCTTCATGTATATTTTTAACATCCTTGAAAAGAGTGTGTCTCTCTCCTCAAGGAAATGACAATACAACGAAGGGATTTCAGTTGCATAAAACACTTGCCTGGGTCCTTTCCGCAGAACCAGGATTCAGAATGATTTCACTGAGGGTCCAAACCTTCCTCTGCCAAGCCCTGCTTACACAGAAGGGCAGAATGTCCACTTCCACCTTTCCATTTGAACTTTGATTTCGCAAGAAGGGAAAGCGGCCGTTATAACGCGTTCTGTGGAATGGCCTAACGTGAGCGGTCCGCATTGTGTGATACTATGCTGTGGAGGAGGCCTGTCGGGCTTTGCAAACAGAAATGTGGGGTTCTCCGTTAAATTTTAATTTCTGATAAACAGCATGTAATATTTTTGGTATAAGGATGTCTCCTGCAGTATTTTATGCATTTACCTACCAGTCTCAAGTGGAAAGAGTCCAGGGTAAGAAAAGCCTTGATGCTTTTATTGAATCTTTTAGGGCCAGAAAGGGAGAGGGAGCGATGGAAACATAAATGAGAGAGAAACTCTGATTGGCTGCTTCCCGCAGGCCCCACCAGGCATCTGCCTGCAACCTGGGCATGTGCCCTGACCAGGGACCGAACTAAATATTCTAGGGCATAAGCTTTGAGGTTGTTAGATTTGTTTCATTGATTTAAGTCTTTAAACTTCATTTTTCCAATAAATTTAAAAATCACCTAGGCTGGTTCCATGTCCACTTAACATTTATTATATAAGGATGTGAAAAAAAAATCCCTTCCATGACATTGACAACAAAATGTCAAAAAGCAATTTTTTTTCAAACTTCATTGAGGAGCTGTGGCTGCAAAGCCACCTGAGAGAGCTGAGCTCCAGCAGGACAGGCCCGTCCCGGCGGCGGGGGCGTGGGCACTCTGTCGTCGCCGATGGCGGCGGGCGTGGTGGAGGCAGGGCCGCCGGAGGGGACAGTGTGCCGGGTAAGGGGAACCTGTGCAGCCACTGAGAAGCCTACGGCTGGCTTGTCACTCCGAGTCCGCAGGGGTTGCAAAAGCAAAGAGAGTCTTGTCCGCCAGTCATTCACCGAACCGTGACTTTTGCAGAAGGTGAGGACTGACTGCCATAGGATGTATGCACACCATGGAACAGAACAGGGATCCAAACAGACATACTCAATCGTCGGTACAACATTGAAAAATTCTGAAAGGGTTTGGCTGGTGCGGCTCAATGGTTGAACACTGACCTACAAATCAAGTTCGATTCCCCGTCAGGACACATGCCTGGGTTCACGCCAGATCCCCTGTAAGGCTTCTGTAGGAGGCACCCAATCAAGATGTTTCTCTCTCATCAATGTTTCTATCTCTCTCTCACTCTCCCTTCCTCTCTTTAAAAATAAAAAATATACATATTTTTTATTCCTTCAGTCTTTTTTTGTCTATGAAGCTCCTGATTTCCCCTTCAATTTTGATTGATAGCCTTGCTGGGTACAGTATTCTTGGATTCAGACCCTTCCTTTGCATGACTTTGTATATTTCATCCCATTCCCTTCTGGCCTGATAAGTTTCTGTTGAGAAATCAGTTGCTAGTCTGATGGGGGTTCCTTTGTATGTAACTTTCTGTCTCTCTCTGGCTTCTTTTAAGATTCTTACTTTGTCGTTGTTGTTTGCCAATTTGATTATAATGTGCCTTGGAGTCTGTCTTCTGGGATTCATTTTGCTTGGGACTCTGCGAGCATCTTGGATTTGTGTGGGTTTTTTCTTCTCTATTTCAGGAAAGTTTTCTGTCATTATTTCTTGAAATACTTTTTCCATGTCTACCTCAGTTTCCTTTCCTTCTGGAACCCCTATTATTCGAATATTATTTTGTTTTGTATTGTCCCAAAGCTCCCGTAGGCTCTCCTCCTGCTTTTTAATCTTTTTTTCTAGAAGCTGCTCTACTTGGGTATTTTTTTCCATCTTATCTTCTAGCTCACTGATGCGGTCCTCTGCTTCATCTAGTCTACTCTTGATGCTTTCTATTGAGTTCCTCATGGTGGTGATGTCATTTTTCATTTCTTCTTGGTTCTTCTTCAGTTCCTCATGGTTCTTCTTCAATTCCTCATGGTTCTTCCTCATTTCTTCTTGGTTATTGTCAAATTTCTCTTCCATTCTTTTTAGCCATCCTAAGATCATTATTCTGAATTCTTGCTCTGGTAGGCTGCTTAAATCTGGCTCGTTTACTTCCTTTTCTGGTGATGCCTGCTTTTCTTTCATGTGCGGACTATGTTTTTGTCTCCCCATGGCCTCTCTTCTCAGGATGTCTGGTTATGTGGTGTTCCTTCTCCTATTGTGGATGAAAAGGGGGTCCTGGGCGGCGTCGGAGGGCGAGCGGACCGGGGAGCCCTGAGGAAGAGGAGGCGGAGGCGGCAGAGAAGGGGCGGGTGGCCCAGGCCTGGGGCCGCCGCAGCTCCAACCCCTCCGCGAGGAAGCGCTTGTGTGAGGAGAGCACTCCCGCTCGGCGCGCAGCCGGGAGCCCCTAAACATATTTTTTAAAAAGAGTAAAAAAGGGGGGGAAATCTGGAAGGAAAGTCATTTCAATAAACAATGCTGAAAAAGCTAGGTATCCATCTGGAATGAAATAAATCTTGACTTCTAACTTTGAGTAAACCATCAAATGACCTTGAACTAGCTCCTAGAGCTAAGCACAAAAGCTAACCTTATAACGCTCAAGGAGAAACGTGGAAAAACTGTTCTCAGCCTGAATAAGTACAGATGTCTTGGAAAGCACACACACACACATATGTGCTCGCTCTCTCTCTCTCTCTCTCTCTCTCACACACACACACACACACACACACACGCATGTACTAATAAATAAAACCTTTGATAAACTGGAATTCTTTACAAAATTGCTGTTTTTCAAGAGGCTTTAACAGAGACGTGGACTGCGGAGTCCCTGCTTTCATCTCAGCAGGCAGCAGCGTGAGTGTTGGCAGACAACGCTGTGGCTGTGGTGAGAGCCAGCAGGCCGTGTTGGAGCCACGCTGGGCAGGCATCCCAGGCGCTGGGCGGAGAGCAATGCCGAGAACCCAGGGGCCACGGCACAGGATGTGGAGCGCCCATGCCCGGCCCCTGACCCGCAGGCTCAGCTCAGTCCACTGGTTTGGGGATTATCTGGAGTCTGATCTGTAAGTGTCTTTCATAAACGCCTGGCGGTGAGAAGCCTGTGCCTCCGGGGTGATGTCTGCTCCTGACTGCTGGCCTGGGAGGGCTTCCTCCTTTGAAAGGGACATCCAGCGGGGCTCGGAGAGCTGAGCGTTTCCAATGGCGCTGGGGCTGGAAGAGGCCCAGCGTCTGGACCGGACGCCGAGCTGGCAGCGGCTCTGCTCGGTGCACGATTCCCAGACAGTTGTGCCTCTGAGCACAGAGCAGACTGGCGGGGTCGTGAGGGGAATCCTGTGAGGAGAGAGCAGTGGCTCCAATCCCAGAGCGGGGGGAGGAACCTTTGTGAGCAGTGGCTTCGGGACAGGAGCCGCTCAGCCTGGCATCCTGGTGGCCACGGGGCTGCGTGGACGTGGGCCACTGCCAAACGCTGCAGTGGCTGAGCTCCCTCGGTGAGCTGCCATGTGCCTGGGCTTGTAGATTTGCTAGCGATAGAGAACTCCGGCTCCAACCCGCTGGGCAGAGCCCGCTCTGCAGGGCGAGGGCAGCCCCCTCCCCCATTCACGCCGAGGACCTCGCGCGGTGTATCGGCTGTTTGTCGTCTTGTCTTACTTCCAATTTCTGCAGTGCTGTCGGGAGGCCCTGGCAGGCCCCACCTTCATGTGTCATGAGATCCACGTCCCAGGAAAAACACGGTCGCTCAGATGGTTCGAGCAGAAGCCGGGTCTGGCACTCAGGGTGTACAAGAGACTGCGGGAGAGGCCCTGAGCCGTCCACCATGGCCACACGATGGCCATGCGGCAGGACCCGCCCTGGCCCGGCCAGCCGAGAGCAGGCGGCTGAGCACGGGGGACTGGCTCCCCGGGGGAAGGTCCAGTGAGCATGTGCGGCGCAGGAAGAGGAGATTGGGTGGCAAACAGTTAAGCACAGCCAGAGCGAGCGGTTACCTGGGTGTAGCCTCCCTTACACTTAGGCCGGGCTCCCTCCGCCCCCCGGGGGATTGGTTCCAGGACCCACCTCCCGCAGTCACCAACACCCCTGGGTGCCCAAGGCCCTCCTATAAAAGGGTGACCTGTGTGCACTAACCTACACGCGTCCCCCGACTCCTTACAATCCCTAATGCACTGTGCACCCGCCTAAGTAGCTGTCCCAGCACATTGCTTAGGAAACAATGGCCAGCGATGCAAACACCTAGGCCAGTGGTAAGCAAATTGCGGCTCTCGGGCCACAGGTGGCTCTTTGGCCCCTTCCACAAAAATGCCACGGCCTGGGTGAGTCTATTTTGAAGAAGTTTAAGTTTAAAAAACTTGGCTCTCCAAAGAAATCTCAATCATTGTCCTGTTGGTATTTGGCTCTGATGACTGATGAGTTTGTCGACCGCTGCCCCAGAGGCCTAACTAGTTGCAGCACCGATGTGAATGGCTCCCAATATTTTCCCTCCAGGTTGGTGGGCTCCATGCTAAGGCAGACGCCATGGGTTGGGAGGGTTGACTGGGTGAATATGAAGAAGTAAACTCTGATGAGTGAACAGAAACAGGGAAGGAATAGGGTCTGAGTGTAGCCTGGAAGGGGCCTCAGTGTCTTTGAAAACACATTCTCCAGGAATACGCATTAGTGACCGGGCTTCCACCTGGAGCGGGGGCGGGAGGTGCTGAGGGCCCAGCTGAGGGGCCCAGGCGTGGCAGCAGTGCCTCCAGGCTCAGGCCGTAAATCTCCAGGTGGGACGAATGTTGGCTGGCAAGTTAGTTTCCTGAAGGAAGAATGAGAACCACCCCAAAACGGACCACCGCGAATACCTTGCTGTAAAGAATGAAACAAAGGCTGGTTACGGGGGACCTGAGACCACCGCCACGAGTGCGATGGGGAAGCTTGTCCCACAGTCACATTCTGGTGGTCCCGAGCCACCCGTTCTCGGGCCAGTGATGGGGACTCGGTGTGCATCCCTCCACCCTCAGGGGAAGCCGCAGAAGAGGGGGTGACTCAGACGCAGAAGCCAGAGCAGAGCAATAGAACAAGAACAACCAGCACCGCCAGGCTGCCTTAGGCCCCTGATGGAAGAATGGAGACCCTCTCTTTCCCTGGAGACAAAACATAATTTGCATAGTCCCGGGGGAGGGGGAGAAGGGGAGGTGCCTGGGAGGAGGGGCAGAGGGCAGATGAGGGGAGCTGCAGGATTTCCCGGGATTATTCTGCAAGGCTGAGCCAGGGGGGGAGGGACAGGGATGGAGACAAAGGCGAGACCAGAAAAGCACTCGGTGCCCTGTTGTCCGTGATTCTCCTCTAATTCGTCTGATAAGCCTCCGTCATGGCCCAGTGATGCCAGGGACGGGCGGGAGCCAGACGCTAGGCACAGAGTGACTCCAGTGCGGCCTGGGCTGGGGAGAGAGAGGATTCTGAGTGTGCAGTGCTGCCCTGCACATGCTCAGGACTGTGCATGAGGGGGGGGGGGAGGGCTGTTGAAGGCTCCCTGGGCAGTTTGATGGGGGCACTTGGGCGGAATGGAGCTGCCCCTGCCCCTGGGAGCCTGGCAGGGCAGAATCGGGTCCCTCAGCAGCGGGCCTGCTCTGTGCACCCACAGCAGCCCACAGAGAGCAGCGGCGGCTTCTCTGCTCCGAGTCCCTGATCAGCCTGCTGCACGAACACACACCCTGCCGAGCCTCGCTGGCAGCTGGACGGCTTCTGCTCCCTCCAGCCCCCGAAGATGCAGATTTTACAGCTCCTCCTCTCCGTGGGCTCAGGATCAGAACCCCAGTTACACACAGCCTTGCCCAAGGTCACAAGCACCACCTCTGCCACGCTCATTCCCGGGCGGCTCTCCCCCACCCCCCAGCCCCAAACCTGTTTCCCTCCACGCGCCTCCCACCCAGGCAGCTGGTCTTCCTTCCTCCAGAGAGAAGCTGCCCTCCTCCTTCTCCCAGGGAGGACCGCCCCCTTCAGGCATATGTGCCTGTGCCTGCTCCGGGGAACACACGTCCAGTCCCTGTGGCAGGCTGGCGGGTCTAAGAGCCTGGCCTCCAGGCCCAGTGCCTGCTGGTCCAGGCCTGGGACACCACTGGGGCCTGCCTCCATGGAGTGGGTCACGTGGGGTCTGCTGAGCAGGAGCGGGGGGGCTGTGGTGAGGAGAGCAGCAGCCTGGCCTGCTCTAGCCTTGTGGCGCAGAAAGGCAGTGAGGGGCAAAGGCAGAGGATGCACGCCCCTGGAAGCCATCATCACATCTGGCTCCCGCGCTCTGCTCATCATCACACCTAACCCCCTTTTATTTGGTGCCAGAGCAGGCTCCCTGCCAAGCCTCCAGGGCCCCCCTGTCCTTCTAGCACCTAAGTCTGGTTGCTCCATTATGGGGGTGTGGGGGGGGGGGAGATTGTGGGAGAGATTCCCCTTGATGCATCTGAGCATGCTCAGTGACTCCAAGACACAGGAGTGGGAACCAGTGCCCAGATATCCCCCCAAAGCTCCGTTTTAGGGGTGAATTCGGACAGCTGCCTATTCCCCCCATTCACCCCAAAAGGTAGCACATTTCTTGACCAAGATCCAAGGTTCCAAACACATCTGAGCCACACAGGCCTCTGCCTGGGGGTCCCGTTCCAACCAAGTTCATCACCCACGTTCCTGTGGGCAGGAGAGTGGGCAGGCCGGGGGGCTGGGGAGTGGGGTGTGCAGAGACCTGGAGGACCTGGGGGGACCTGGGAGGACCTGAGGGGACCTGGGAGGACCTTGGGGGGGGTGAGTTTCCTCCTAGCACATTCCCGGAGGCAAAGGGGAGCTCCTAGCTGCCCATTGAGCAAACCCGGCCTCCCGGTGCCCCAGGGGAGGCAGCCCGGAGCGTCTGCAGATGGAGCCCAGGGACCAGCCGGGAAGGAGGAAGGAAAGGAGGAAGAAGAGAGAATCCCATGGCAGGTCCGGTGGGAAGCGGGTGAGCGCCAGGGGAAGGGGAATGGCCCCGCTGCAGCGGAGGGGGGGCCGGCCGGTGGCCTCCGGGAGTGGGCGGAGGCGGGGTCCCCACCGGGCGGCGCGGGCCGAGCAGAGGCAGCGGGAGCGCGCGGGGCGGGAGGCGGCGGCGGGGAGCGCGGCCGGAGGCGGCCTGGGAGCCCGGCCGCGCGCTGCTCCTCCGGGTCCCCCCGCGTCTCCGCCGCCTGACCCGCGGCGGCAGCCCGGCTGCGGGGGGAGCCCCGCCGGAGGCGGAGCCAGGTCCCCGGGCCCGGGATGCGCCGCGCAGGGCGGCGCGGGCTCCGGTGCGGGTCAGGCCCCGCGGACCGGCCCCCGGAGGCGCCCTAGGCGGAGCCCGCGGGGCAGGCGGGGCGCAGGTGGGGCCGCCCTCCTCCCCGAGCGCCCCGCGCCCGCCCCGCAGCCCGCAGCCCGGAGCCCGCAGCCCGGAGCCCGGAGCCCGGGGCCCGCAGCCCGACCGGAGCCCGGAGCCCGGAGCCCGGAGCCCGCGGTCATGTAGGTGACTGGGCGCCGCCCTGGGACGGGGACAGGGACAGGGATGGATGGAGACGGGGACAGGGACCGGGATGGAGACGGTGGGATGGGGGTGGGACGGGGACGGGGACGGGGACGGGGACGGGGACGGGGGTGGAGATGGGCCGGGGGCGCAGTGGAGTCCACCCCGGCACCAGGCCTCCCGCAGCGCGGAGTTTGTAAACACGGACCCGCGCCGCGGAGGAGCCGGCGGGGGGAGCGGGTGGCGCTGGGCCGGAGCCCGGGCCCGGAGCCCGGAGCCGGGAGGGGTGGGAGCCCGGAGCCCGGGGCGCCCAGAGGGTGGGTGGGTGGGTGGAGGGGGGTGCCCGCGCCCTGCGGCGTCTGGGTTCTCCGGGGCCCTCGGCGGCGGAAACTTTGGGGTCCGGAAGGCTCCGGGGGCCGGGGTGGAGAGGGGCTCCCCGCCTGCGCCCCCCGCCCGCTCCGCTGCCGCCGCTTTAGGGCCCCGGCACCGGGCTCCTCCGCCAGGACCGCTGGGCGCAGAGCGCACGGCCCCCCGGGTCCCTCGCTGCGCCCCAGTACTGAGCAGCCGCTGGGTGCTGGGGCCGGTGGGGGAGCTTAGGAACCCCCATCCTGGGGGGCGGGCGGCGGGCGGCGGACAGCCTCCTGGGCCGGGGCCGTAGGAGGCGGGAAGGGGGGACCCTCCGAGGACGCGTTTTAAAAGTTGTTGGAAACGCCCCTCCGTCCCGGGGGAATCAGGGGAAGTGGGGGTCCCCGCTTTGCTTCCAGCGCGGTCTGCGCCCCCAACTCCGCCAGGGGGTTCCCCACGGGAGCCCGTGAGGATGCGGCCAGGGTCCGGGAGGGTGATGTGGGTCCATCCAGGTTTGGGGGGGGGATTGGGGGTGCCCTGGGCCCGGGCCGCCTCCCTGACCGTCAGACTCCGCGGGAGACGCGGCGGGTTTGTGGGAACTTGGCTTCCAGGTTGGTCCCCGGGGTGAGGGCCCGGGAGCGGGATGCCCCCCCCCACGCCCTCCCCGCCCGCTCGGCGCTGCCCGCGCCCCGGCGCTGCGGGAGCTGCGGGCGGCGGGCGGCGGGCGGCGGGGACGGGCCGCTCAGGCTGCTCTTCTCTCCGCAGGGACCGCGGGGACCCCCGGGCGGTGACCGCGCCTGGCCCCTCGCCGCCCGCCGGGAGGCCGTAGGGCGGCTGCGCCATGGCCGGCGGCGCGCTGCCCCGCTCGCTGCTGCTCACCTGCTGCCTGGCGGCCGCCCTGGGCGGCCCGGCGCGCCCGCTGGAGGGCCCGGCCCCGGCGCCGGCCCCGCCCGGCCCGGGGAGCCCGGCGCCCGAGGGCTGCGAGCCCGGCCCGCGGGGCGGCCCGGCGCGGGACGAGGGCGGCCGGGAGGCGGGGGCCCGGCAGGGGCAGGCCTGGGCCCGGGGCGCCGGGGACCTGCAGGCGCGGCCCCGCGGGGACCCCCCGCCCGCGGAGCCGCCCTCCGCCGCCCCGGACGCCGCCGGCCCGGACGCCGCCACGGAGCCGCCGGACGAGTACGCGTACCCCGACTACCGCGGCAAGGGCTGCGTGGACGAGAGCGGCTTCGTGTTCGCCATCGGCGAGCGGTTCGCGCCCGGGCCGGCCGCCTGCCCCTGCCTGTGCACCGAGGAGGGCCCGCTGTGCGCGCCGCCCGCCTGCCCGCGCCTGCCGCCCCGCTGCGCGCGCGTGGACGCCAGCCGCTGCTGCCCGCGCTGCCGCGAGCGCCGCGCCCGCTGCCAGTTCCGCGGCCGCACCTACCGGCTCCTGGAGGAGTTCGCGGTAAGAGCCGCCCCGCCGAGGGGAGGCCGGAGGGAGGCCCGCCGAGGGAGGGGAGCCCGCGGGGGAGCGGCGCCCTCCGCTCTGCTCCGGAGGCGGGCATCGCCGCCCAACCCTCTCCAAAGCGGCGGCTGGGCATCACCCCGCGGCCTTCCCGGGGCGGGGACGGGCCCCCTGGGCGGGAGGCCGCTCTGAAGGCGAGGCCCGGCCTCCCCAGGCTGACCCTCCAGGGATCCAGGCCTCTGCTGCCCCTTTAACCGCCCGGCCTTGGGCACCTCCACCGACCTCCAAACACAGGGACCTCCAAACACGGGACCTGCGTGTCCGTGCGGGCCTTTGGGGTCTGCTCTTGAGCTAACAGCACAGCGAGGCCAGGATCCCATGCACAAGCCACCCCCTAGACTGGCCGTCCTGGGAACACACGGACAGCGCTGCTCTTCGCTGCCCGGACACAGCGGTCAGCCAGCAGAAGCCAGTTTGGGGTAGAAACCTTCTCCTTTAGGCGGGAGCATGAGAGTCTGAGCGTCCGCCCTCCGGGGCCTGTGGGTGCCAGGCTCCAGGCTGGCGTTCAAACACACGTCCATGAGCTCACCGACTCACCTTCCGCCACGTCCATACCGGCTTCACCTCCCTCCGTGCGTGGGGAAGAGGAAGCCGAGGCTCAGGGCTGTTAGAGGCCGTGCTGTCGGCAGCACAGCTTTCTGCTCCACGGCACACGCTTTACCCCGGCTCCCCGGGCCCAGAGGCCAGCAGCCCAGGAGCTGTAACGTTAGGAGGGAGGTGCTGCCCGACATGCATGCCCGGCCCCGAGGGGACAGGGAAGCCCTGACTCCTGCCAGGGCCGGGAGACACCTGCCGGCGGTCCAGCCATTCCAACCCCGGGAGGCGAGAGCCAGGGCTGCCTGGTCTCGGCCCACGGACGTGGGAGGCCAGGATTTCCTGGGCGGCGGAAGGGTCCTGGGGCCTAGAGTCCCCAGAGCTATGGGGGAGGGGCTGGCGGGCGGATCCTGCTGGTCCCCAGGCCACAGCCACCGAGAAATACAGACTCGGGGTGCACCCAGGGTGGCCTGCTTGTGACTGAAGCCCCAAAGCTGTGCAAACAGGCAGCGGGAGGGATAGGTCTGTACAAAGCAGGAAGTGTGGGAAGAACACTGGATGGGGAACCAAGAGGTTCCATTCTGGCTTTGCAGCAACCAGTCTGCCCCCCCTCCCCCGTCCCCAGCCCCAGTCTTTACTCTTACCTGCGAAATAAGGGGCCAGGCTCCCCACACCTCCTGGGAGCCGATGCCGAGCCTGTCTGTCCTCACAGTCCGGGGGCAGCCCTTGGAGAAACAGAAAACGTTGGTGAGAAACTCCGGTGGACGGGCCCCGGCCACACCCAGGAGCGAGCAGGAGCCCGCCCGCACGGTCTCCCCCAGTCCGGGCGTGCAGACAGACACCGGGCTGGGGGTGCAGCACTAGAGCAGGGCAGAGGCGGCCGTGGCGCTGGCGAGGCCCAGAGCAGGGACTGCCCCGCTGGCCTGGGACAGGGCTGTGCACAGGGAGGGACCCCACAAAACGGTTCTCTTGAGATCTCAGTTCATAAGAAAACCTAACTGTTACCAGAGCAAAGCCACATGGTTAGTTTTGAATCACTAACATCGGTTATTGATTGCACTGCGTGGCGTTCCACAGTCATTTCCTAAGAGTGTCCCATGCAGTGGGCTGTGTGTCCGTCAGCTGGTGTCTGTGTTTGGTTTCCCAGCACACCGAGGGAGGGGTGTCGGAGGGTGGCTGTGGGAGAGTCGGGTGAGCCAGGAGCCCGCGGGGTCCCTGGGGTGCACAGTGGAGACTGGTCATGGCGCCCGGTGCCAGGCACAGCCACCGCCCACACGCCTGCGCCGGGGCCGGGGCAGGGGCAGAGCGAGAACGCTAGCCTGCGGGCTGTGTGGCCCGGGCGTGTGGGAAAGGGAGAGGAGCCGTGTCCTGCCTGAACCCCGGGTGGGGTACAGTGTGGTCAGGCCGTGAGCACCGCTCCTTCCCGCAGAGGGAGGTGCCCTGTTCCGGGGGGAAGGGGGACACACAGGCGCTGGGGCGCCTGGTCTCTGCTCCCCCGGAGGAGGAGACAGTGGCGGGGCTGGGCTGGGTCTGCAGGGAGGACAGCCCGGTCCTGCCCTGTGCCCAGAAGCGCAATGGCCCCGCCCTCAGTGCTCCTCCCTCCGGGCACAGGTCCCTCTGTCCCTCTCTGCCCCCGGTTCCCTGTACTCAGACCCGCCCTCCCTGCCTCTCCCTGCCCCTCACAGCCTGGCTGGCCTCAGTCCTGCTCCCACCAGGTCCCTCAGCCCCTGCTGGCAGCGAGGGTGTGTGTGTGCGGCTTCTCTTGTTTGTCCAAGTCAGAGCCCAGCTGCCGAGGTCCCTGCTGCCTCCCCGGAGCCCAGGTCCCCCTTCCCCCACCCCCGCAGGCGCCCGGCTCTGAACGGGGGGAAGGGGGCACCGGCTGTGGGCTGTGTTGTTCGGGGGTGGGTGGTATCCCACGTGCCTCCCAGGCGTGTTCCTGGGGACAGCTGTCCTAACACAGCACCAGCCAGGCCGGACTCGGAAAGGCGGGCACAGGCCTGCAGGGGGAGGCTGAGCGCAGCGGAGGGCGGGCTGTCCCTCCCGAGGCCTCTCCTTCCCTCTGGGTGCTCAGGGTCACCCCTCCACGCACGCCGGGTCATCTCCTCTGCTATAGGGACACCTCCATGCCGGGTTGGGGCCGGTCCCTATGACCTCATTCTAACCCCCTTCCCGTAGAGGCCCGTGTCCATACAGCCGCTCGGAGGAGGGGGCGGTAGGACTGCAGCCTCTGGATTGGGGGGTGGGCACCGGCCGTGTGCAGAGCCCCCCGATTCTGTCCCAGCCGCCCCGAGCAGCACGGCAGGGATGCGTGGCCGGGCACGGTGTTTGCATCCTTGTACCTCAGGGGCAGCTCTGACCGGCTCCACGAGCAGTTTCTGATTCACCCCATGACTACAAGCAGGCCAGCGGGCATCAAACGGGAAATGCATCGATAAGACACAACTCCACAACTCCGTTTCCAGCAACAAAAGGATCTTTCCCCGCCTGGGCATCCGGCCTGGGAGGGGGACGATAAGCTGGGTCCGCGAGCCGGGCTGTGTCTCACGGGGCCTGGTGGGACGTGGCTCTGAGATGAGGCCGCGCAGGAGCCAGACAGTACTGTGCGGTGTGTCCACACTGGGTATCTATCCCCGCTGATCAGGAGCTGCGATCGGCGAGTGGACACGTCTTGGAGAAAAGGAGCAAATGAATTATTAATAAGCGCTGCTCGCAGGCTTTCACGGCCTGAGGGCTGGCGACGGGGAGATAACGGCGGAGTGGCCGCCGGGGACCACGGAGCCACACGCCATCCGCTCTGGCGTCAGCGTCGGACGGCCACGAACCCTGCTGCCACATCGCATCTCGAAGTTTATCCACGAAAAGATATCTCACGTGACATTTGGAATCCAAAGCTCTGAGTAGATGGCTCTTGCAGTTGTGATTATGTGCCCGCAAAGAGGAAGGTGCGATTCTTCGTATTTTTAAACGAATGGAGCGGACCCTCTCTGGCCGATATTAACACAGAACCATGCTGGGGTCAGTGACCTTTGCCACGTCACGTGATCACGCTGGGTGAAGGGCACACTCTTCTCGTCCCATCGGTCTGAAGTCTGTGCCTCCGCTGCCTCTGAGCTGGCTTGGGTTCCGAGTGAGGTTTGGTAAACTCCGGACTCCGCTCCTGCCTCCTGTCTGAAGCCACGTCCACAGGACAAGCACACAAACACGGGCGTCCACACGCCTGCACCCCTCACTCGAAGGGAAACAACGCCACACGCCACCTCGATGGCAGTGCGGCGGGATGCACAGTCCCCTCCGCCACAGCGGGAGGAGGGGCCGCATTCACTCCGCACCTGCGTGCTTGACACACTTCGGCGGTGATTACAGGACAGACTGATGAGCTGCTATTTTCTTTATTTTAAAGAGAGAAAATGCAGGCTCATAGCCATAAGTTATTGGATCAATGTCAACCAGCTAGGCAGTGGGGAGCCGGGGGTGCACCCGCTGGCTGGACGCTGAAATCCTGCCCTCCCCACGCCACCGCCTCAGCTCCGTGACCACATGACAGTGTGTGACCAGGTGCATCCTGGGTGTGGCCAAGGGGATTCTGGTCCCGGAGAGGGAAGGCACATGCGGGCAGGGGGCACGTGCCTGCAGCTGTGTCTAGATGCCAGGTCGGTTTTGTTTGGTGAAGTGTTTATTTATGGGGCTTTGTGTCATATTTGACTCAAGCCACCCCGGACACAAAAAATATCTGTGCCCTCAAAGAACGGAATCTGGACTTGGAATGCGGACAGAGCACGGGGTCGGGAGTGGCCTGCGGGCGAGGGAAGGGCTCAGTGGGCAGTGGATGGAACACAGGTCACCAGAGGCGGCTGAGAGCTTGGCGAGGGGCAGGCCCACGGAGAGGGGGGAAGGGGGGGCAGACTGGTGGCCGAGGGCACGTCCAGCTCAAAACCTTGCTCTCGTGGCTCCTGGCACATAGACGTTTGTTTGACGAGGGCAGATGTTGAACAAAAGAGGGTCCACGTTCACACCCAGACTGCCCAGCGTGCAGGTGGCATGATGCCCGCTGGCAGCCGTCTGCCCCATGCTGCCCCTTTGGAATGGCGTTTGCTGACCACACCTGTGGGAGCCCCTGTCCCGTCCTCCGTGGTTCCGGGTTCCGGTACAGGTCCGGGTTCTGGAGAAGGCTGCACACAAATGAAAGAGACTAGAAAAGTATTCATTGGGGAAATGGGGGGCCAGGCGGGAGCCCACCTCTGTGGGAGGACTGCCAGGGCTCTGGCCCTGCCATCCCTTTTACTGAGGCTTTGGGATACACCCATCGCCCCTGGGCAGGAAACCCCAATAATAGCCAATCAGCAAGCATTTACATGGCTGACAGGTGGAGGCTGCTTTAACTACCAATGTCTCAACTAAGCGAGTGATTAGCTCTGACCATTCAGAGCAGTTAAGGTTGGCCAGCCTTCCGGATTCCCTTTTCACATTTCTCTGTTAGTGACCACTAACAGAGATGGGTTTCCAGCACACACCTCCACTGGGCGTGGCTTCCTGGGGTCCTTCAGCCACGTGGTTTCAGGAAGCCAGTGCCTCAGTCAGCGGGCTGGGGAGGCTCCGGGAGGCTGGGCGCCGGGGCCCAGCTGCCCGGCCGGCCTGCAGCCGGGGTGGAGCGCCTGCTTCTAGAATCTAGAGCTTCAAGAACAGGGCAGGAGCCCCGGAAAGACAGGGTGGGCAGAGCCTGGGGCTGGGTCGGCCCTGGGCCCTGGGCAGGTGTCAGAGCTTCGAGTTTTCCTGGTTAAAGGACAGGGTCCTGCTCACCCTCCCAGGATGAGGAGCTGAGAGGTCCGAAAGCAATTCCATCTCCAGCTCTGACCACATGGGGACACGCCTGCCGCCGGTTCCCGCGACTGCCCCCTCCGCCCCCCGCCGAGAGTCTGGGCTCCAGACAGCTGCCCGCGGGCGGGCTGCCGTCACCCGAGTGGGGCAGGGGCTGTGCTTCCTGTAGTATTTACCTCCAGAGAACATTTCCAAACGTCATCAATCCCAATTAAAAAACGTCACTCTTGCGTTTACATATTAAAAATAGCTTTTGACTATGTATTTGCCAGGCACTGGTCCGGAGACGGAGGTGCAGTGACCTGGGTGTGGGGTGTGAGGGACACCACGGGGCCCTGCGGGGGCAGGGGAGCCGCGGTGCAGGCTGTCGTTGCCGTGGGTCCTTGTCAGTGACAGAGGCTTCCTGGCAGCTGCTGGGCAGAGGCAGGCGGCCCTCCAATGGTGGCTGAGGGGGAGGAGGGCCGGCCGGCCGTGGCTGCCCTCTGGCCGGGCTGGCCAGGCTGGCCAGGCTGCTGGCACCCTGCTCGCCGCTCCTCTGCTCCGAGCTGACCAGCTGCCAGCGGGCGCGTGGCATTCTATTTCTGTCGGGCACTGGGGTGCAGCCAGCACACGGCGTGCTCCACGCCGCGGGAGGAGGCCAGGCGGCGGGCCAGGCCGTGGCTCCTGTGGAGGCCCAGCGTGGCCGGCCGGGCGGGCTGGCCGCCACTCCCTCCGCACAGGGCTCTCCGGCTGGGAGGACAGGATGTGACTGCCTGGGACACGGAGGACGGAGAGCGGCAGAGCCACGGGCACTGACTCTCCTGGACAGCCATTCTTCTGGAAGCACAGCTCAGTGCAGGGAGAGTTCACCCCGGAGGCGGAGGCAGCGTCCGGGAGCCAGGCGTCCTCGGAGCGGGAGCTGCCTGTGGGCCTCCACCGGCCTGGGCGCCTGACCTCACAGCGGGCACAGCCAACAGTCAGCCCCCCATGCCCCCAGCCCCATCCCCGGAATCAGAGCAGACCTCAGGTCTCACCCAGCCTGCAGAAAGGGGCGGGGCCAGGGCTGTCACAGAGGGCGGGGCCGGCGCCCAGGGCGGGCTGATGCCTGGAGGGGGCGGGGCCGATGCCTGGAGGGGGCGTGGCCGATGCCTGGAGGGGGCGTGGCCGATGCCTGGAGGGGGCGGGGCCGATGCCTGGAGGGGGCGGGGCCGATGCCTGGACGGGGCGGGGCCGATGCCTGGAGGGGGCGGGGCCGATGCCTGGAGGGGGCGTGGCCGATGCCTGGAGGGGGCGGGCCGGCTTAGGGACAGCGGGCGCGCGCCCTGGGGGGGCTGAGCCACCTGCAGAGCCAAATTCCTGCCGCTCCCAGCGGCCCCCAAACCAAGGAGTTACTTCTGTTTAACGGGCCCAGGCTGGAGTCTGACGGACAAAGGCCTCCCGGCACTGCCCCTCCACCAGGCCGGAGACCCCCAGGCGTTCGGGGGGAGTGATGCTAAGAAGACGGGCCCGGGCAGGGTCCGCGGAGGGAGCGGCCCATGACCCGCTGCGGGCGTGACCCGGGCCATTAACACGGAGAAACCGGAGCAAAACGCCCGTGCACAGCACGAGCATGCAAACCGAGTCCGCTGGGAGAAGCCGCTGGGAGAAGCCGCTGGGAGAAGCAGGGAAGAAGCAGGACTGTGTGGGCCAGGGACGGGACTGGATCAGTGCTCGGGGAGACTGAGAGGAAGGACTGAATCACGCTGTGAGCCGGCGGAGGTGACCCGGTGAGACAGGCACAGACGGGCCTGGGAGGTGGTGCAGCCGGAGGACAGAGCGAGAAGACCATCGCGCATCAGCCCTCTGGCTCCCGGGTGACAGCTCCGCGCCCTCCGCCGGGGGCCGGTGTGCCTGGCGGGGCAGGCAGAGCGGCCGGCCCTCTGGGGGCCCGGGGGGAGCAGGGGGACGCCCTGCGGGGAAGGGACCGGGCCCGGGGCCGCGGTGGCCTCCTGCTGTGGTTTCAGGTGCTCGGGAAGGGGTGGGGGCGACGGTGTGAGCCAGGATGCCCGTGCCGCCCCCCGGCCCTGGCCCAGCACCTGCCGGGCAGGGCGCACCGATGGCCCTGAAGGGTGAGCCCGGCTCTGGCCTCACACGGCGCCCAGGGAGCCGCTGTATCCGCCCTTCAGGCCGACCCCAAAGGAAATGGACTCCGCCTTTGTCATCGCCCCCACCGCTGGGGGAGAGATGAGGAGTGCCCAAGGGAGGAGCGGCTGCTTCTCCTGGGGGAGGTGTGTGTGTGTGCGTGAGTGTGTGTGTGAGTGTGCATGTGTGTGTTTGTCTCTGTGTGTATGTGTGTGTGTGAGTGTGTGTGAGTGTGAGTGTGTGTGTGTGTGTGAGTGTGTGTGTGTGTGTGCATGTGTGTGTTTGTCTCTGTGTATGTGTGTGTGTGAGAGTGTGTGTGTGTGAGAGTGTGAGTGTGAGAGTGTGTGTGAGTGTGAGTGTGTGTGTGAGAGTGTGTGTGTGAGTGTGAGTGTGTGTGTGTGTGTGAGAGTGTGTGTGTGTGTGTGCGTGTGTGTCTGTGTGAGTACGTGTGTGTGCATGTGTGTGTGAGTGTGTGTGTGTATGTGTGTGCGTGTGTCTGTCTCTGTGAGTAGGTGTGTGCATGTGTGTGTTCGCGCGAGTGTGTATGTGTGTGTGTGTTTAGGAAGAGGTGTGCATACCAGTCCAATGCCTTCTTTCTGGTTTGCCGCAGTCCCCACCACTCCCTATCACTGCACCAAGTTCACGGCCATCTCATTTGTTGAAAGAACTTGACTTTGTGATCCCCCGAGAGACCCAAGCCTCACAGCCCCCCTTACACCCCCGTTTAAAAGCCCGCTCTTTGGAACACATTTAATTCTGGTTATTTACCATCTCAGAGAAAATCAAGCCTCTTTTCTTTCTGTCAAGTATTGCTGATCTCTAATGACCCTTATTCTAATTCTGGAACAAATGGGTTATATCTTCCCATTTTTTTAACAAAGAGTTTGTCTCCCCCCCCCCCCCCCCCTTCTCCAGATAAGCATGCCCTGTTCAGGTCACGCCCTCTGTGGAGGAGTTATTTAGGGATCTATGAACGAGATTAAAGCAACTCCACCAAAATCTCCACCCGGTCAGGTTTCCCAGGACGGGGGGAGGGGAGGGGAGGGGAGGGGACCCCCCCCCCAGTGTCCAGGGTGGCGCTGAGCCGGTGAGGACCGCCTGTGGCCCCCGGGCTGGAGCAAACTCCTCCCTGTCCTGCTCCCTGTCCTCAGTGGGGTGGGGGCGGGGCGCACACCTGATTCTACAGCTGAAATACCGGTGCAGGTGCTGCCCTCACAGACGCCAGGAGGAGAGGCCCAAACTGTGGACACTTACCTTCGCCGCTGGGGACCCAGGTGCCGCACAGTGGGGTCTGAGAGCACCCCTCCCTGTTCTCTGGGTCCCCCTCGGTGGGTCTCCCCTCGGTGGAGGGAAAGCAGAGTGATCGCAGCTGCTTCCTCTCCCAGCGGAGGGCCCACCGCTCACCTGCCTCCAATCGTCTCTGATGAGCGCCCTGAGCCGCACCTACACAGCCGCGCCCAGGGAACTGGCTCAGACCGGACGGCAGCAGCCGGCCAGCACGTGCTGCCTGCGGTCTGACTGCTCCCTCGCCCGTGTCCCAGGAGCTGACCAGGCCTGGAGCCCCCCCCCCCCCCCCCCGCCCCGGGGAGCCGCCTCACGCCCCTCACAGCTGTCTGCCACCAGCACGCTGGCCTCACCCTCTTCGCTCCTCTTCCCCTGCACCCTCCTCCGAGCCCCTGCCTGAGACAGTCCCAGGAGGACTGGGAGTGCCAGAGGGAGTCTCCTCTCGCAGAGAGAGCGGCCTGGCTGCTGCTGTGCCTCTGGGAGCTGGGTGCTTTCTCTTCTTCCTGGGCCTGAGAGCCACAGCTTCTGGGACATTCTTAACCAAGTCCCTCTGTGTGCAGACCCATCCCTCTGTGTGCAGACCCATCCCTCTGTGTGCAAACCCGTCCCCCTGTGTGCAAACCCATCCCTCTGTGTGCAAACCCATCCCTCTGTGTGCAAACCCATCCCTCTGTGTGCAGATCTGTCCCCCGGTGTGCAAACCCGTCCCCCTGTGTGCAGACCCGCCCCCCTGCCTGTGTGCAAACCCATTCCTCTGTGTGCAGACCCATCCCCCTGTGTGCAAACCCATCCCTCTGTGTGCAGATCTGTCCCCCTGTGTGCAAACCCATCCCTCTGTGTGCAAACCTGTCCCTCTGTGTGCAGACCCGTCCCCCTGTATGAAGACCCTCCCCTCTGTGTGCAGACCCTCCCCCTGTGTGCAAACCCGTCCCCCATGTGTGCAGACCCTCCCCTCTGTGTGCAGACCTGTCCCCCTGTGTGCAAATCCTCCCCCCTGTGTGCAAACCCGTCCCGCTGTGTGCAAACCCGTCCCCCTGTGTGCAGACCCTCCCCACTGTGTGCAGACCCGTCCCCCTGTGTGCAGACCTGCCCCCCTGCCTGTGTGCAAACCCATCCCTCTGTGTGCAGACCCATCCCCTTGTGTGCAAACCTGTCCCTCTGTGTGCAGATCTGTCCCCCTGTGTGCAGACCCGTCCCCCTGTGTGCAAACCCGTCCCCCTGTGTGCAAACTCGTCCTCCAGGAATGAGCGACAGAGAACCAGAGTCTCTCCCCCAGCACGCAGGCTCTGTGGGCTTGGCTGCAGCTGGTGCCAGGCTGGGAGGCGGCTGCTTGGGAGTCTCTCTCCGTGGAGGAGGGGATGGAGGGGCGCAGGGTCCAGGCACCCATGCTGGCCCTGGTGAGGGAGGGCAACCATACAGCAGTGGGAACCAGGGCACAGGCTGTGGGTGGGGAGCAGGCCGCGGGTGGGAGCAGGCCGTGGGGTGGTGTCTCCGGTCCGCAGAGACCGCTCTGGTGTGGAGCTGGATGTGGAGACGCCTGGAGCTGCTGTGATGAGACAGTTTGAGGTCAGGAGCCTGAGCGGCAGGAGATGCAGTCTGAGGAGATGCAGTCTGAGGCGGCTGCTGAGGAGGAAGCGTGACCTGCATACTCCCTGCAGCTCCTGGGTGGGGGGGCGGGGGAGCGGGCAGTGGGGCCGGGCAGGCCCTGAGACGGCACCCAGTGGCCGGATGACTGTGCAGACCCGGGTGGACCCTGGCAGGGCCCAGCCTGCGGGGGCCTTTCTCTCCGTGGGGAGCAGAGCTGACCCCCAGGCCACACATCCGGGCTGTGAGAAGCCGGGTTTGACAGGGAGCCTGGGACTCCCTGCACCTGCTCCGTGCCCGCGCTGCAAAGGGCACGCTCGCCCTCTGGTGGCCAAACGGTGACATGACGCCGGCGGCCTTGGTGCAGGGCCAGGCGCGGGGCTGGGTGAAGGCTATGGCTTGTGCCTCTGGAAGCTCATTTCTAAGCGGGGCCACCGGCTCCCCTCGCGTGGGGGTGGGACGTGTCACCCACCCTCAGAGGCAGCGGCCGGGTCCTCCGAGGTTCCGGGCACAGCTCTGAGGCCTCAGGAGTCTTCGGTTTGTACCGAGGCCCGATGTCGGCTCCTTTGACGGCTCAGAGCGCCCCACGGGAGGCCTTGGCCGGGTCTTGGGGACTGCTTGGAAGCACGTTTAATATCCATGTTGCACCCCTTAAGCCTGCGGGCGTCTGAGACCAGCCTGGAGGGCTCCCCCTGGAACCCGCCTTCTGCAGCTGCAGCCTCTGCTCCCGCAGACCAGGGCCCTCGGGGAGGCCGGCTCACTGTCCGCGTGGCAGGGACAGCGGGGGGCCCGTGTGAGGCCCGTGTGCTGTGAGGTCTCCCCCAGGGGTGCGGGGCGTCGGGCTCAGAACCCCAGTCAGCCAGGCCTCCGCCAAACAGCTTACCCAGGCCCCGTCTCCACAGTCGTCCCCACCCACAGCCCTGTCGCAGCTCCGCTCCGGGGGCTGGTCCCCCTGCCTTTCTCCTCTGTCCTGGTGCACGTGACAGACCGTGTGCATGGCTCCTAGGACCCCCCCCCCCACCTCGCGGTGCGGCCCTCGGCCCTTCAGGAACAGGTGCTGGTGGGAGGGACCCGCACACCCAGGAGGAGCAGCCGGAGTCTGGAAGGGCAGGGTCCCGCGGGGTGAGGGCCATCAGGGTCCCTTGGGGTGACAGGGCAGGGCCCTGCCTTGGAGCCAGGAGCGGCCTCTCAGCCTCTCAGAAAGTGCTGCGGGGGGGGGGGGGGTAGCCGGCACCTGCGGCATTTGGGGGCCCTGAGAGCTTCAGGGGGTCCTGCCCGACAGCTCCTGACTCGGTTTCCCTCCTCCTGGGGCCCCCTCCATTGTCTTCCTCAGGGAACTCGGGGTGCTGGGCTGGTTGGAGGCACTGGGCAGACTGGGAGGAGGCGGGCCCCATGCTGAGTGGTGGCAGGGACTCACTGGGCCGAAGCGTTCGTTCCTGTAATGTTTGCCCAAACCCCAGACTTCCCCCAAGCCCCGGGCGGTGTGGCTCCACCGGGAGCTGAGGGGGAGAGACCCGAGCCCACCCTGTGCCCCCTGAAAACCAGGTGGCAGGAGGACAATTTCACATGCCTAGGACATGGGATGCCTTTCCAGTGCCTGGGGGAGAGAAAGGGTGTGCAGGGAGAGACGGGCGTGTGCGGGGGGTAGGCAGGCATGTGCGGGGGGGCAGGCATGTGCGGGGAGACACATGCATGTGCGGGGGGGCAGGCGTGTGCGGGGGGGTCAGACATGTGCAGGGAGGCATGTGCAGGGAGACACACGCATGTGCGGGGAGGGGCAGGCGTGTGCGGGGAGACACGCGTGTGCGGGGAGGACGGACGCCCTGACTGGCTGCGTTGCAGGTGTCCCCGTGCGAGCGCTGCCGCTGCGAGGCCAGCGGGGAGGTGCTGTGCTCCGTGTCCGAGTGCCCGCAGACCGAGTGCGTGGACCCCGTGTACGAGCCTGACCAGTGCTGCCCCATCTGCAAGAACGGTAGGTGGACGCGTGTCCACAGCGCGCACGTCCGTGCGGGCTCTCGTTCCCGCGTGAGGGCGGGAGGCGCGAGGGCCGGTGTCCGCACCCGGCGCCCAGCTCCGTGCCCCCAGCCCGGCGCCGGGAGCGGCTCTGCCGGAGGGAGGGTTCTCTTGTGTTTTGTTGTTGGGAGCGTGGTCGTGGCTGCTGCCCTGACAGCAAACCCAGGGGCTCTGCCTGGCCTGGGAGGAGAGCCTGCATGGAGTGAAGCCGGGTGTGGGTGCCCGTCAGACCTGTAGGAGGAGGACTGCTTTTAAAAGCTAGATCCAGGAAGGATGACAGTCCTGGCCGGTGTGGCTCAGTGGTTGGGCATCGCCCTGTGCACCCAAAGGCCTGTTTCATTCCATCAGGACATAGGCCTGGGTTGCAGGCCCGATCCCTGCCCAGCAGGGGGCATGCAGGAGGCAGCTGATGGATGTTTCTCTCCCTCCCATCCTCTCTCTAAAATCAATAAAACACATTTTTAAAAAGGAGGGTTACAGGTTACAGAAGGACTGGAATTGAAAGGTTTGAGCCAATGATATCAAAACAACAGCAGCTCCACCTTCAGGACCACAATCGGAACCAAGCCTCGGGTGTCCAATCCCGTACCCACCGCCACATTTGTTGGAGGATATTCCCAGCTCTGCCGTGCTTCCTGCTCTCTCTGGCTTCCTTCTCACCTGGAAAGGGAAACGGTGTTTGGAATTCTTGGTAAAATTTCTGCCTGAAACGTGAAAGCAGTTCCTGTGAGAATTGAGCGCTTTGCAGAAATTGAGTGGGATTAGTCACTAATCCACGCCAGCTGTCCACGCCGCTCCCACGTGGGATGCTTCCACCAAAGCACAGTGACACGTCTGACAGCTCACAGGCCACTGGGTGTCAACAGCGGCAGTTCTGTGCCAGCAGCTCAGCGGTCTGGGCTTGGGAGAGGGAGCCTGGGCCGGTGACCGCCGTGGTGGCCTGGCCGGTGACCGCCGTGGTGACCTGGCCGGTGACCGCCGTGGTGGCCTGGCCGGTGACCGCCGTGGTGACCTGGCCTGGCCAGTGGCCTCCGTGGTGGCCTGGCCGGTGACCGCCGTGGTGACCTGGCCTGGCCGGTGGCCACCATGGTGACCTGGCCGGTGACCGCTGTGGTGGCCTGGCTGGTGGCCGCCGTGGTGGCCTGGCCGGTGACCGCCATGGTGGCCTGGCCTGGCCCTCATGCCGACGGACCTGCAGGTTAAACGCTTCCTCCAGACGCGGGAGCTGCCGCTCACCGCAAGCTGCCAGAGTCGCTGACATCGCAGCACCAACGCTCGGGCCAGAAAGCCCGGGACGGACATAAACGGCCACAAAGCGCACGCGGCGTGGGCGTCCCTCGTGGCGTGCGGCTCCCTCTCGTGGCTCTCCTGGTGACGTGGACTGTCCCGGGGCAGGCGCTGAGCGTCCGCTTCTCAGGCCGTGGGCTCCCAGCGACCAGGGCCCAGAGAGCGTTACCACGGGTTCTTCCGAGCTGCCCGTGCCGACAGCAATTCAACTAGCCCTGGAGGGAGAGGGGATCTGGAGGGCCTGAGCCTGCTCACAGGAGGCAGGCACCTGTGTGTCTCCTCCCAGCCCCGCAGCAGGAGAAGCCTGTGCAGTCAGCACTTTCCAGAGCACAGCAGGGTGTGTGTGTGTGTGTGTGTGCACGTGCATGAGTGTGTGTGCATGTGTGTGTGCATGTGCACGAGTGTGTGTGCACGTGCACAAGTGTGTGTGCACGTGTGTGCATGTGTATGTGTGCACGCACACAAGTGTGTGTGTGTGTGTGTGTGTGTGTGTGTGCATGTGTGTGTGGGGGGGTCCTTGGCCTCCAGATAAAATTCACGCTGTCATGTCTCCTCATTCTGTCTTAGCTTCTTGACAACAAGCTTCCCAGTACCCGTGAAGCTTCCCTCAGCCCCGTGGCCAGCCCCGGGCGCTCCACGAGCCGCAGGAGTGAAGGTGGCAGGACACCTGGCCCAGCCCAGGGAGATCCCTCTCTCCCAGTGTCACTCGGAAGGACGTTTCCATAATTGCCACATCCTGTGACCAGGGCCGTCCTGTGAGAGGGTCATCCCGTGAGCAGGGCTGTTCTGTGAGCAGGGTTATTCCGTGAGCAGGCTGCCCCGTGACCTGAAATTCCGATTTGATGTTGGGTTTTGTTGGCCTGGGGCAGACGTCCCGCTGACTCGGTGCAGTAATTGGGAGGTTCCGGTGTCCTCTATTCTTTCTTCCCAGCGGCTAATGCATTCCAGGAGGGACGCAGTGGGAATACAATCGCCCAGTTACATGGAGAACGAACCCGGCAGAGAGTGTCCATCACACAGGAAGAGCCCCGTGCCGGAAGCAGACCCAGAGCTGAGCGGGGGACCCAATCATGTCCGTGTGCCCAGCACAGCCAGGGAGCAGGCTGAGACCCCACCGCTTTGCTGGTCCTACTAAGTGTGGATGTCTGCACTGTGTGCTGAAGCAGCGACAGAAAATACGCTGGGTCTCTGGTCTCCCGGCCGATGGAGCTGAGGCCACGGAACGCCTCCTATTGCAAATGCCATGACTGGGACATGTGTGCATGGACGGATGGTCTGCTTTGCTTTTGAAATGTGGCCTCGTTTAAAAGAAACACAGAGTGAAGGCCCTTAGGTTCAGGGATGGGACCGGGTAACGCCGGGCCGTTGGCCACAGACCCGCCCCGGCGACGGCCCAGGGGCTATACGACGGGCCCTCGCGGGGACCAGGGACAGGAAGTCACTGTCCACGTCGCTGAGCCTGAAGGTCAGCAGAGTCCCTGCGCCAGGACAGCCGGCTAGGAAGTGTAAGAAGCCAGTGACGGAGTGTTTATTGCCGCGGAAGGACAGGTGCAAACTGCCTGAATATTCTTACTCCCTTTTCCACGCTCAGTTTGTTATAACGAGCATTCATATTTCAATCGGAAGAAACACCACGTGGAAGCTTTTACAATGGCGTGACGGCCGAATTCCTTCTGTAAGAGATCAAAGGTCAGCTGCAGCGCTTCAGAGGGAAACACAGCTCCTGGTTACTGCTCCCTGGGGCGGGGAGGGAGCTCGGCCCTGGCCGCAGGCTCCGTTGGTTGGAGCGTTGTCCGTGAACCAAAAGGTGGTGGGTTCCGCCCCCGGCAGGGCCCTGCAGGAGGCACCCAATGGATGTTTCTCTCTCTCTCTCTCCTTCCCTCTCCCTTTGCAATAAGAACATTAACTGGGGACTTGTAGGCGACAAGGACTAGAAGCCAGAGAAAGGGACTTGGTTTTCATTCTGAGTTTAACCAAAGTCTGGGAGGCTGTGCCCCGACTAATCCAATACGGCACCAAGCCATCAGACTTAATGTGGCTGGGAGATTTTATCCGGGTAACTCAGGAATTGTATTCACGCCTATAAAACCAAACTGTTAGCAAAAGATTGAAGAAGAACACATTAGGAGATAAATGTGTGGGTTGAGGGTTTTCATTAATATTTTTACCCTTCAAGTAATGCTTTTGTCTACAGCTTTTATTCAAACCCTGTTTCAAAACTATGATTACATGTGCACAGAATTTAAGCAAATATTTTTGGGCCTGGCAAAATCTTCCCGGATTTTGATATGCAAAAGATATATGTATATATACACTCTGAGAAAGAAACCACTCTTTATATATGTAGTTTATTCTTCCAGAGAGAATGTAGGTCACAGGTTCATACTCCCCGTGTTCTGCCTTTGAACAACGCTTGGAATCCATGAGAATGTATGCACAAGTTATTGCTAAAGAATACAGCCGACCATGACTGGAATTCTCAGCCTGTGAAGTCCGGGCACCTGCTCTGTGTGACCTGAGAAAGTGGCTTTTCAGAGGATGACATGAGGCAGCTATTGAAGTGAGCTGAGAACCTCAACAGCAATGACCCGGTTCTTTTCAGACGTTTTGGTTAAACGTGTTCCGTGGAGACGGGGCCTCCAGGCGGGAATCGCTCTGCGGTCCTCACTGAGGGCTCGTGCCGCTCCGGGTGGTGACGGTGTCTGACCGCCTGGCGTAATGGGACTTAATGACGTGGAGACATTCTCGGGTTCCTTGCTGGAAATGTGTCCTTCTTTTCCAAAAACTATGATGACGTGCAGGGATGCTGGGCTAATCCCCTCACAGTGTGGACCCTGTGCCGGGCCCGGCTTCCTGTGCCGGCTCCTGCCTCCTCCGCCGCGGCCGCCCGGGCGGCTGGTGAACAGGCGGCGGCTCTGTGGTCTGTTCTCACGTGGCTCGTGGTGGACAGCCGTTTCTCTGAACACTGAGTGCGAACTGTCAGAATCGCCATCGTGTTCTAGAACAGCGGTCGCCGGCGGTGGCTGGAGCCGGGCTCGCGGGCCGCGGCTGGAGGAAATTCTCGAGGAAAGCCTCCAGCGTGGGGCTCCCCGGAGTGGGGCACCCAGAGCGGGGCACCCGGAGCGGGGCACCCAGAGCGGGGCTCCCAGAGCGGGGCACCCGGAGCGGGGCACCCAGAGCGGGGCTCCCAGAGCGGGGCACCCAGAGCGGGGCTCCCAGAGCGGGGCACCCGGAGCGGGGCACCCGGAGCGGGGCACCCGGAGCGGGGCACCCAGAGCGGGGCACCCGGAGCGGGGCACCCAGAGCGGGGCTCCCAGAGCGGGGCACCCAGAGCGGGGCACCCAGAGCGGGGCACCCGGAGCGGGGCACCCAGAGCGGGGCACCCGGAGCGGGAAGGAGCCGTGTTGTTTCGTGAGTCTTGACGCTTTGTCCCATTTTAAGAGCCTCTTCCTCCTCACCATTATGTTTTTTCTAAGATTATTTGGAATTAATTAACTCACATGCTGCAGGCGTGGCTGATGGGTAAGTAAGGCCCGGAGGGTGATCTGTGAGGGAGCACAGAGCTGCCGTCACCTGGACGGGTTCTAAGTCCCGGTGACCTGTCAGGAGGAGAGCAGGATTCCCTGTCCCTCGTGAAGGAGCAAACGGACGTGGCCCGGGGTGAACCCACCGCGTGTTTCTGTGTGCGCACGCTACACACGTGTCTCTGTGTTTCAGGCCCCAACTGCTTCGCAGAGACCGCCGTGATCCCCGCGGGGCGCGAGGTGAAGACGGACGAGTGCACCGTCTGCCACTGCACGTACGAGGAGGGCACGTGGCGGGTGGAGCGCCAGGCCATGTGCACTCGGCACGAGTGCCGGCAGCGGTAGGCCGGCCGGAACCCGCTCCTCCGGACGCCTCCCTGACGGAACATTCTGGAGGACTCCGGAAGTGCCGCCCACAAGGAGACTTCCAACGAGGAACGATGGGGAACTGTCGATACTTTTGCTTTTCTTGGTAATGACTGCAAGAGAAGGAAGTGGATATATTTCAAAACATCACCGAGAACTTTGGGCGTGAAGCCCTCTCTCAATAAACGTGCTATTTTCAGAGCAAGTACAGGACAGCTCAGTATTCTCTGTGCGATGTATTTCTCTCCCCTGTCAGAGCTCACTGGTGTTTTCTATAGAAACAGATTAAAGTGCTGTGCTGTGCTGTCCACCGGCCACACTGTGCACCTTTTCCGTTCACGTGACATTGCTGGGGGCTGGTCCTCCTTCACACCTCGGAACGCTGTCCCCGTGAACAGGTCCTGACATGATGGGGCTGGTTCCTCCTGGGGCCCTGCCCACATTGTTTCACTGCAGAGGCACATCTAGTGTCCTTAGGAGATCCAGTGTGAGTCACAGAATACAATGTTCCCGTCCTGCGCCTTATTGCTGCTGTCACCTCCAGGCTCTGTCGCTGGCAAATGCAGGTGTCAGGTAACTAACGGGCACTGTTTCTGCTCATCTGAAGCACCCCTGCTGGGTGGACACATAACATACATGCTTCATGTTCACTGACATCACTTTGTCTCCTCGTCATGAATTTAAATTGTGCCCTAGACCAAGGAGCGGGTTGAGCTGGACAACTTGCTTCATGGTTCCATCCAGTTGAAGCAAGCAGTAAAAGAGGGACTCCCTTGACTGACTGGAGGGGAGGTAAGGCAAATGGCTTGATTGAGTCTCTGCCTGAAGTCTGAATGGACACAGGAACCATACCACTCCATTCAGTGGACTCATGCTTCTCCTCAGAATGACCACAGCTTTGGCCCTAAATTATAATCACCCAAAATTTCAAAGATAAAGCATGTTATCAAAGCTAAGGAGGCACCCAGGCCTATGATACAAGCTGAACACAAAGGGCAGAAACCAAGAACAACAGGGACAGAGTTATAGGGTCTCCCAACAGTGGCATGATCAGACTCCATGCAAGATAACAATGCTATGCTCAAGGAGGTACAGGATAAAAATGCAAATCTCTTCAGTGTGTTAGAAACCCAACAGGCCAATCAAATGAAAAATATATATATAAGAATTTGTAACTGAACAATATAATAACTAAGATTAAAGATTCAGTTGAATGAGTTTAACAACATATTAGTCAGAGTTTAAGAGAAAATTGTGAACTTGAAGACAGAGCACCAACAAAAAGCATATGCAGAAAATGCATAAGGAAACACAAGAGAGTAAAGAATGTGGTGGGCTTTTAAAGCTACAGAAGGTGAGAAGGGAGAGAATGGAGCAGAAGTAACACTCAACAGGTAATGGCTGGTAGTTCTCTGAAGGCGATGACCCCTGTGCAGTGAAGAGTTCCAGAGCAGCAGCACTACAGTGAAACAAGGGAAATAAAAACCCTACAAGCAGCAGAAGACAAGCACAGATTCCATTTACAAACAAACAATTGTAATGGCATGGTATCCAAAGGAACCATGAAATTCTGGAGACAGTGGATATTTTCAATGTAAAGAAGAAAAATAACTGCTAATTTAGAATTCTGGACACAGAAATAGCAACTGTAGACACTACAGTACCCACAGGTGCCCCATCAAATCTAATGTGGAGGCTTCCATTGTTTTTACAGACTGTGGAAGTCATAGTACAGTTTTTCTCTCCTGGCCTCTTTCTTACACATCTGTTGTTTAGATGTATTTTAATTCTGTGTATTTTAAATCTGACAAGTTCTTTACTATTATTTTTCTAATAGCCACTATTGATTTAGCTATATCCCCATTTTTGTGATTTAATTGATTCCTTCTTTCACGATTTATTGCAGATTATTTTCTTCTGCCTACAGAATAGTTTTTGGTATATTTTGAAATGAATTTCTAGTAGTGGTAGTATTTTTCAGCTATTACGCAATTGAAAATATCTTTATGTCGACTGCATTCTTTAAAGGATGAGCTTATAAAATAGTGAAGAACCAATAATTAGATATTGATAAGGCTTTGTGCTACAATTTATAGGATAATATTTTTACATTTAACTGGTGGAATGAAAAGGAGACAAAATAATAAAAGCTATAGAAGACCTAAATATTATATATTATAATTAACAAAGTTGATCTAGTGGACACATACATAATTCTTCTTGAAAAAAATATGAAATATATATATATTTTTAAAGTATACATGGAAAATTTATAAATACTTTATGCCGAGCCATATACATTATGAAGAACTGACATCACATACAGAATGTAAATCCTGACACCAGTTCAGTTAGACTATTCGTCATGAGAAAAGCCAAACAAAAACTCTTCCTTTGTTGCAAATTAAGAAATAGAATTCTAAATGTCCCCTGGGACAAAGGAGATGCCGCAATAAAACACCATCACCCTGATGCACTCGACCGGGAACAGAACGAGAGAGCAGGCAGGAGCCGCCGTGTCCGGATGGGAGAGGAGGCGTCACTGCAGAAGCCTCATGTCCTGCTCGCGGTGGCGCTGTGGAGGGCAGCGGGGCCCCAGCCCCTGTCCTCTCAGGGGAATACAGGCCTCGTCAGAGCCGTGACGCCTTCACTCTGCCATCCCAGCGCCTCCTGCAGGGGGCGCTGCAGCCTCCCATCCGCTTTACCCCAGGACATGCGCGAGGAACAGTGCACTGCTCCGTGCCGTGTCCCGGTTCCCCGGAGGCTGGGCCAGCCTTGTCCCAGCACAGCCCCTCCTGGATGCTCTGGGCTAGTTTCACAGAAGCCTCCGCCCTCACACAGGGCCCCGGCTGGCCTGGTCCCAGCTGCAGACACAGACATGCTCTGCTGCTCAGCACGGCGTCATTGGGAGGAGCCGTTCCTCCACCCTCCGCGCACCCGCCCCGTCTGGGCCCGTGAGTAGCTGCAGAGGCAGCACCGCCGCCATCCCTGTCCCCAGCAGGGAAGTTCCGGGGCTTCACCAGGCCCTCTTACCCCATCACCGCCGCCCACAGATACTGCCGGTGAGGGCACGTGGCTGCGGCTGTTACTTGGCGACAGAGAGCACACATCGTGCCCAGGACGGCACCTCCCTTCTCCACGATGCCCCTCTGCGGTGCCCTCAGCGTCTGACGGGCCCCAGCCCCTGGGCCCAGGTGCTCCAGGACACGGGGTCCGTGTGTTACCGGTCCAGGACCTACGTGGAAGCCCACTGCCAGGCTCATTTCCTGTCACAGGCGCTCCGGGCAGCAGCGAGGTGGTGACAGACACAGCGACAGCGATAAAAAGCACTTGTGCTTCCCCAGACAGAGCCTGGAGAGCGAGCCCCCCTCCAGCTCCGGCGGAAACGTGCCGGCCACTCCCGACGAGCCTGGTGGGCTGAGCGCCTGCTGGCTCCCTGCTGGGAACCCTGGGCACCCAGGGCGCCTGGCCAGCGACCCCGTGGTGGCCAGGCAGACGCCCATCCCCGTCCCCAGGACAGGGACGAGGAGCTGCCACGGCTGTCTTGTCCGCTGGCTGGCCAGGCCCTGCGCTGCTCGGCGGCTGCCCTGGCAGGCACCTTTCCTCCCAGCACCTGGTCCTCCGGGTCTCCTCACCGACTTGTTTACAAATGTCTGCGGCTCCAGGAGGGCAGGCAGCCCGCATTCCCCAAGAGGGTGGCAGGTTCAGGGCTCCAGGTTCCGCCTGCGAGAGCTGCCCCTTTTCGCTCCGGCAGCCCCGGTGCCTGTGGCTGTCCTCGGGGGGGCGCTTGTAAGCGATCCGCAAGTCTGTCCCCTGAATGTGCCGCAGAGAAGACCCCACGAGCTGGGAGCCACAGGCGGGAGGGAGGAGGCACAGGAGGCACCGGGAGGTCCGGAGCCACTTGCTCGTGGAAGTGCTCTGCCTTAGGGCCTGCCTGAGCCTGCTCCTGGCACACCACCCTCCCCGGGGCTCCTGGCTGCCGTGCACACCCACTTCCGGCTCAGCGCCATGTAATCGTATGAGGGACTCTGCCCGCCGGGACCTCTGTTTGGCCCAGTCACAGGTCCACCCACACTCAAGGGGGGAGGAGTCTCCAGAACAGAACTCCGGGGACAGGTCCGTCGGAGTGTCTGGCAGGGCCTGTGTACCCCAGACGTCTGAGACTAACTGCCCAGACACCGCAAGCCTTTGCTGTGCAGGCAGGGCCCGGAACCAGACGCCCTGCAAACTGCCAGGCCTCAGCCCAGGTCCGGGCTCAGACGGGACCCTCGTCCTCCTTGGGCAGGAAGGCTGTCGGTCTCTATAGTCTGGGAGGTCCTAGTCCCTTCCCCAAGGAACGCCTCACCTCACCGCGAGCCATGCCTGCGGCGGTGCGGCAGGTGCTTCCGCCTGGCCCGGAAGTCTGCGCGGCCGGCCGGCGCGGCGGGAGAAGGCCTGCTTCCCTGGGAGCCGGAGGAAGCTTCCGGGTCTCCGGCCCCGACTTCACATTCCCCACCACGTGCAGGGAGAAGCAGCCGCCCGGGCGCCCACACTCCCTCGGTGACCCCAGCGCCCGCCCGCCCGCCTGCCTGGAGCACGGGGCCTGGGCCACGGCGGCCGCTCAGCTAGGAAGCTGAGCACAGGGTTCTGCCGGCTCTCCTGTTTTCCTCGCGCCTGATCTTTACTCCTCTGTTTCTGCCATAGCTGCAGTCTGCAGTGTGAGGGGAGGGGAGGTGGTGGTGCCTGCACCTTTCACAGCATCAGCCATGCAGTGAGAGTGGCAGCACGTCTGTGTTGGTTAAACTTTATTTTTATTGTCCATCCTCTTCCCCAGAGGCATTCTGGGGGAAGAAATTGCTTGTTTCTCTTTGTCACCTCGCTGTGGAGTTCACACCTTCATTTAGGCCACACAATGATTGCTCCACTCTGAAATGTCAAGGAGGCAATTTAAAGGACTTTAAAATAAAAACGTAAAGACTGCCACCCATTGTGCTGTTGGCACTAGACCTTATAAAGAGGCTAAACACTGCAATAATAAGACTAAGTCTTTTAAAAGAGGGACTTTGAACTGCGGAAGGTCAAACTAACAGCAATCAAATCCCATCGCTGCAGGAAGGGAATGAGGTGTGGGGGAGGAGGGGGACTGGGGCCCGAGGCGGTCGGCGCGGTGCAGGGAGCTGGGCTTTCTGCAGCCTCCGCCAGCCTGATGCGGTCTGTGGGAAGCGGGGACCCGGGGGTGTCCTGCACTCACAGGAGTGAGCACGGGTCCGGGATGCTCCGCTCACAGAACACGGGACACGGCTGCTGCGAGTGAAACGAGGACACGGTTTTCTGGTAAAACCTGATACATTTAATTTGGCGTAATAGTGATTTATTATGGGTTAATATTTCAAAACTACACGTCCGCGTGACATCCCCGCCGCGCGGGGAGGCTACAGGCAGGTCGTGGCCCCGAAGAGCAGGCTGCTGTTGCAGTGCAGGCAGTGCGTGCCGTCGCTGGGGTTGTAGTAGCCGGGGCTGCAGACCACTGCGGAGAGAACAGGGTGAGAGCGTGTCCCTCGACGCAGCCCACCGCTCCCTAAGGAGCTTCCTGTACGTAAATCTTTTCTTCCAATGGTGGTAAAGGCACCAACATCAGAGGTGCGTCTAGCCACGCTCAGAGTGAGGCCAGCAGCGCTAAGCACCTCACTGCTGCACAGCCATCGCCAGGACGTTTCCACGGGACAAGCTGCAGCCCAGGCCCAGGACACAGCCCGCCTGGCCCCCCAGCCCGCAGCCCCTCTGCTGTTGTTCCCGGAAAGCTGGCCGCACACGGAAAGCCTTAGCCTTCTGCCCCCGTCCTGGCTGAGAACAGGACTGGGAGCTACAATCGTTTTTCTGATCACATGATGCTGAGCTTAAAGGCTGACTGGGCTGTCCTGTCAGTTACAGCAGAAGCCCGGGGGTTCAGACGGTGGGTGGACCCACTGTGATTGGCCTTGCCCACAACAGCCATGACTTAGCGGTTCAAGACAGCCAAATGTGGAAGCATATGGACCGTATTCCTAACAGTATCTCAATTCAAGTCTATTTCTATCAATTGCTCAATGTGTAATTTTGAAAAAAAAAATTATTTAGCCTAACTTAACTGAGTTTGATCATCCCCAACATAAGAATAACATATATCACATAGTGAAGGTGTTACCATAGTTACTCTGCATAAGAGAAAGTAAAGAAGGCAGAGAAACCAAGGACTTAGACCGAAAAGCATCCGGTGTCACCAAACACTCAGGCCCACCCCCGCCCTGGGCAGAGGCCCAGCCGGACTGGCGGTCGGGCCTCGCCGACCCCCTGCCCCTGCGCCTCAGTCACCGAGGCCGGGGTCCTGGCCTCAGGGGGGGCCTGTCCCGCACCACGAGGCGAAAACGCAGGCCATCGTTTGGATCTGGGCCAGATTCTATTACGTAACCTCACAGCTTTCTTTTTCATACATTTTTTTCAAACTGCAAAATATTTAAACTGTTATTCAGAAAAAGAATTTTCCATTCTGGGTTCCACAGAGTTCTTCACGTATTAACAGACACTTTATTTGGGGAATAATACTTCAGATGGAAAAAAAATACTAGTTAAACAGTTAGCTAGATGTATCTGCTGCAGTAATCAGGGTGTTTAAGGTGGCCACACGTGGAAAAACTCTAATGCTGCAAAAAAAACTCTCATGTTTCCAAAGGCCTGTGCCACGGCCGCTTCCTCTCTCTCCCTCCCTCCCTCTCTCTCTCTCTCTCTCTCTCTCTCTCACACACACACACACACACACACACACACACACACACGCGGAAATGCTGGCCGAGGCCCTGCATGGGATCAGTGTTTCCTGAGGGCCTGGGAACCTCGCCCAGCCATCAGCCGTCCATACTGACTGCTTTCCGCGCTGACAAAGCCGCCGAGCCGGCTCCTGCGATGGCACCACGCCCTGTGGAGGCCGCAGGCACCAATGTGGCTCTCTCTCCAAGTGAACAGCCTGACGTGTTGTGTTTTCTTGTGAGTGGGATTGAGGAAGATACTAAAACTGCTATTTAAGGTAGGAAATTAGTGGAAGAAGCTCATCTTGAGAGGCTACCCACTATGTGCCCAGTGATTGGATATTCTGTGAGAGCAGAGCCATGCGGCCCTCAGTTGTCAGTGGAGAAGGGACAGGAGGGAGACAATGGCAGGAGCTACTCTGGCTGCCACCATGATGGTGGGAGTTCGTCACCGGCCATTCGTCCCAAACCCCAAAAACGCACAGCGCCAGGCGGCGCTCAGAGCCTCCGGTGCCAGGATTCAAAGCCGGAAAACACTGGCAATGAAGCAGCCATACACTCTCCAAGGAGGAGAAGAGGCAGCGGTACCTGATCCAGACCACACACAGGGCGCCGTCAGGAGCGGGCTCTACAGGGAAGGTGCCGGGACTCCTTTGGGTGAAGAACTCTGGCTGTAATACTATCCCCCGACCCCCGACCCCCGACCACTGCCCGGCACGCCTCCCCCTCTGCTGCACTAACCCCTCGGCCGAAACCCACCCGCTTTCCTCTCTGTACCCTCAGACTCCAGTCTTTCAGACACTGTTCCCCATTCGCCAAGACCAACCACACAGGGTAAGCACGCGAGGCGGTCACTTAGGCATAAAGGCAAAGCGGGGGCGCAGTCTGTGACCTACCGCAGCACTCAGGGCATTTTGGATGCTTCACGGGATTTATTCCGTACCCGGGAAAGCAGCGGTTAATCCACACCATTTGCAGGGTGTCTTCAATGTAGTATATTTCAGGCAGTGGACTTGCACGTCGGCCTAGAACTTCTACTTGTTGACTAAAAAATCTCTCTATGAGATTTTTAGCCTAAAATAGAAATACAACGTGAAGAAATTGTTTTCATAAATAACTGTATAGAATACATAAGGCTGCCCATGTATTATGAGCAGGGAAACCCACATTCTTGAGGTTCTTTTCTTTCCTTTTTTGCACTCATAGGATGTAGATAACACGTGGAAATTGGAGAATGGCAACTGCAGACTCAACGACTTCCAGTGCCCGGCCGCACACCACGCCACAGGGCCCTGGGACGCACCCCCGCACGTCTGGCCGCTGGGGTGTGAATGCCAGGTGGCTGGGCCCACGAGCGAAGCCAAGACTGCTCGGTGAAATCACTGTCCTCTGGAAAATGCCCTCTAGCAACCCAAGGCACTGAGAGAAAGTCTTTAAGGGGGGTATGTCTGAGGCAGCCCCTCGCTGTCCACCAACAAAAATCAGTTTTGAACAGGTCACAACTTCCATCTCTGTGACCCAAAAAAATTAAATTTAAAGATCATCACAGCATCACTGTGACCTATCACTGATTACATTTTTTTCTATAATAATTATTCTGGACTGGCTGATAAAATTAACAAGAGGCATATGCTTCCAATGACTGACAATTCCACCTGCTGAAGCATGAGGTGTGGCATGGGTTCAAACCCTCTACAAGCCAGTGGTTCTGCTCGGTTCGCACAGCTAGCTTCCCTCACCTAGTCAGGGGCATGGATGGCGGCCTCTAGCTGACCTATAACCACTAATGGTCCCCTCAGACACCTTCCACAAAAATGCCTGTAAGCAATCATTAACATCTTTTCCATGCACTTCTTTCAATACATACATACAACTCTAATTCAATTATTCAATTATTATCTTTTTATAGTTTAAGTGGTTTTCTTAAGCTTTTAATAAATTCAGGTGAATTTGTTGATACTTATTTGGTCAAACATAAATTTTATTTAAGAAAGTGCTTAAGAATTAATTAGAGATAGAAATATGGTACCTAATTAACTATGTTTAATTGCCAAACTCGAATTGAAAGTTTCAGAAAACACTGAGCTTCCTAACACTGCATCCAATGATAAATAAATACATATCAATGAAACAGGATCTCACAAAACCTGATGGGAATTAAAATGACCATATAAATCAGATTCCTATTTCTTCTGTTCCCTCTAAGAAAAGAATAAGGACAGAACATAGATTGAAAGGGGGTGGGAGAGGAGGTAAATGGTGGTGAGGGAGACTCACCTTGGGGTGAGCAGACAATAATATACAGATGGCGTATTACAGAACCGTATTACAGACCTGAGGCCAATGTCTCCCCAATATACCCAATAAAAACATATACTTTAAAAAATAAACAAATTACTAAAGAGAAATTATCACCTTTTCAAGTGCAATGCCTACACCTTAAATTGGAAAGTTTTCGTACTATTAAATAATCGTACTATTAAATAATTTAACATTCCAAATATTTAAAAATAATTTTATAAAGTATATATGGTCATTTAGGATACTTAGAGATAGGAAAATATCACCATAAGTTTGTTGATCATGACAATATATTAAGTATAATTTAAAAGAAACAAGTAAATTAAATTGCTGCTGGGAGTTAAAGCATAATTTTCATCCTAAGCCAAATAAATGGGAATCATCTTAATTTATTCGAAATGTTAAATTTCAAAGTGTTCCATCAAAATGTTGCCTCTTTAACTCTTAGCATTTCTTATTTTATGACGTTGCGTTATCACTGTTGAATTCCCTGTGTGTGTGTGTGTGTGGGGGGGGGGGGCTGATTTGTTTTACGAGCGGCTAAGATGCTTCCTTACACCTCACACACGGGCATGCTCATTTATTTCCTTATTTCCAGCCTCACATACATACCTTAGATAGCCTTCTGGAATAGTCACAAGTATGGTCGTCACATGGTTTGGATTCTTTTTCAGTATCTATACACGAAACTGAGAAAACACATTACATTTGATCATGGACCTAATATATTAATCATAATATTTCCACCTTGTAGCTAAATATCATAATAGACCTTCCTTATACTAAATCCCATTCTAAAGTAAAATACCATAGCAAGGTTTCAGTTATGTGAGTACAGCTTTCACTAAGCACATAAATTAGAGGAATATTATTTGGGGGCTCTCAGAACTAAGAGCAGAGAATATGAACACAGTCAGGTTAAAACATTGACATTTGAAAACCACTCTGGTAATTCACAGGTCTTAACATGGGCTTCCTGCCTTCAAGTTGTATTCTTTAGAGAACTGTATGTTCTTACCTGCAAATTTAAAAAACAATTCATTTTGAAAACCAGCTTTTTGCATTTTAACATGATGGCATTCAGACTTCTGTAAGGAAACTTCACACTTAATTTCATGAACCAGTTTGCTTAAAATCTGTAGAAGTTTATTCTCAAAAGAGATGTTATAGATACTATTGCAAGGAGCTGAATGGTATCGAGCTGTGAACTGGTAATAAAAGTGAGGCTCACGATACGCTGTGAAAAATGAACAGAGCAACACACAACAGTTACTTATGCAATCCCAACACATTGCAACCACTCAAGAGAAATCACTGCATAGAATAAAGCTATTATATATATCAACTAAATAAACAATTTATCTAAACATTACTGACAAATGCTATTGTAGGCATTCACAAACAGTAACTCATTTAAGACTAACATCATTTAAGACTGGAACTATTTTTACTTTCATCTTAGAAATTTAAGGCTGAATAGATTGTCTGCACAGACAGCCCCGAAGAGAGCAGATCTGCCTCCTGTGACCTCCTCACAAAGGACCTGTGAAGCAGAGGCAGCCAACAGGTCCTCTGGAACTGAAAGAGCAGAGGAGCACAGTCCCCTTAGAACGAACATGCTACAGTGGCTAACGCCGGAAAGCACAGGAACGCTGACACGCGGGAGGTGCACACGTACCGTACACAATGAACTTGAGCTGCACGTTCTTCACCGCCTCCTCCACGGAGGGCTTGTACTCCAGGAAGCACGTGTACGCCCCCGTCATGTCCTCCTCAAAGTCCTGGAACACGAGGCTCCCCGTGGTGGTGATGTGTGTGCTGCTGTTCTCTGCGGGAGACACAGAGCGGTCGTTTCTTAATCGCACGAATTCAGATAAAACAACACATGCTTTCTGGACAAAGTGAAGTGCCACCATTTACCTGCAGGACCATCCGAAGGAGTTGGGGGCATAACCGTGGTGCATCAGGTGTTCACTGACGGCAGGTGCCAGGTGACCCTGGTGTCAGAATGTCACCAACCTCAGTGTGTCAGCCGTGTGGCCGCCCGAGTGGCAAGAGACAAATTCTACAAGGATCAGTTTCTAAAGGGCATTCTCAGACACCTGTTCAGATCCACACACACGCAGCTGTGTCTATGTGTGAAGTGCAGACAGTGCCATGCTTACTGCAAGGGCTGCTGCAAAGCTAAGGGTCAGTTCTGTGCAAACTGCAGAGAACTCAGCCAGCACCTGACAGATAGCGTGTTTGTTATTTGTACAAATTCAAGATGAGAATGTGAAAACATACTCTTGCAAAACACACACACATATTTATACATGTGTGTATTTGAACGTGTGCCTTTACTAGTATGCATACGGAAAAGGCAGAGAGAAAGCTAAGAAGCAATGCTGTACAAGCCCAGGACAGTGTTTCCTGAGAGAGGGGCTGGGAAGACCAGCGGCGTCTCTAAAGCCACTTCCTAAGAGGCTCACGCTGTAAATCCTGACTTGCACAGCAGGCTGGTATGTGTTTGTCTTATCATGCTTCACAGTTTGCACATATCTCATGCACACATGTATATGTCAGATGCTTCATAGCAAGGTACGGCTGAGATCATTCAACCATATAAAATATTAAAACATGCTACAAAACAAACATTTCCCATGAATGTTTCTTAGCAAGTCTTTGTATGGATATATTTCCTCCTTCCTCCATCCAAGGGGACAAAGTAAACCTGTGCATTTCATCTGTGAGCACCGTATCCACATACTAATGAGGTGAAGGAAGAAAGGAGGAAAGGGAAGGAGGGAGGGAGGGAGAGAGAGAGGGAGGGAGGGAGGGAGGGAGGGAAGGAGAATAGAGCGATAAAGAAAAACTTCCTCGGGAGATGTACAAAAATGATTAAGTGCTTCACTGAACAGACCTTCAAGATGAAAATTCATTCATCTGAATTTTCAAGGCTGAAAAGAACAGAGCTAAGCTCATCTGCAGGTTTGAATTGCACTGCAAAAATAAATTGGCTTTTAGCAAATGAAACATTAGAATAAAAATAAGATCTGCATTTCAAAATCACTAAATAAGAAGTTGAATGAAGAAAATGTGGATGAGTCAGTCATACCAACAGCCCCGGGGGAGAAGTACCTGCATGAGAATAAGATCTTGTTTCTCAAAAACTCGAAAAATGCAAGGCTACCATTCAGATGTATCTTGAGTCCGCCTTTTCCTCTGGATATATATGCCAAAGCTAAGTAACTCTCTTACAAGCACAAGTAATATATTAATACCCAACCACTATCAAACCATGCAGTATACTTAAAAGCATGTTTTTGATATAATATATTCAATGTTAAATTTAGTCATTTTAAAAAAATTACAATATTTAAGTTAAAATCAAATATCCATATTGTCAGGATTTTGGTCAGAAGGAAATATAAACTCAAAAGTATAAAACTGTAACTACTAATAAAGTCCTGAATTGCCATGTTGTGGGGCCATATATAACAAGCAAAATCATATGTATAAGTATATGGCTCAAAGTGTTCATTTGTATTTCTAACAAAAACCCGAATCACATTTGCTTCTTCATATATATGCTACTAACATGAGTCTGGTTGAGGTAACCAAAATGACTTTATGAACTTTTACAAAAAATATATACTAGTAGATGCTTAGAGAACTTCCCAAACTGGCGTGTCTGCATCTAAAACTCAGGAGACGGGCTCTGTCCCCATTGCTGGGTTACACCTCCAAAGGGAAATGGCAGGAAAATAAGTGAGGAAACAGATACATGTCCACGAGATACGACGTTCCTTTGCTCTCAGAGCATCTCAGACACGGCGGCTCGGTGTCGCCGGGACAAGGCCTACCTGAGACGATCTTGCCCTTGGGCCCGTGCCACTGGAACACGGGGTCTATCAGCTCGGAGTTCCGCAGCTTCTGGGTCACACATAACACGTGTGGACTCTTCTGATGGACCATAACATACACTTTCACTGAAATACAATGTTAAAACGCTCCAATAACATCTGTGCTTTCATACTTGCAGTTTGGATTACATGTTTTCATAAGTTTTGTTTGGTTATTGCTATTACTAGTAAGGACTGAATTTCGTTGCTTTCCAGGTAACATTAAAAATATACACATATATTGCCGAAACCGGTTTGGCTCAGTGGTAGAGCATCGGTCTGTGGACTGAAAGGTCCCGGGTTCAATTCCAGTCAAGGGCATGTATCTTGGTTGCAGGCACATCCCCGGTGGGGGTGTGCAGGAGGCGGCTGGTTGATGTTTCTCTCTCATTGACGTTTCTAGCTCTCTATCTCTCTCCTTTCCTCTCTGTAAAAAATTCAATAAAAATATATATTATTTGTGTGTATATATCTCAATCTGAGCATGATGCATTGGCCTCTTTATTAAGGGGTCATATATACTAGTTTATTTTATTCTCAGAATGTTATTTTAATTATACAGTATTAAGATAATTCTATGTCTGTGCTTTATCTTTTGTTGTTAAGACACCCAGAAGAACCAACCCTGACTGCGTGATGGGACTTCCGGTCCCCACATCTGTGAGGCAACACCTCCCTGTGCTTCAATCCAACCCTAGAAAACCAACGCGCTTGCCAAGAGCTGAGCACTTGTAGCATTCTGACTGCCCCCCTCCCCTCTCCCCTCTCCAGCTGTGCAAGAGAGAAGCCACTCATCACATACATGTGATCCTCAATAAAATTACTAGCTCATTTCTCATCTGAATCCAAATGAAATAGAAAGTCTGAGGAGACCTAAAGCAAAGTGTTTGCATTAGTAATAAAAAAATACCACAAAGTCCAACCCCAGATAAAAACAAACAAACAAACAAAAAAACAAGTAGAGCAGAATTAATTAACAATAGCTCCCAAACTCTTCCAAAAAATAGAATAGAAAGGAACACATCCCACCTGATAAAGTCACTGTTACCCTAAGATCAACATCAGACTAATACTACTCAAGAAAACTATACATTTCCCTCATGAATATAGACATAAAAATCCTTAAAAAGTTAGCAACCAGATCCAGCAACATAAAAAGGAATTATACATCTTTATCAATTGCTTTTTATCCCAGGAATGCAAGTTTAGATCAAAATACAAAAATCATTCAATACCATATCACATCAAAGAATAAAGGACAAAACTCTATTATCATCTCAATATATGCAAAACAAGTATTTGACTCAGTGCAGCACCCTTTAGGAAGAGGGACCTTTGCCCAGGCTATCTGATAAGGGGCATCTCCAAAGAGCTCGCTGCCAACATTGTAGGCAGCACTGAACGACTTCCGTCCGCTCTCCCCTAGGATTAGGGAGAAGATTAAGGCACCTGCTACCTTCAGTATTGAACTGGAGGAATTTTTAGCTGGAGCAACTGAAACAAAAACATCCAGATTGGGAAAGAAGAAATAAAACTACCTCTATTTGCAAATGATGTGGTGTTTATATATAGAGAAAACTCTAAAGATTAATTCCACCCACACACCCCCACCAAAAAAATAAAGCTAGTGACTCAGCAAGGTGACAGGATGCAACATTGGTTTGCAAAACTCAACTGTATATCTCTACAATCAGAATGACCAACCCAAAAACTAAATTAAGAAAACCATTCCATTTAAAATAGCATCAAAAAATATTAGGAATATATTTAACAGAATAAGTATAAGACTTGTACATGGACAACAAAATATCACTGAGGGAAATTAAAGAAGACCTAAATAAATGGAAAAATGAACTGGAAGACTTACCACCTGTTAAGGTGGTAATACTCCCAAAGTTGATCTACATATTTAATGCAACCCATATTAAAATCCCAATGGTCTTTTTTGCATAAACTGACAGGTTAATTCTAGAACTAATATCATATTGCAAGGGATCCAGAATAGCCAAAACAATCTTAAAAGTAACAAATTTGAAGGAACCAACTTTAATGATTTTGAAACTTACTATAACGCAAGAGTAATGGAGATAGTGTAGTACTGGCCTAAAAGTAGACATAGATAAATGGGACAGAATTTAGAAAAACAACAACAAAGCAAACATCTGTGGTAAACTGCTTTTCGACAAAAGCGTTGAGACAATTCAATCAAGAATGAAAACCCTCTTCCACAACTGGCATTAGAACAAATGGATATCCACATGCAAAAAAAAAGAAGTTGACCACATTCTCACACCATATGCAAAATTAATTCAAAATGGTTAAAGACCTAATTATAATAGGAAAAACTATAAAATTCTTATAAAAGACTTTGTGACTGCTGATTATAAAGTTTTGGAGACATGACATCTAAAGCACCAACACCAAATTAAAAATAAAAATTAGACTTTATCAAAGTTTAAGATGTGTGCTTTAAAGGACACTATTACTATTTTAAAAATGAAAACACAATCCACAGAATGGAAGACAATATTTACAAGTCAAATATCTGATAAGAGTCTAATATCCAAAATGTATTAAAAAATCTTCCAACTCAATAATAAAAATACAACCCAATTAAAAATGGGCAAAGAACTTGCATAAGCATGTCTCCAAAGAAGGTATGCAAATGGCCAGCCAGCACTGAGAAGTTCAATGGCATCAGCATGAAGGAAAGGCAGATCAAACCACCATGCCAGCCCCTTCCACACAGCCCTCACAGGGACTCTGGTCCGGGGTGCCCATCACAGCCAGAGAGTGGGAACCGCCCACATACCCATCACTGGTGGGCACTGCCAGCGGTGTATTCACACGTGGGCTCCCACTCAGCCACAGAAAGGAATGAAGGCCCGAGACATTCTACAGGACGAACAGCCCTGGAAATCACTACACTGTGAACAAAGCCAGAGACAAAATGTCATATGGTGCACCAGTCCACTATATGCAACGTCCAGAACCGGCAAATCCATGGCGACAGAAAGCAGGCTGGTGGCTTAAAGGGGCTGGAATGTGGTCACGTATGGGTCTGGCATTTCTTGTGGAACGATGACACGTAAGATTACAGAGTGCTCATGGTCGCACAGACTTGATAATACTCTAAATGACTGCACTGTGTGCTTTGAGGGAGGGGGAGGGGTTAGGCCTGTGACTTCACCTCAGTAAGAAAATATACAAAAAGTTTGTACTTGCTCTACCTTATGTGGCTACTGCAAAATATTATGAATCCAAATCTTTATGATATATAGATCTCCTTTGTGAAAGCTTTCGTATATTTGAACTATATCCATTTAATAATATGGGAATTATATATAATAACAAGAAACCACTATAGGAAACTTTAATTACAAAACTGTTAGAAATAACTATTTTGCACATGTTAGCAGTTACACAATGAGACGTGGTGAATCTGACCCCTGGAAACAACGGTAAGCCCCCGCCGTCCTAGAAGGAAGGGGCCGTAGGAGACTAGGATCATGGAAGAACATTAGCCTTCTGGACAAGAATGATAAAATTTAAACAAATGCTAATTACTTTCTAAAAATTACTGAATACTCATCTATTAATACCTGGGTAATTTGGTGATCCCACTATTTTCAGTGAATCTTGGGTCAAACTAAAACTTCTTGGTAATCGAATCAAATATCCAACTATCAAAAAAAAAAAGGAAGAAAAAAAAAGAAATAAGCAACAATATGCCTCCTGAGAAATTCCAAGATATTCAAATAGCACATTATCACAGTCCTAGAGGCCGGTGCACAGAGTGTGTGCACTGGGGGTCCCCCAGCCCGGCCTGTGCCCTCTCGCAAACCAGGAGCCCTCGGGGGATGTCCGACGTGGGGAGCGGCCTAAGCTGCAGACTGGCCTCCCTCTGTGGGAGGGACAGCTGATGGGGACAGCGCCGGCCTGCTAGTGGGTGGCCCCTCCTCCCATCACTCCCGTGTCACCACCCTGATCGCTGTCCCCTCCCTCTGCCCACTGGCACCTGCCTTGTCTGGCCTGGTGCCGCCCCCTCACTAGCCCTGCCTCCCGACTACTGGTTGTTCTGCTGTTTTGTCGATTTGCATATTAGGCTTCCACTATATAGGAGGATACTTGATCTTGGTTGAAGGGGCAAGCCATAAACCAATGTCCCCTGACACCTGGCATCCATGTTTCAACTCCTCTCCCCTTACATGCTCCGATAAAATGAATCAGTCCGCTGCTGCCCCTATTATACCTTGCGCCCAGCTTTAGTGAATCCACTTAGAAACTTTCCTCATTTGTAAAGTCCAACTCTGGCATCCTTGAGGGCCCAGATCACCTGTCCCCTCCTCCAAACCTTCTGCCTGTCCCTTCTAACCTTCCACAGTACATCATCAGCACCTTTCTGATAACACCCGCGCCACGTGTATTACCATTCTGTGTGCACCTATAGAATTTTCCTTACTAGATCACAAGCTCCATGGCTAGTACGATCAGTATTTATGTCAACTTATCAAGAATCAGTATGAAGTACTGAACCTTGCGCTTGGTAAATATTAAATAACGATTGTTAAATATAACATATCCTGATATCCTCTAGTCATTGTTGAATGAGCAAATGTGATCGACATAATTGTGTGCACAGAACTAGTGGGAGGGACAGTATAAAAATGCTATAAAGCATTTCCCAAGTTACCTTTAATAGAAAGGATGTAAGGGAAAAAAAGAGTATGGTTCTCAATGTCAGAGGACCCGAGTTTCAATCCTAACGGCCACTGTGTGGCCTTAGGAAAGTCACTTCACACTCTTGGAGTTTCAGACTTCTCTTCTGCAAAATGAGGCCCAATTCCAGACTTAGGGAGCTGTCGCAGGACTTGAACGGCCTGTTGCGTCCGCCATAAAAAGCTGCATCAACATCGGTCTCTACTGTTCACAGTGTGGAGGGTGACATGGCCTGCTGACTGCACTCTGACCCCTCTGGTCTGGCCTTAGTGGATTAAAAGGGGGCGCACCCCCAGTCACCCCTGGAGTAAGACATGGCCAGATCTGTGCAAGCCACGGCGGGAAGTGCCTGCTCCCCTGGGGAATGAACAGTGAATGACTGGCTGGTCCCCACCTTCCTGGGGGGTGGCCCCCAGGGTCCTGGTGCCTGGCCTCCGGGGTGCCCATCATCCTCACTCCGTCCCCCCTTCCTCCTCTCATGCCGCCCCCGCCACTGCCCGTCCCTGTGCATGTCCTTGGGGGGCACTTCTCACCTTCTCCTTATTGGGACAATCATTAGCATTTTGAACAAATCCCTCTCATGCTTGGAGATACCTTTTACTTTTTTTTTTTTAAGCCTGAAACCTGAACACAAAAGAACGCAGCCAAAGCTTCCTAGTGAGATGGCAACAGTTCAGGCTGACTCCCCTGTCTGCTCCTCAGCATCTTGGACAGAATCTGAAACAGGATGGCAAGTGTTGGGGCCCAGTGTTCCCAGGAACCCGAGTCCCCTGTGTTTATGGATCCCACCGACAGGTGGCGCTGCAGGACCGCGGACAGCCGCACCCGGGCTGTGAGGGAGCGAAGCCGGGCAGGTCCAGCCCAGCGGGCACACAGGGCCCTGAGGCGCAGCCCGGCGGTGGACACGGACACGGCCATGGCGGACACGGACATGGCGGACACGGACATGGATATGGACATGGCGGCCATGGCGTGGGCGCTGGGTGGCCCTTCCTGCACACGCCCCGCAAGCCCTGCCCCCGGCCCTCGGCGGTCACGTGACACAAACGCCCGCCCGGAGCCACGCCCCGGCTCACCTGTGGGGGGCGCCCGCAGTAGGAAGGCCGAGAGCAGGAGGACGACGGCGGCCCTGGAGAGCCGGGCGCCCGAGGCCCGCCGCCGGCCCCGCCGCGCCAGGCCCGGGGCCCAGGCCTCCATCCACACGCCACCTGCCGACCGTGGACTCTGGCAGTCGTTGGCCAGCCCGCACCCACTCGCCCGCCCACCTTCGAACTGGAATGGCGGCCCCAAGAACAATGGCCAATGGCGGGCCGGAAGTACTGGTTGCCACTTCCGGTAGGGTGGGGGCGGGGCCGGGCCAACATGGCAGCGTGGCCTCAGTCTGCTGGGCGCGCAGGGGCCTTGGGCACCAGGCCGCCGGGGCACCAGGAGCACCAGCGACCTTCGCCGGTTCCGGAGCTGAGGAAACAGCCGCGGGCAGCTGCCCCGCCTTCCCTGCGTGCATTGCGGGCCCAGGGAAGGCCTTTGCCTGGGGCCGCCCCGGAAGCACAGGCCGGGAGCCCCGGGACCGGAAGCACAGTCCCTGAGCCCCGGGAGTCAGTGCCGGGCCGGAGGATGGCGGGTCTTCGGGACGGGGCGCTAGGGCTGCACTGATGTGTGCGGCTCACTGGGGGATTAATGCAATGGCGCTGGAGATGTGGCAACAAGGACTTCCCCGGAGGAGGCCGAGGGGGAAGGACAGAGGAGCAGCCTGACAGAAAATGGATGTCCGTGCCACACGCGGCCTGGAGGCAGGCCTTTACCGCCGAGTTCAGGAATCGGTCACGAGGCCCCTGTGAGCCTAAGGGCATCGAGAGCCACTGCATGTGGGAGAGAAGGATGCCTCTGCTTCCCTGCAGAAGGGTTACTCAGTCGGAACAGAGTCTACAGAAATGCATTCAATTCAGCTGGTGCACATACATTCAAGAACGAAGCTTCCAGCAACGGAAGACAAAGCGCCTAATGACCATGTGTATTATCACCTTTCATGGGAAGACATGAGTGACCCGGGGGTCAGCGTTCTAGCTGTTGCTAAGCAACAAGGGCTATGTTCTATTTGTTTTTTCTGCCCTGGTTTGTTTCTGACCTATACTCCTTTGGTCGAGAAAAAATACTTACCTTAAAAAGAAAAAACAAAAACCCACCTTGTCGACATTTAGAAAGTCAAGTCAATACTGTAATGATAAATTAACCAGTTCTCAACTATTGGACATACATGTTTTATTGTTAAAGAGAAAGGAGCCATCAGAAATACCTTATTTACAGTCATCCAATATTCTAAGAAAAGCCATGGATATACATTCACAGTACACACCTGGAAAGATAAGTATCTCTGAACGGTCCATTCTTTCAGGAACAAAGACTGTTGAGAGTGCAGATTACCCACACTACTATAATCTCTTAAGAAAAATGAACATGCCTTTTGTGAGAGGAATTGAGGACAGACATGACTTTGCTAGAATGGAAAAGAAAGGCAACCCTACTTTTCTTAAATTTCACCCTTATCCCCCTTCATCCTTACCAGACTATCACTTACACTGCCCTTATCCCCCGCCATTTGGGCCAGATTATCCATTATTTCCACTCCGTGATGATGCAACCTTAGGTGATCCCTGTTCAGGGTTCATGAGTCCTGGTGGCGATGCTGAGTTAAAGCCTGGCATTGGCAGAACCATCCCAAGTCTGGTGAGTTTTAGTGACGTGAAACCTCAGCATCGAGTTCCCAGGCCAAGTGCGGGATTTCAAACGACGCTAAAAAGGCAAAAAATTTTATTAGAAGAACTAAAACAAGACAGAAAATGGAATTCCAGGGCAACATCAGATACTTCCATCAGAGCAAGACTTGGAGGTAAATGATATTGGCTTTATAATTTTTAAACATTGAAACCAAGGAGAAAGAGCATGGATATAAGATTCATTATTCAGTAGATAGTTTAATATAAAGTTATAAAGAACCAAATAAGAAAATCTTATTTTTAAATTGAAAATTGCAAGGAAAAAGTAAAAATGATAAGCCTTTCATAAAACTATAAAATAATATTTGGTATTTAAAAGTGGATTCATTAGTATAAGTGACCAACACAAATTACATATCAGGTAATCTATAATAATAAAAAAATAATATGCTAATTAGACCAGACTGTTGAACAACCTTACAGACATCATTCCAGATGACCTTCCGGACGAAGCCGGGGCTGTGAGGGCCAAGACCTTTCCACGAATTTTGTACATCAGGCCTCTTGTTTATGATATAAATACTAGAGGCCCAGTGCACAGATTCGTGCACCAGTGGGGTCCCTCAAGCCTTGCCTGCAGGGATTGAGCTGAAACCAGCTCTCTGACATCCCCTGAGGGGTTCCAGATTGTGAGAGGGTGCAGGGCAAGCTGAAGAACCCCACCAGTGCACGATTGGGGCTGGGGAGAGATTCTGGGAGGGGTCCAGGGCATCTCCAGCCTATTTTGCCCAGTCAGACCCCAGCAGCAAGCTAACCTACTGGTCAGAGCATCTGCCCCCTTGTGGTTAGTGTGCATCATAGCGACTGGTTGAATAGTCAGACGCTTAGCATATTGGCTTTTATCATATAGGATAAATAACCTAATTGTACCATGAGGCAAATTATATTTGACTTTGATAATTGAGCATGCCTCATTATCTTTCTGGAAAAAGTAAATCTGATGGTTATGTAAGAGTTAGGTTACAGGGACTGAAATGGAATGGGAAAGCAGTTGAAGTTAAATTTGGCATCTGATAAGAATAGGAGCTGAGAAGCAACCCCTTCAGAAACAGCTTCACACAGCTCTGGGGACACAATTGGTGAACCTACTGACAGCCATGCCTTATGTAGGTGCTCACAGGGAGTGAATGTCACCAGCCTGGCCAGCAGTGCTGACAGCTTCAAAGGAAAGCCCCAGGAAATAGTCCTGTGTGGAAGCGTGTCTGGTAGACAGGAAGTGCAAAGAGACTAACATTTTCGAGCATGTGGAAAGAAAATGGCCAAGCGTGGCATCAAGAGATGCTCAGCTTCCTCTAGCATTGGGGTGTCGAACTCAATCAGAGAAGGGGCCAAAATCTAAAATCCAGCCTAAATCGCGGGCCGAATGGTTTACTGAACAGTCATAAACTGACAATGTCATAAACTGACAGCGGAGTGCAGTGATGACAGCGTGGTGCGGGCCAGCCTCCCACTGCTTCTCCTCTCTACCCAGCCTGGACCAGAGGCCTAAGCAGGCAGTGGGGAGGGACAGAGGCAGCAGCATATGATGGAGCAGTGGGGAGGCATGGTTCCTGACACTGCATGGAGAGAAGCCATAAGTAATGAGACCAGAAAAGGGGTAAGAAAAAAGGGAATAGAAATAAAGCCACAATATCACACTGCCGAGCCATACCCTCCAGGTCCCCGATTTTGAACCAAAAAGAGCAATTTGGGAATGTATACTAATAGCACAGGATAAGAGTTATTCTTTTAATATTACTCCAGTTGTTGACTTACCAGGGGGCTTAGGGAAATGCCTGAGATTGGGATTTTCATATTAAGAGTGCAAATAAGGTTCAACTACCAGTTTTTAAGGAATAATTATTTTACGATCCATTGGGAATACTACTTAGGGAAGAACAGTATTACTAAGAATCAAATACTATCTAAGGTGCAGAATTATCTTAAGTAAGACCATTGGTGAGTTCAGGCCCATCAGACAGTGTGTTGCACTGATTCTGAAGGAGCAACTACCCTGGCCTGTCAGCAAGGCCTGGAGCGCAAGCTTTCGCTAACGTTTCCATGTGTAATAGTTTTCGTTGTCGAGGCGTCTTCCTTAGTGGTCCCATGGAGGGCACGTGTGCCGCTTCTCTTGAAAGCCGAAGCCCCAGCCTCAGGATGGGCTGTTTCTGTAAGTTTTTCTAAGAACTCTTTTCCCACCAATGACAAGTTTAAGAAATAGTTTATTAAAGCTAATTTCTGACTAAAATAGGGTTAACAGGTTGTACAAGCATCTCAGAACCAAGCACAAAGTTCACCTAGCCTCCATATTGTGCTACCGGCAGCAGTGCAACAGAATTCAGAAGCGAGGCTCGGGTCAGACAGTCTGGGCTCACTGCCAGGCACAGAGCTTACCTTCACTATGACCTTGCGCAGGTTACTAATCTCTTTATGCCCATGTTTCCTTATTTGTAAGATAAGTTCACATGCTAGAAAAAATACTTCATCAGATTATAGTGAGTGTCATTTAGTGTAATTCATGTAAACATGTCTGACATTAAGGAAGGAACCAATAAATGTTAAATATTATAAAATTAAGCAAAGTCTATAGAGTTTTCAGTCACTTTACACTTAAATTGGCAATAATACTCCTTTTCTTATAAAGTGTAAGAAATAATAAGTTAATATGCTAAATACTTAACATAATTTTTGAAATGTGGTAAAGCATTCAGTTAATAGCATTAATTATTATTAGCTATTAACATTTTCAAAGAATAATACAAGGAGTTCAGGGATTGGTTTCATTATAATTTGTCCTAGGCTTTCAATGACTTTGTAGATCCTGGAAATAGTCATTATTTATAAATAAGTACTCTCAGTTTTTAGCAAACCTAAATACATGTGATTCCTAATGCATTCTGATAAGGACATCTTCTCAGAATTAATTGTATCACAGCCCAGTATGCTTTCCAGTGGGTTTTCATAAATACCAAAGCCAAATCATAAAAGATTAGATGGCTGACTTCTTGCCCAATTCCAACCTTGTCTAGACATTTAACTGATGCAGTAGTTCCTTTTTGTTCAGAGTTGGCTTTCTTTCTTATGCACCAGTCAGGTATTCCAAACTTATACTAAGCATATTCAAACCTTTATTGGTTGGTCTCTTTGTTCTCATTGCAACAGATGACATGTCACCCTTGTCACAGACAAAAAAGAGGTTGTCTATTGCAACCTCTGTGATTTTCCTACCTTCGGCATCCTAATATCTATACCTATATCTATATCTCTCTAAAGCTAGCAACCAGAGTGCACTACCATAAGACCTGCACTATGATGCCCTTCGCAGCTATCAGCCATTTCTAAATGCATATAGTTAATTGGTGTTAAGTACAGCATTGTGTAACCATTATCACAATACATCTCCATGACTTTTTGTAAAACTGAAACTCTTACCCATTAAACCCTAGTTCTCCCCTCCTCCTGACCCTGGAACCCAGAATTTTGCTTTCTGTCTCAATGAATTTGACTCCTCTGAATACATCATATATGTAGAATCATAGAGTATTTGTCTTTCTGTGACTGGCATATTTCACTTAGCATAATGTCATCATGGACAACAATGTCCATGTATTAGCATGTGTCAGAATTTTCTTCCCTTTTAAAGCTGAGTACTTTTCCATTTTAGGCATATACTACTTTTTGTATCTATTCATCCATCAATGGACACTTGGGTTGCTTCACCTTTGGGCTATTGCAAACAATGCTACTGTGAACACACATGTACAAATATTTCTTCAAGAACCTGCTTTCATTTTAAATAAGCACCCAGGAGTGGAATTGTTCAATCCCATGGCTTATTTGTTTTTTGTTTTGTTTTTGTTTTTCAGGAACTACCACCCTGTTTATCATAGCAGCTGCCACATTTACAATCCCACCAATAGTGCAGAATTCCAATTTCTTGCATTCAAGGCATAAAACCCACTTGGTCATGGTGTGTAATCCTCTTGGTGTGCCCTTAAATTCTCTTCGTAGTATTTTGTAGAGGATTTTGCATCAGTGTTTAGTAGGGGATAAGGTCTGGCTTTTGCATCCCTGTAATGTCGGCTTCATAGAATAAGTTTGGAAGTGTTCCCTCCTCATTCATTTTTCTTAGAAGAGCTTGGGGAGGACTAGTATTAATTCTTCTTCAAACATTTTGCAGAATTCACCAGTGACACCGTCTGGTCCTGATCTTTTCTTTGTGGGTAGGTATTTAATTACTGAGTCAGATTCCTTAGAAGTTACAGGTCTGCTCATATTTTCTGATTTTTCATGATTCGGTCTGGGTAGGTTGTGTGGTCCTAGTAATTTGTCGGTGTACAGTAATTCCATATAGTTATTTTGTTCATAGTAATCCTATACAATAAAAGCCTAATATGCAAATTGTCCCCTTGACCAGGAGTTCAACTGCTCACTGTGATGTGTGCTGACCACCAGGGGTGGTGTGGAACATGGCAGGTGTTGGCGATGCACTGTGACCCCTCGCCAGCTACCTGGGGGCTGGGGTGATGGGGATGGAGGTGAGATGAGAATGTGGGGTATCCGCCGAGCTCACTCTCACTCCCCTTGCTACCCTCTCCCAGGATGCCAGGCCTTGTGCTCCAGAGAAGCCCCATGCTCAGGTGCTGTGCACCCGCAGGGAGCCCGCCCCGCACCGCACAGCCTCCTCCGGGTGAGCTGGGCCACAGCCGCTGGACCATAGGTGCTGGTTGGGCTCCCCGTGGGTTTGCACAGGAGCCAGTCTGCGAGGCTGGCCGGGAGAGAGTGCACTGCCCGCCTGGCTTTTGTGCGGCGCCGCTGGGCAGCCTCGGCCTGCAGCATTCAGCCACACTCACCACATCTCTGAGTGGGGACTCAGGCCCTGTGACTCAAGTGGAGGGGTGCATGGAGGCCGGGAGACCTGCCCTTCCATGCCAGACACTCGTGCTTCGATCGCCAGCCAGGCATAGGGACCCTGCCCCTGCACAAGTTTCATGCACCAGGCCTCTAGTTTCTTATAATTATTTTTATTTCTGTAAAATCAGTTGTAATGTTTCCTTATTTGTGATTTTACTTGAGTCTTTTTTCTCTCTTATCAAGCTAGCTAATTGTCAATTTTTTATCTTTTCAAAGAACCAACTTTTGCTTTCATTAATTTTCTCTATTTTGTATCTATGCTCTAATCTTCATTATTTCCTTCCTTCTGCTTGCTTTGGGTTTAGTTTGTTGTTTTCTTAGCTCCATAAGGTGTAAATGAAGGTTGTTGGTTTGAGAGCTCTCTTCTATAATATCAGGGTTTATACCTATGAATTTCTCTGTCAACGCTACTTTTGCTAAGTCCCATGACTTTTGTTAGGTTGTGTATTTTCATTTGTCTCAATTTCTAATTTCCCAATAATGAGGAATAATTACCAAGCAATTCTACACTATTATAACAATCCTAACATGTAAATTTCAGAGCTATTCTGTTCTCACTGATGAGAAAAATTGTTAGATAATCCACTGAAAAGTTGATTCACATCACCCATTTGAGCGTCCTCACAGGAGTAGTTCTGGTGGAAGAAGAGGTGTTTGCTGCAGGTCACGGGAAAGCCTGTCGTGTTTGCTTTCAGGCTGGACCAGCGCGGTGAGAGTCACTCCTTCGCAGCCGCGGCATGAACGGAGCTCAGTCACGCACAAGTACATGTTCGACAAGGAAGTAGCCTGTAAAGTAAGGTTTCTTACCGGGAGTGCAGTACAGTGTTCCTAACTCATTTAATTCATTGTCTGTGTTGTTTGTAATTCGAGCCTAAATAGCTACCACTTGTAAAATACACTTACGTGCCAGGCACTGTGCAGACGTTCACAATCGCTGTGCGTCTGGCATTATCTGTGCCATTTCTACAGCCATACTTTAGGGGAGGACTGGGTTCTCGAGGCTGATAGTGCCCAATCCAGACCCCCGTTGCTGGCAAGTGCACCTCCTCCAGTAGCAAGGAGTGATGGACGCCCATGGCTGACAGCCACCAGCTCGGAGGACATGATTCTCAGGCTGAAGAAGCATAACAAGTCTGAGAACAGAAGAACAGAGCTCTAGCCTCTCCTAAACAAGTTATCTTAAAACTGTAGAAAAACCAATTCAGATATCCCAACTGAGTGCAGTCCACAGTCAGTGAACAATACAGTCCAAAATCAATGAGACGTATTGTTGTTAAACAATCACATCCATTAATTTAGACCTCTAAACCTGCCTAGCACATTATTCAAACATGAAGATGAGTTAAAAAATAGGGCTAGAGGAAGTTGGCATCCTTGGAGGAATTACTGAACATTGGACTTTAGTGAAGAGAACAGAACCCAGACCCAGGTGGGCAAACCAAGGAGGACCCAGGAATAAGAGCAGGCAGCGGCGGTACACGTGGTGGTGAGTCTGAGTAACGGGAACCACCACAGATGGTAACAGCAATGGTTACAACAACAGTTAATTAATTTTGACAAAATAAGGGTGATAGGAAGAGGGTGATATTTCAGAACTAATGTGCTTGCATTGTTAGACAAGACTGAGAAGACTTGTAAATGTTGTAATTTTATGGAATTAAACACTATTTGCCAACATTAAAAATTCAAGAGCTTCCTCATAAAAATCTGACTTTGTGTTAACTTTAATATCCATCTTTGTAAGTTTTAACTTAATCATTAGGAGAATATATACAAAGTGTGGATTTTCCAGGTCATAGAGGAAAGCTGGGAGGCGTGTGCTTGTTGACCCTAAAGGTGCTGTCAGATAAGAAAAGTGGAGAAAGGGGAAGGGAGCTGGTGGCTGACACTTCCATCCCCATTGCGTCTGGTCTGTTTTCTATCCATGTCTTCTAGGAGGACGGAGAGCCACCTTCACAACCAAGCAAGAAGTGTGATGCAAAGGACATGTTTTATAAGTCCTCAACACAAAAGTAAGAACTTTTTCAAATAGAATTTTGATTAAAAACTTTATTTTATACTTAATAATATAGCCCCTTTGTGTCTACATTATCCTGAATCCTATGAGAAATTCAGAAAACATTAGACCCAGATATTTAGTTACTTGTGTTATTGTTAACATAAACAGGTCAAGGGGGAATCTAAAAACCCTGTTTACTAAAAAAGGAAAACCAAAACAGAACGGAAATACTGAGAGAGAGAGAGCGAGCGAGGGAGAGAGAAGGTGAGTGCAGCATCATAGAAAGCAGCAGCAGGGAAAGCTTGATGCAGAATTCATTTACTCATTTAAAAAATGCATGGTGGACCTACTATGTGTCTATTCCCCAAACTGTGAGATTCCTCAGTGACTAAAGCAAACCTCTCCCATCTCAAAGAGCTGATTCTACAAAGAGGTGGGCAATAAGCAACAAGCACGATAAGTAAATAGCTCCCATCATAGAGAGAAGTCTCCGGAAAGATGAAAGGAGGTGCTGTCACCGGCACACAAACAGCAGGGGCTCCGGCAGGGTGCTGAGGCTGCAGGCGGCAGCTGGCCCTGGCTGTGTGGAGGGTAGAGCCAGCACTGCCCAGAGAGGAGATGGTGGGTCTGAAGGAAGAGGAGTCAGGGATGAGCCCTTGGTCTGAGCTGAGCAATTGGGCATAGTGAACACACCATCACTTCACACGTGAACACAGATGCAGCAGGTGTGGCGGGAAGCCTCCTGTGTCCGGTTGGACATGCCAAACAGAGATGCTCATTGGACATCCACGTGGCTGTCAGTTAGGCAACGGCGCACTGATTGGGGGTCTGGGAGAGGCCTGGCTGGGAAATATCTCTGAGACATGGTGTGCAGATGGGTACGTAAGGCACATGCCTGGGTGAGGGCCCACGGGGGCGTGCCCTGAGACAGGTGGAGAGCTGGAGCCCAGCCTCTGCATCATGGCTGCTTTCCACAAACTGCTTGGCATGTGTAAGTGTGTGTGAGGTCCGCTGCACAGGGGGAACAGACGGCCACAGGTGGGGCACCTGGACGCCTCCCATTTCTGCTGGCACCCTCTGTGCAGAGTCCAGGCACGCCCTGGTTCCGTGCTCACGTTCTCAGCCCGGGTCCGGTGTCAGCCACGGCTGTGTCCTCAGCCTCCCGGGTCGCTCAGGCTGGCAGCTCAGGACCCACACGATCTCAGCAGAATTCAGCTCCTCGCAGCCGAGGGACCGCAGGGTTGTCTCAGGACACGGTGGTGTGTCTGCGGCGGTTTTGTCTCTTGTTAGGACTCACCAGTTTGGATCAGACCCATTTAGAATCATCTCCCTTTGGGTGAACTCAAACTCAACTGATTAGGGACCCCAATTACATGTGCACAATCCCTTTTGCCATATGCAGCTGCCACCACACCCACTTGCTCCGCCCACACCTGAGGGTGATTATCCTTGGCATATATAGTGGGGGCAGGAATTTGGGGGCACCTTAGAATTCTGCCTAGACAACGTATGATATTGTGGTGCACTATACCAATGGAACACGTGTTTTTCATAAAATGCGATCATTCAATTCTCTCATAGAGCTTATGAAAGCGTTCCTTGGGACGACATGCTGGCACCGAAACTCGATCCAGAGGAGACAACAGTGGAAAGGGCTGCTGACGTGGTCTCACAGTGCTTCACACAGAAAAGATACGAGCGGGCCCCAGCGTTAACTCAGGTCAGGGGCCAGCGGGTGCAGTGTCTCACTGACTGCTGAGGGAACTCCCAGACTGCGCGACAGTAACACTCACTTTATTGCTAAGCATTATGGGAAGGACAAATAAATCTATACACATATGGGTTGAAAGTGCCATAATCATAGAAGTTATCAATAAGCTCAAGTACTTTAATGTCATCTGTGTTACATTTTAGATGTTTTGTTTTAGACTGCCCCTTTCTCAGAAGTCATTTGCATGGACAGTGTTCATTTTAGAAATGGGAAATGTGGCGAGGACACAGAAGTGACCACTGTGCCTCAGAGGACCTGCTGAGGGGGCACTTACCGGGAACAGGGCGAAGGCAGCATGGGTGTCCTGAGCCCGGGACACAGAGCCCGCCTCGGTGTCCATGGAGACGGCCCATCTTTTCAGTGCTCAGCTCTGGGTCCATCCCGGGGGTGTGGTGGCCCCGCCACAGCCAGGGAGCCCCTCCGGCAGTGTGGCCCTCTTCCTGGTGCTCCTCCCATGGAGCCAGCACTTTGCACAAAGTGAGTCTGTCCCCCTGACCTGCAGGGGTCTCCCTCACTCTCCCCCAGCCTCCTCAGCCCATATCTCCTGCTCCTCCTCTGGCCTGGCCCTCCTCCAGTCCGGCCCACTTGCGCTCCGTCATCCATCAGTGTAGCCTGTGCTGGCCCTCAGACCTCAGTTCACGCCCTTCCTCAGCCCGTCCACTGCACACGGTGTTCCACCGCCATCATGGCTGGCTCTTCCAGGCCAAATCCCACGGGCCCGCCAGGTTTACCACCTGAAGCCTCCCAGCAGCCCTCTCCCAGGCGCCCTCGCCTGTCCCGCCCTCATTTCTGTGCTCGCCACGGAGGTTTAACGTGTGCACATCAAGTCCATGGGACTGGAGGGGACCAGTGACACTGAAGTCCAGTCCTCGCCATGGACCCTCAGAGGTTCCCAGCCACAGGTTGTGCAGCCCTCGTTGTCTTGTAAAACTCCTTCAGCGTTTACAGAGGAAAAGATAATAAGTGAGGAAAACAGCTTTAATACGGTCTCATCAGGGGATTTCCATATAGAAATTCAATTCAATTAAAGGACAAAAGAAAGTGTCTAACGTATCACTATTTTTTTAAGGATTTCTCAACTACATGAAAGTATTATATCTCGGTCATTTTATTACAGATAACAGTGTTAAATTACACTGCCATCCGAAGTCCTTCCTGCATGGTGCGGGTCTACGCTGAGGGGCGGGGCTGGGTGGGAAGGGGAGACCAGCTGGGCTGCAGAGCGGGCATGGAGGTAGATCCAAGTCAGCCCAGACTCTGGGTGAACACCTCAGCCAGACCTTCCCCAGGGCTTCGCCGGTCCCAGCTGTGAGAAAACAGCTGGGTTGTGGGGCTGAGACCACGAGTGGCTCTGGAGCCCGCCGAGCTGTGAGGGAGCTGGGGATGCTTTCCTGGGGAGCCTGGGCCTGCCTCTGGGGTGGCCCGCCAGTGCCGGCCGCTGGGCTAGCACATGAGGAGCTACAGCAGGTGGAATGGAGCTCATGTACTGTGACTTACAGTGACCTGTTCTCTAAGTGTGTGTCCCCCATTCTGATGGTTTTAGATGGTCGGTGGACTCTGGGACAGATTTCAAACAAGATCTTTCTCGGTGCCAGCGAGACCAATTAATTTGTAAGTTGTATCTTCTACTCTGCTCCCCCCAGGTCTCCCACCATCGCCTGTTTACCAAGAGTTGACGCCTAGCCCCTGGGGAGGCCATCCCAGCAGCCCGCACACTCTATCCCGGGCAGATGCTCAGGCCGCTGCCTCCTGGCGCTGCCTCTTACCCTTGCAGGCGGGACTGCTCAGGCAGCACCACCTAGCTCAGAGCGCCCCAAAAGTCACCGAGCATCCCATGTGGCCACGCCTGTGAGCTCCGGGGTTAGACACCATTTCATCAAACTGTGTCACCATCTTCTTTAGGGTTCTAGTAATGCTAGAAACGATGGCTTATCACACACCCTCCCACACAGGCGATCTTTTAGTCCAGAAGATGGCCCTTCTGCCTTTGAAAGCTCCTTTATTTTGGTTCCCACTACAACCCGCAGTCCCTGTGTGATCACGAGGGAGCCTAGCGGTTCGCGTCGGCGCTAGGTCATGGCGTCAGCACAGACGTGTCCCTGAGCAGGGAGCAGTGTTCGGTGTTTGATCCTTGCTGACAGCTACAGCTTTAAGGGATCCTATTTCACATTGAGGCTTGTAGAGGCCAATTCCCAGAGGGCTCTGAAAACTTTGTTTTTATTTGAGGAAGAAATACTGTAACAAGTGGAGGTTTTGTAAGTTAATGTCAGGAACTCAGCTGCGGTATTTTCTCTTTTCCTAAGTGTGAGTCCCAGTTCTAGAAGCAAGTACATTCCTCACTACACGTAAGTAATGCTCCCTGGCGTTCGGGAATGACTAGCTGCACATCTCCATGGCGGTGCCTCTCTCGCTGGCAGCGTGTGCTCTGCCACAGAATTCTAACGTTTTCCTGGCGCAGCGCCCGCTCAGGGTCAGGACTTTCCAGAGCCGTGCCGCAGATTTCAGTACAGAAAGCGCATTGCTGGTGGCCCGGTTCCCATCTCCCAGGGACCTGCTAGCTCCGCAGCTCCCACCCTGCCTTGCCCAGGCCGCCTCCCCGATCCAAAGGCGGGCCATCCCAGGGCCGCAGACGGGCCGTCAGTTGTGCAGAAACAGCCTCTCTGTGCTCAGAAGCACAGGCAGCCCTCCCCTCTTTCTGGTCCAAGCTTACATTCACAAGAGCCAGGCAACTCCTACCTGAAAAAGAGAAATCTCTCCCTATGTTTTAGGCAAATTGTTCCATCATCATGCCTTTTTTCTTTTTCTTTGTCAGTTTTTTTTTTTTTAATCTCTTTTGGCAAATAACCTGGGGAAGCTAGGACACTGTTCATCTGTTCCTTCCGTGTTTCTCAGAAAGAAACCTCTGCCGTCTTTTCTTTCCATGCTCCCAGCGGCCACGTGCAGTCCACCAACCCCGACGACATTGACAACCCCTACGGGGACATCACATCTCTGGCCCGGCCTCGGAACTCCAAAGTCCTTTACTCAAAGACAAGCCGGTGAGTCCCTGTCGCTGCCCGTACTTGGTCATTCAGGATGGAGTGGGCAGTGGGTTTTATTAATACAAATGAAGGAATACGCTCTGAACGTGGGTTGAGGAGGAACGTGACTTTTCTGAGTGACTGAGTTCAAAGGAGGTTGCGTGTTGCTGAGGCTCCTCTCAGCCCTCGACGTGGGGCTGGGTCCAGAGGAGGGGCCAGCTGGTGATTCCCCCATCTTAGATAATAAAAGCCTAATATGTTAAGTGTCCAGGCTACTGGTTGCCGTTCAGCCAATCAAAGTATAATATGCTAATGATATGCTAAGGCACACAACCACTTGCTATGACATGCACTGACCATCAGGGGGCAAACAGTCAACCAGTCGACCAGTAGCTCTGACGTGCAGATGCTCCGACCAGTAGGTTAGCTTGCTGCTGGGGACTGGCCAATCGGGACTAAGCGAGATGGGTTGGGCACACTCTGGAGCCCTCCCATGGTCCCTCAATGGCTGGCCAACCTCCCAAATCTCTCTCTGGCCCCGGTGGGGTCCCTCAGCCTAGCCTGCACCCTCTTCTAGGACCCCTTGGGGGATGTCGAAGAGCCGGTTTCATCCCAATCCTGCAGGCCAGGCCGAGAGACCCCACTGGTGCACAAATCCGTGCACCTGTACTCTAGTAACCTCTGAAAGGAAATGACTGCTGTTAAACAGAGTCATTCTAAAGTTTTAAGGGAAGGATATGGGACAAAGCAATTAAAAATATTCAGCAGACATAAAAATTTAATAGTGGTTCTCCTTTGAAATACATGTTTGAATCTGAATAGTTTTATGAAGCATTTTTGCTACCAAAGTGGGGACATCCTCTTGGGTCATCTTCAAGGACAGTGAAGAGCATCAGCAGATTTCTCACGTAGGATGTGAGGTTGCTGTTAAAGTGAATGCATTTGGGAGGAGGCCATCCACTCGGTTTTGCTGTTAATTCTGCTTTTTTTTTTTTTTTTTAATTGTTATTACATGTTGTTTCGGTGACAGCTTAGTGGCTAGACAATCGTACACTTCACAGAGGGCCCCCTCGCTGTCCCCATGCCCACCTGGCCAGGGTGTGGGGTCACAGTCTTACAGGCTGTTTCCTGTGCTGAACTTGCCTCCCGTGCCTGGGGTGGGACTTCTTGGTCCCTTCACCCCTCACTCAGCACCCCCTCCCCCCATAAGTCTGTTCTCCATCTGTGAGTCTGTCTCCATTTTGTTTGTTTGCTCATATTGTTCCTAGATTGCACGTGTACCTGAAGTCACAGGTGCTTGCCGTTCTCTGACGGCCTGACTTTACTGAGCACCAGGCTCTCTGGTGCAGCCTGGCTGTCGCCATGGTCAGGTTTCCTTCTGTTTGTGGCCGAGGGGTGCTCCATGCACATAGCAGCAGCCTCTCATCCTTCGCCTCCTGGTGGCATGTGTGCCTCACCGCCTGGCTGTTGTAAACAGCAACAGTGCACACAGGGTGCAAACGTTCTTTCGAATCAGCATTTTGGGTTTTTTTCAGATAAATTCCCAGAAGTGGGATTGCTGGGTCATAAGGCAGGTCCGTTTTTAATTTTTTGAGGAAACTCCACGCTGTCTTCCACGGCGGCTGCACCAGCCTGCAGTCCCACCAGCAGTGCATTTCTTCGCGTCCTCCCAGCATGTGTTTGCTGGTGTGTGAAAGACTGTAGCCCTTCTGACGGCGTGAAGTGATACCTCGTGGTTTTAATGTGCTCTCTCTGACAATTAGTGACACTGAGCATTTATTTTCATACTAGAGGCTGATGCTCAAAATTCGTACACTCGGGGGGGTGGGGATGTCCCTCAGCCTGGCCTGACCCCTCTCACAGCCTGGAAGCCCCCTGATGGATCCCCCCACAGAGGAGGCCTGCCCACCCGCTGCAGCCTGCCGGTGTGCGGCCTGGGCCTCCCTCTGCCGGGCGATCGTGGGCCGATGGTGGGGCCCCCACCAATCACACCGCACCCACTTTGGCTGGGCTGGCACCAGGGGTGTCATATCGTGATCATCCAGACGGAGGTTCCGCTGCTCGGCCGTTTGGCCGATTTGCACATTACGCTTTATTATTGTAGACGTCTGTCAGCATCTGTGTGTCCTCTTTGGAGAGGTGTCTGTTCGTCCTCTGCCCACTTTTCAGTTGGGTGGTGTGGTGTGTGTTTTTGGCGTGGAGTTCTTTATACAGTTAGGCTCCTAAGCCTTGTCAGATGGCTCGTCGGGGAATATGTTCTCCCACGCAGTAGGTGTCTCTCTGGGTGCTGATGCTTTCCCTGTGTGCAAAGCCTGTGTGACTCGATGTTTGTTTGCTCTTTCCCTTGCCCTGGAGATTAATGAGGGGATCAGGCAAGAGCGCCCAAGCTATTAACTGTAGTTACCCAGTTCGGTCACTAGAGGGCCTGCGAGGTTGCAGAGTTTCTTCCTTCATTTAGGTTTCAATTTTGAACATATTCTTCACCTTTTTAAACATTTATCTTCACTGTTGTCTTATGGATGGCCCTCATTTCACAAAGAAGTGCTTTCCGACGTTGTTATGAAATACATACAGATACAAACGTGGTGTTCTGGTTCCACACGGAGTAGAGTAATCAGTGAGTGCTGTGCCCTCCTCGCTGGGGGAATAGTGTCTCAGGAATACTTCCACCCACTGCATGCCCGCCCGCCTGCCCGCCTGCCTGCCCGTCCGCCTGCCCTTCCCCACAGGCGTCCCCACCACAGACTGCCTGCTGAGCTTGCTCTGCGTGGGAACGTGCACATACGTGTGGGTCTCGAACCCGGTCTGCTGGTTCTGTAAGACACACCGAGCTGACGGCAGTGCCGTGCGGTGCCCCTTCGTGAAGCCAAACCCGCGCAGGTCAGCATGGAGCTGAGTGCAGGCTCCATCCTGCCAAAGAGGGCATGGCCCTTCCTCCCAGTCTCATCTAGGCTTTCTGAGGGGCGCAATGTGAGGGGCGCTGGATGAGGGGGTGTGAGGGGCGCCGTGTGAGGGGGTGTGAGGGGGTGTGAGGGGCGCTGGGTGAGGGGGTGTGAGGGGCGCTGTGTGAGGGGGTGTGAGGGGCGCGGTGTGAGGGGCGCGGTGTGAGGGGGTGTGAGGGGCGCTGTGTGAGGGGGTGTGAGGGGGTGTGAGGGGGTGTGAGGGGCGCAGTGTGAGGGGGTGTGAAGGGCGCTGTGTGAGGGGGTGTGAGGGGGTGTGAGGGGGTGTGAGAGGCGCGGTGTGAGGGGGTGTGAGGGGCGCTGTGTGAGGGGGTGTGAGGGGCGCGGTGTGAGGGGGTGTGAGGGGCGCTGTGTGAGGGGCGCGGTGTGAGGGGGTGTGAGGGGGTGTGAGGGGCGCGGTGTGAGGGGGTGTGAGGGGCGCGGTGTGAGGGGCGCGGTGTGAGGGGGTGTGAGGGGACAGCCCGTTCATGCTGATGCCCCGCAGGGCTGGCAGTGCGCTCAGGCCGCCAGCACGGGCGCTGCTGCTGGAGGAGCAGCCGGAGAGGCCGAGGCGGGAGAGAGGCCGAGCGGAGCTGGCGCTGCGGGCGGAGGGCTCAGGAGCAGCAGGGCCGTTGCACAGGGAGGGGCTGCTGTGGGTTTGCTTAGGAGCGGCCCTCAGCCCGCAGCCTCTCTCAGGCTGTGGCATCTGGAGATCCCTGAGACACTAGTGCGGGGTTCAGTTCGTCTGGGAAAAGTGTCCGTGTGCAGATTACACCGCATGGCACACACGTGTGACGTACCAGGAAGGGGGCACAGGAGCCACTCGGGTCCGGAATAGAGAATTCACTTACATCACTTCTATCGGGAAGAAGTGATTCCGTTCTCGAGCAGCCTTCTGGGAGGGACTAAGTGGAGACACGAGGTTCCCTGTGGTGGAAACTGGACCTGAGGTCAGACTCTCAGCCCTGGGAGCCCCCGCACCTCCCACTCAGCAGCTGCCGGACCTCACCGACCGACCGCGCCAGAGACTGCGTGCTGGTGCCGCGGCTGCACCACAAACCAGTTTCATCTCTCTCCCCCTCTTCACCTCCTGCAGCTCTGCCAACATCCCAGGGTACATGGGGAAGGGCCATTTCACAGCCAGCCACCCGGCAAACTCCCACGTGCCCGCCGCCATCCCCTCGATGGACTCCGAGGTGTGCCGGTGAGTACGGCCCCCTTCAGTGTGCAGGACCCGGCCATTACAGAGCAATTGGCTCAGACAGGCGACGCCCTGGTGTGAAGAACGGGGTGCCGGCCCCCGGGCACGGAGCGTGTCCCCACTGCTGTGCTTGGAGCACCTGGAGCTCCCACTGCACCCGCCGTCCGCGCCGCCAGGCCGCACAGCGCAGGGCGCGCTGCAGGGGGCTCCGCCTCCGTGTGGGCAGTGCGCTGTGGGAAGTCCCATATTTTTAAACATTCTGCACACTGAGAACACCAGGTGGGAGGTTAGAGCCACCTACCCTGTTGTTTACGCTGTGGGGGGAGCAGCCACGGCCGCCCGGGAAACCCACCTCTGAGAGCGGGTGCCGCCCGGCTCCCACACCACATGACCGGCTGTGGAAACGCAGGGCGCTCCTCACGGGGCAGCTGCGGCCCGGTGCTGGGAGAGTCTGCCCACGGACGGCAGGTCTCCGGGAAGGGGCCTCTCCTGTAGGCGGCTCAGTGCCTCCATCAGACGCTCACAGAGCGGCCCCTCTGGGCGGCACATTCCGGGCACTGAACCAGGGGCTGAGCAGAGACAGTCCTGCCTCCCAGAGCTGCCAGCTGCTGGGGAAGTCAGACGGCAGGGGGCAGTGCCTGGAGCATTCAGGCGGTGCTGGAGCCGGCGGTGCGTGGAGTGGGGAGAGTGGGATGTAGCCGAGACCTGGAGGGACTGGTGAATTAGCAGGCCCTTCAGGCCGAGTCCGAGCGCCTGCCGGGGACTGCGGGTCAGCCATGTGGGTGTGGCCTGGAGTTCACAGGAATCAGACCGGTTTGCAAGGACCTCAGAGCCCACAGGGGCAAGAACTAGCGGTACCTCCCTGTGCTGGGAGAGAGGTGTGGTCACTAGGGGGCCACAGGAGGCCTCCAGGACGTGACTCCCACAGGGACCCTCGGGCTGGCCGTGGTCTCACAGGAGCAGGGCCGGACTGCCCATGGGCAGGCATCATGGCCCCGGGGAGCCCACCGCTGGGCCCTCGTGGCCAAACCCTGGGTCTCCAGAGGGCACTGGGAGCCCTGCAGCCCGGTGCCACTGTGCATGGGCACCCGTGTCACTGTCCCCGCCGTGAGCGGCCTCGGCCGAGGGCATGGCTGCTGAGGAGGGTGCAGTGGGTGAAGGGAGTCAGCAGGACACACAGGATGGACGCCAGGCCCAGAGGTGCCCCCTCTGAGTCCCTCCTCCCTCAGCCCCCACAGAGCCTGGGAAGCCTGGGGCTGTTCCGCTGCCTCTGGAGAGCCTGCCCACCTTTTAGCCGGGTTTTCTGTATTCTTGGCACCTACTATAATTCTGGACACAGATTCTCAATCAATGCAACTGATTGCACCCCGGCCAGTGTGGCCCAGTGGTTGAGCATCGACCTGTGAACTAGCAGGTCACAGTTCGATTCCCAGTCAGGGCACATGCTGAGTTTCAGGCTCAATCCCCAGTGTAGGGCCTGCAGGATTCCCTCTCATCATTGATGTTTCTGTCTCTCTTCTCCCTTCCTCTCTAGAATCAATAGAAATATATTAGAAAAACAAAACTGATTGCAACATAACGCATGTAATGTGATAAATGAAACAGTGCACACAATGACTAATAACTCCCCGTTTCTCTCTGACATTCTCTCTGGTATGTGGGCACCTTCACTTGAGGGAGACGAGGGTGTGTCTTTTGTGCTTGTTTGATGTGTTCGTTTCTTTCTCATCCGTCAGTGTCTTGAGGAAAGACATGGCTGTCACCGTCTTCCGTCATCAGGCACCGCTGTCTAAGATGGTCACAACGGTGAAGCCCTGCAACCCCTTCAATAACAGGAGGCAAACTGTAGGCTACTGAAGAGCTGCCGTCCAGCGAGCGAGCGAGCGAGCGAGACTCTACCCCTCAGCCGTGGGAGGGCTGTGCTGGGCCTGGCTGGGCCCGTGGAATAAAAGACTGCGTGCCCTCCGAAGGCGACTGAGGTCCCATGCCCTTCTCTGACCAGGCAGAGGGTCGGGGCAGCGCCTGGGGCACGTGCTGGCCCAGCCCGGCACAGCCGAGGGTTCCGGAGGCCGTGGGCGGCCAGGCTCTGAGAGAAGAGTCCTTGTTGCGAGGGGCTGCCCAGCCTCCCGGGCCCTTCCTGACCAGGAGAAAGTGGGCTGTAGACAGCAGAGGTCATGGGAGGTCATGAAGGCAGAGTGTCCAGACCAGAAGCCACCTGTTGTCACTATTGACCGAGAGAGAAACGGTGCTCCTGCCACCGGGGTGCCGCATGCTGGGACAGGCCTTGAGGGAGGATGGGCCTCCCTGGCCAGACCCTCAGGCTCCAGGGACCAGCACCCCAGGCCCCATGGAAGCCACGGCAGAAATGACCACACACATCCACTGTGGCATCAGCCAGTGTCCTGGCTGAGACTTGATCCAGCAGCACCTACGCCTGCCTCCTGCCCTCGGCCCTCTCCCCTGCAGGCTCCCCACTCATGGCTCCTCTCCGTGGGTGAGCGTCCAGGGATGACACACAATCAGGCGTGTCAGGGTTCGGCACCTGGGAGAGACAGACGCACCCTAGCAGCGAAGAGTTTACAATGTCTCTTCGACAACGTGGCGCAGGGCAGTAACACGCCAGCTGCTGCCCGTGACGATGGGGGACATGAGCAGATGGATCCTTTAACCCCCTCATATGGGATCAATTGTTTGGAAATAGGCGGAAAGGCAGGTGCTGGTCTCACCGGGACGCGAAGTGCTGCGCAGCGGCTCTAAGTGCAGCGTTTGCTCAGGTTCCCTGGAGACTCGGGACTGGTTGGCGGTGGCAGTGGAAGGAACATCTTCCAAAGAAGCGAGAAATCGAGAAGAAAAAACGCATTGCTAACAAAAACACACCGCCCAAGCTTTAGGACAGCTGTGGGGGAAGTAGGTCAGACAAAAGGTTTACATGTTTATTATAAAACGGTCCATGATTGAAACACCGCCCCAACAGGAACAAGGCAACAGGTACCCACAACCACACAAGTAACACGACGGCGACCGCCGGCTGCCCCTCAGGAGCCTTGGAGCCAAGCCTACCCCACAGACGCCACTCCTGCGCCAGGCACTGTGCCCCTGGCTCTGCCAGGAGCGCGTCAGACTTTGCAACTTGACATTCAGGGTTTCGCCAGCGAGCAGCCACCGGGAGCACGTGTTTGCACAAAGACGCGGAGGCGCCAGAGGAACGAGCGAACGCTCATCAGGAGGAAGTGACCCTGCTGCCCGCGGGCACGGAGCGCAGTGCCTGTGTCAGGAGGCTCCAGGTGGGAGGTGCGCGCCCCAGAGGCTGCGGGCTCCGGGCCTGCGCACCCGAGGCTGTGCGCGGCTGCTGCTGGGGCCCTTGTCTGTCTGCTGGCGCCTGGCTTTGAGTGGGCGCACGGCTGCTGTCCTCACAGCGCCCCCTGCCTGCCCCCGACAGACGCTGCCCGCTGCAGGCACCTGCCGCCGCTGCTCCTGTTCCCGGCCCCGGAAGGGGCTGTCGGGGGGCTCCGCTTGTCACCTGCACACGAAGCAGCCTGACTTCGTGGCACTCGCACTCTGGACAGGGAGCCCGGGGTGTGGAGCGGTCTGTGCGGAGGGGCAGGCAGAAGGGGGCGGGTCCCGGGCTGGTGGAGAACTCAGCCTGGACAATCTGGGAGGGTCTGTGAGGAGGGAGCCCCAAGGCTGAGCCTGGGCCCCCACAGAACCCTGGGCCCCCACAGAGCGGAGAGCCGCAGGCCAGGTGTCCGTCGCCGGAGGAGCACGCGCTGGCAGAGCAGACTAGCGGAGACAGTGGGGGCTGGGTTGGGGGTAGCCAGGGCTGTGGCCCGCTGAGCGACCTGGGGGCTCACTTCTGCAGATGGGGGTGGTGTTCCCAAACCCCGCTCGGCACGCGGGGTGAGCGCCCCTGAGTCAGGGCCAGGCCGCCCTCTGTACCGGGCCACCTGAGCGGACAACGCAGCACGTCTCCCCCGGTCCTCGCAGTCGCAGCTGTGAGCAGCCGCCCTGAGTGCTCGCCGCATGTCAGGAGGCCCCGTGAGGGCAGGCCCAGCTCCAGCACAGGCCCACACCGAGCTCTCCGGGCACAGCGTCTCCCACGTGGGGCCCAGCCCGGCGTCAGGAACCCTGGCCCCGGCCCCTCTGCTCCCCAGGCCCAGGGTCAGGCTGCGTGTGCACCTCCAACGACCTCCACAGGCAGGGCCGGCAGGTGAGCGGGGCGGGTCACGTCTGCAAAGGGCAGGCTCTGAGGGGCGTGGCCCCCGGACCAGGAGACCGATGCGGGCGCCCTCTGCCAGGTGGTCAGATGCGCCAGCTGTGTCGTTGCCCTGGCGACCTGAGAGTGGAGCAGCAGACATGGGTCCGAACCGTCTGCGAGACTGGGATCTCTTAGACCTGCCCCCACCGCCTCTTCCAATCGCTGCTGACCGCGGGGCAGACTGAGGCCCAGGTTCCGGGCTTCACGGTTTGCCGTTTACAGGGCGTGTCAGCTGCTCTCTGGGAAAGGTCACGGAATGTTAATGCGTGTTAGAGTGGGGGCAGAGCCTCAGCGGGGCAGTGTGCGAGGGGCGGGTGTGTGTGTGTGTGTGTGTGTGTGTGTGTGTAGGCGGGGGCCTACGGGATTTACCAGCCGCAGTCCCGGCCCCGAGCTGGCCTAGTCCTGGAGCAGTGGCCTGCACACGGGCCCCTGAGAACCAGGGACAGGCCAGCGATGTCCCAGGCAGGCGTGGCCTGGCCGGCCTCACCCAGTGCTGATGCTGGGACAGCCAGCGGCTCCTGCAGGAGCGTGGGAGGGGGCCTGGGGCCTTTCTGTCCGTCCCCAAGGGGCTGTCAGGGGGGCCACTTCCACGTGGGACCCCCCTGCTGCACAGGACGACTCAGTGTCCCGAGGACACTGGCCTGCCGGCTGCTCAGCTTTGGCCCCAGAGCCACGGAGGTGCCCCTGCCCCTCGGATGGGAGCCGACCTCGGCACCTTGTCAGAGTGCAGCCCCGGGACGAGGAGAGGGGACACAGCCCCGGCACATTGAAACGTTCCGCACAGAACCAGCGCCTGCTGAGGACCTGCCTCCGCCGACCCAGCTCCCCGGCCAGGGCGTGTGGGCCCTGCGCAGCCACAGCCCACCCCTCCGCCCGCCCAGCGCCTGGCCGGCCTGCTCCCCACGCCCACGGCGCCCTGCGGCCAGGCCTCCGGGACTCGCCCTGGCGCCGAGGAAGCAGCGGGAGGCCCTGCCTCGGAGGGGATTGTTCCAGAAGCTCCCGAGGGCGCCATGGGGCCATTTGCCCAGCTGTGCGCAGCCCGAGAGGGAGGCCAGAGGCCAAGGCCGGCCCGGAACCTGACCTGACCGCGTTTGTCCAACTTCCCCAAGTCCCTGCTCCCTGGGCCTCCGCAGAAAGGCGGTTTTGTGTCTAATAAATTGCTTCCACCGGGCGGAAAATCACTTTGCGTTATCTCTGCCATCGCTGGCTCCTGCGCCTGTAATGGACTCGCTGGTTATCCGGGAGTCATTAGAGTTCAGTCCTCACAAAGCCCTCCCGCCGGTGATCCATGGGCTTGGAGGGGGCTCGCCAGCCGCGGCGTAATTTTCCTCATTCGTCTTAATTTTTTGTAATCGTTTTTGTGAAGAGGGTATAATGTCAGGCGTGCTTCCCGGCTGACAGATCCAATCTGCAGGTAATTACCATACGGAACTGGGTCTGTGGCGCGGAGAGAATTTAATTTACCAGACATCCCCGAACAATGCGCTCCAGGAGATAGGGGGGTTTAAGTTTTTGAGAAATTAAATTTTACCATTTAACATGATTACTTATGTTGAACATCATTAACTCGCTTTTTTAAGTGTTTGAAGTAATTACCGGTGCACCGGCTGCGTCTGAACCCAGAGCCGCCTGTGGCACGGGTTAAGGACCCATGAAATGGGAAGGGAATCCCACAGTCTCCCTCCTCCCATCTTCCCAAACCCCGCTCAGTGCCCACAGGACGGCCAAATCCCTGCAGGAGGCGCCCTCCCGGATGCTGTGACGGGCGTGATGCTGTGATGGGTGCGATGCTGTGACGGGTGCGATGCTGTGATGGGTGCGATGCTGTGACGGGTGCGATGCTGTGATGGGTGTGATGCTGTGACGGGTGCGATGCTGTGACGGGTGCGATGCTGTGACGGGTGCGATGCTGTGACGGGTGCGATGCTGTGACGGGTGCGATGCTGTGACGGGTGCGATGCTGTGACGGGTGCGATGCTGTGACGGGTGTGATGCTGTGATGGGCGTGATGCTGTGACGGGTGTGATGCTGTGACGGGTGCGATGCTGTGACGGGTGCGATGCTGTGACGGGCGTGATGCTGTGACGGGTGCGATGCTGTGACGGGAGCGATGCTGTGACGGGTGCGATGCTGTGACGGGTGCTTTACCACCATGTCGGGCGCTGGCCTGCGGGTCTTGCTGCTGCTGGCGGTGGGGAGCCTGGGGACCAGCGCGGGAGTCTGCCCGCAGGGCTGCAGCCCCGGCCATGCCCAGAGGCACCGCTGCAGCGTTTCCTGTTTTTCCCTGGCTCTTTCTGAGCCTGGAGAGAAAAGTGCCACGCGCCGCTCCCAGCCGGCCCCGGGCTCCGTGAACGTGTGGGCGATGGAACCCGGGAGGGAACTGCGCCAGAGGCCAGCGCGGCTCTCCAGAGCAAACCCTGAGCTAGATTCCCGAGAGTTCCTCAATCCTCCTAAAGGCGAAGTGAAACTCCCACAGGAAATTTCTGGACTCGGCGGGCGGGGCAGTTCCCCATGCGGCCCCTCTGCGCCTGCCCCCCACCCCCTACCCCCGGCTTTCAGAGCCGCCCCCCGCGTGTCGCGTGTCCTGTGACCGTTTGCTAACAGCCAGGGGATTGCCCAAGGGTCCCAACCGAAAATCCCCTGCCCCTCGCCGGGGAAGCGGAGCCATGATCCCGTGGTGGTCCTGCCCAGGGGGCTTCTGGGATGTACCGGGCAGCTGCCTCCCGCCTCCCCATCTGCGGGCGGACACTCGTGTTCCAGAGGCACTGAGTCCTGGGGAAGGTGATGTTTCATCAGAGACTGCAGGTCCCATAGGGCCATTCCCTAAACAGGGAGTGTGCCAACGCCCACCACTGGTCACGGGACGGGAGACCGGGCACTGTGCAAGATGGCGCACGCGTCTCCCAGAAAATGACTGCACACTCTCCCCACCTGCACACGCACACACATGCACGCAGTCACACACACACGTTCACACACACACACTATCCCACACATTCACACACACACACGTTCACACACACACGTTCACACACACGCACTATCCCAACTTTCACACACATTCACACACACTCTCCCACACATTCACACACATACATTCACACACACACACACACACACACACACACTATCCCACACATTCACACACACTTGCACAACACATGGACACACACACTGCACACCCATGCACCCTCGCCCATGCTCCTGTGTGCACAGCGTGCTGCCATGGCCCCGTTACTGCTCCGCCGTGTAACTGCAGAGCTGTGGCGGCCGACGTGAGACTAGCTTGCTCGCGCGGAGCCCGGCTCTGGGAGTCCGTGACCCTCAGGGTCTCCCTCACCCGGCTGCCGGGCTGGATCTGCACCCAGGAGGCTGGTGTCTGTGCCCAGGTCTGAGCTACAGGTTTGTGCCGGGGAGACCGGGCACCACCTGCCCGTGGCCTAGAGCATGGGACTTGGCTGCGTCTCGCTGTGTCCTGGTCAGGGCTCTGACGATGCCATGGTCCCACTCGGCAGGCCTGACGCAGGGCATCCAGCCCACCAGCTGCGCCCCAGGCGCCACGCCGGCCTGGATGCAATGGACCCGCCCTGGAGGGTCACCTCCGTGCTCTGGCCACGCCCGGCCCTCCGAGCGCTCTTTTGCTCTTTTGGTTGAAGATGGGACTGGATCCCACGAGCCCGCTCCTTCCCCATCCCCGCCCGGCCGGCCACAGGCACAGCCAGTGCTTCCTCTTTCCGAGGGGCTCTTCCCGGCCTGCGGCTCCTGACTTCTGCCCTGGAAGAGCTCGGCGGGCGGTTAACCGTGTCGCTGCCGGCTCCTCGGGCCCACCTGGCCGCCGTCCAGGCCGAGGACCGTGGGAGGCTCGTCCCCGCGGCGGCTCGCCCTCGGCTCTGTCCACAGCAGAAGGACTCGGAAGGGGCAGCCGCAGCCCCAGCGCCCGCACGGCTCCCCACGTCCGGGATGACGCGGCCACGCCAGGTCCCCGCAGCTGGAGCGGCAGACGGCACCGCCAACCCAGAACCACCAACGGGGGGCTGAGGGATTCGGGAGCTGAGGAGAGTTTGGAAGCTCCCAGCCGGACAGGGGCCACCCCTGGAGACACGGCCGCATTTTCTTTCTTTTTACTTTTTTTTTATTATTATTATTTTTATTGAGAGAGAGAGAGAGAGAGGGAGAGAGAGAGAGAGAGAGAGAGAGAGAGGGAGAGGTCAAGGATGAGAGAGAATCAGGGATCAGCGGCCTCCTGCACGCCCGCACTGGGGATGGAGCCCACAACCCAGGCCTGGGCCTTGACCGGGAATCGAACTGTGACCTCCTGGTTCCTAGTTCGACGCTCAACCACCGAGCCACGCTGGCGGTTTTTTGCTAAAATGTCTGAGGAAAAGGAGATTCATGGACTTAAGCACTTTTGCCCAAAAGTACACAGCAGGTCACGGTCGGAGCTGGTCTGAAGCCAGGCCACGGCCACGCGTGTTTCCGGGTGCCCGCCCATCACACACGGGCCTGCCTGCATCCCCTCAGTGCTCACACCCCCCTCCCCCGTACAGGACACGGACACGCAGGGGGCACTGCCCACAGAGAGCTGGCCCGGAGCCGGTGCCACACACACCGGCCACACTGAGCACTTCCCGAGACGGGCGCTGCTCCGCGGGGTCATTCCCGAAGGTGGCCCGCTTTCCAGGCAGAGACAGACCTTAACCATTTCACTTTTCAGACACAGGCTGCTTATCCTCCTTGTTAATCCTCAACCAGGGCTACTTCCACTGATGTTTAGAGAGTGGAGGGCGGCGGGACAGACAGAAGCATCGATATGAGAGGCACAGCATTGCTGCCCCCGCATGCACCCTGGCCAGGGCCCGGGCTGGGACTGCACCTGCGACAAAGGTCCCTGCCCTGGACCAGAATCAAACCCGAGACCCTCCCGTCCGAGGGCCGAGGCTCTAACACTGAGCACCGGCCGGGCCGCTCCCTGTTTCTGGAGGAGACAGAGCTGCTGCCTCAGGGACACCTGGACCCCCTGGTCCTCGCACTCAGTGGACACGTGGCGTGTCTGCCGCACCCACAGTGCGAGACCCTGCAGCGTTTGCTCCCACGTGGAGTCAGAGCAGAGACGGAGCCCCAGGCGGGCGCGTGGCCACCAGGACCAGCAGTCACCTCGGCTGCTGGGCCTGCGGCTGCTCAGGCCACCCCGGGGCCAGCTCCCTCTCCCCTGTCCCGGGAGCCGCTCCACTCCCCAGACAAAGCCCTGCTGGGCTGCAGTTAGTCCGTGTCTGCTGTGGTGACCCCCACCCCCACGTCACCTACTGGGGTGCTGGTCACTCGGCTGAGCTAGGCCTTAAGCGCCCCTCCAGGGCCCGGCCACACAGCCCTCGTCACACCACCTGCACGTCTCAGCGCCCAGGTGCTGCAGCCCACCCCGGGCAGCCACCCTGGGCAGCCACCCCGGGCAGCCCACCCCGGGCAGCCCGCAGCCAGCCACAGGTTGCTCCCACCCACTCCAGCGCCCTCGAAGGGCTCCCACCGCAGGATCCAATTCCAGCTCTGCATCGCCAGCCGCAGGCCCTCACGACCTGCCGGCTCCCACTTCCCCTTGCCGCCTGCCTCCGCCCCACCCTCCCCTCCCCAGGAAGTTCGCTTTCGAAACACGCAGGAGGTTCCCAAAACACGCCTGACCTTGACCCGGCCTGGGCACAGAGTTTCTTCAGCTGGGAATTTTCATTCTTCTGGTTCCCCTGGGCAGTTCTTTCTCAAGCATCTGATTCCAGCCCCCCTGCTGCCTCCTCCATGCAGCCTCCCGAGTGTGCCCTGTGCGCTGCCTGTCTGTCCTCCTGCACCCGGAGCCGCAGGGAGACTGACAGGCCGGGCACTCTGACCAGCCACCAATGGCCACCCGTCTCCAGGAAGAGTTACCTCTCTGGCCTCCGCGTCCCCACAGGGAAGGGCACAGTGACAGCACCTACCTCACGGGGCTCACGGAGTGGACTGACGGGGGCCATGTCTGTCAACACCCCCCATGGGGCCCAGTCAACACGAAACACTATGACCTCAGCAGTGACCTTGAGCTGCTGTGCTGTGCGCACTGTGCCTGCATCGGCCATAGACAGCGCACCCACACAGAGCGGGCCCGCGGCCTGCGCCCGGAGCGGGCCGAGCACACGGCATGCTGTGGAGCTGAATGGCCGCCTCCCCCGTGACCACAGAACGGAGACGGGGAGAGCAGGTCTCCGCTCACCATGCCCTGCCCTCCCTGAGCCTTAGAAAGCCTCTCCAGGAAGGAAGGTTCCTGCCAGGGATGCGGGTCCGTCCGTCCGTCCGTCTGTCCGTGGGCGGACGGCAGCGGGGCCCCATGCCCGCGGCGACCTGAGGAACCGCAGTCAGTTCGGGAAATGGTCCCAGCGGGGCCCTGGCTCCTCGAGAAAGGGAAGTGGGAAGGGGAGCCGGAGAGGATCCGATCCCCGGGCGCCAGGCGGTTCCTCACCCGGGAGGAAGGGGTCTTGGTGGTTGGGGTCTGCGAAGCCGAACGCTCTGGCCGCAAGGCAGAGGGTCCCACCCCGGCCACCTGGCGCCAGGCCGTCCCAGGGAAGCGCCTCCCCGAGGACTGTAGAGACCCCGAACTGACCCCCATCTGGCCCGGCCAGCGAGGCTCGGCGGTGGAGCGTCGACCTATGACCCAGGAGGTCCTGGTTGGATCCCCAGCCAGGGCACATGCTGGGTGCAGGCTTGATCCCCAGTGGGGGGCGTGCAGGAGGCAGCCGGTCCATGGTTCTCTCCCTCTCCCTTCCTCTCTTTCTCAAATTCAGTAAAAACATTTTTAAAAGCAGTAACAGAAAGGGGATATAGAAATGGACGCCTTCCTTTATAAGGAAAAATAAAACAAGTGATAAAGTGGCTCGTCTGTCCCGGGCGGGTGAGGAGGCAGGCTGCGGGTCCCACTCTGTGAGGAGCAGCGAGGCGGCCCTGCTGGCAGGAAGCCCGTCCCGGGGGCCAGCGGCTCCCAGGGGAGGGCGGGTGAGTCAACCCCGCCCCGCAGACCGGGTGCTCTGAGTCACCGTGGCCCCGTGGCCCCGGGCGCCCGGCGGGGGTATGGAGATGACTCACGGAGGGGCCGCGGCAGCCCTGGGACCCGCTCTCCCAGAGAAAGTGATGGTTTGATGCGAACTTACTTTTTTAGCTCAAAATGCTACTGGGGATGCAAACCATGTGTGCAGAGCGTGCGTGAAAGGTCCAGATGGCCGCAGAAGAGTCGGGCGGGCCTGGACCTTCCTGACCACAGGTGTCCCGGAGGGATTAACGGTTTCTCTCTTTGTCCACTGGGATAGACCCAAGGTCGGCAAACCACGGCTCGAGAGCCACAGGCGGCTCTTTGGCCCCTTGAGAGTGGCTCTTCCACAAAATACCATGGCCTGGGCGAGACTGTGCTGAAGAAGTGGCATTAGAAGAAGTTTAAGTTTAAAAAATGGGGCTCTCCAAAGAAATTTCCATCGTTGTCCTGTTGGTATTTGGCTCTGTTGACTGATGAGTTTGCCGACCACTGAGATAGACGGGTTTGTCAGCCTGCGGGAAGCTCAGGTCTTAGTTATTAACATTGATTTAAGGAGGAAAATGCAAGCTGGGGTCTCCCTCTCGATCGCCGGTTCTTCGCGAGCGCCGTGAGCGAGGGGGTCGGAGTCCTGGTCAGCAGGGCGCCATCTTCGGGGTGACGTGGTCTCTCCTGCTGCTCCGGCCGCCGCCAGGCTTCCTCCCACCACCAGCGTGAGGGGAAGACCTTTGACCCCTCCTTGCTCCGCTGTCTCCCCTGGAGGCCGGGACCCCCTGACCTCCCAATGCCGGTGACACTCGAACATTCACTACAGGGGGCGGCTGACACGAGGCCCCGTGCAGGATGCCGCAGACGGTCCCCGAAGACGGTGGTTCCATGTCATGTCTTGACATTGTGTCATGGGAAATCAGTCCCAGAACACGCTGCCCCGGCCCCGTCCTCCACCGCTGCTCCCGGGCCTCCTGGGAAGACAGAGGATGGAGGACCATCACGCCCCACCCGGCACCCCCGGTGAATGCCAGCTCTGTGCTCAAGCGTTCCTCAGGGCAGTAAGCACTGAGCCGTGTGCATGGGGTGAGCCGTGTGCATAGGGTCAGCCCTGTATATGGGGTGAGCCGTGTGCATAGGGTGAGCCGTGTGCATGGGGGGTTAGCCGTGTGCATGGGGTCAGCCGTGTGCATGGGGTCAGCCCTGTATATGGGGTGAGCCGTGTGCATGGGGTGAGCTGTGTGCATGGGGTGAGCCGTGTGCATGGGGTGAGCCGTGTGCATTGGATGAGCCACATGTATGGGGGGGGGGGTGAGCCGTGTGCATGTGCTGAGCCATGTGCACAGCACAGCGGTCAGTAGGCTGCCTGAGACAGTCAACACTTCATTATGAAACAGGCTTCGCATTGGATGATTGGTCCAGCTGTGGGCGCATGTCAGTGCTCTTTTTTGTTGTTTAAATTTCTTTATTGATTAAGGTATCACATGTTTGTCCTCATAGTGTTCTTTTTTTTATGTTTTGTATTTTATTTTTGTTGTTGTTGTGACTTTTAGAGAGAATGGGAGGGAGTGGGGGAGAGACAGAGAGAAACATCGATGTGAGGGAGACACATCAATTGGTTGCCTCCTGCAAGGGTTCCTGACCAGCGCTGGGGATCGAGCATGCAACCAAGGTATGGGCCCTTGACCGCAATCAAAGCCGGACCCTTCAGTTGCTCTACCCACTGAGCCAAACTGGCCAGGCCCCAAACTGACCAGGCCCCAGTTGCCCTACCCACTGAGCCAAACTTAGCCCAGCCAACTCGGCCAAGCTCTGCTCGGCTCGGCTCGGCTCGGCTCCACTGGTCCAGGCCGGGCTCGGCTACACTCGGCTCCGCTGGGCCAGGCTCGGCTCGTCTCGGCTCATCTCGGCTCCGCTCGGATCCACTCGGCTCCGCTCGGCTCCGCTCGGCTCCGCTCGGCTCCCCTCGGCTCCGCTCGGCCGGCGCCGTGTGGCGGAGGCGCAGTGGCGCGTTTTCAGCGTCAGGCGTGGGTCACGTGCAGCCGTGGGGCGTCCGCAGCGCCGTGTGCGCCTCCTCCTTCGCGCTCTGCCTCATGGAGGACACCGAGGCCCGTTCGTAAGGACAGGGGGCATCCCACTGGTCCCCCACGAGTCCGCACCACCTCACAGCACCCTGCAGCCCCACCCGGGCCTCCCTCAGGCCGCCGCCTCCCGGCCCAGCCTCCGGGCCCAGCCCCCGGGTCCAGCCCCCGGGTCCACCCTCCGGGCCCAGCCCCCCGGGTCCACCCTCCGGGCCCAGCCTCCGGGCCCAGCCTCCGGACCCAGCCCCCGGGTCCACCCTCCGGGCCCAGCCCCCCGGGTCCACCCTCCGGGCCCAGCCTCCGGGCCCAGCCTCCGGGTCCACCCTCCGGGCCCAGCCTCCAGGCCCAGCCCCCCGGACCCAGCCCCCCAGGTCCAGCCCCCCGGGACCAGCCTCCGGGCCCAGCCCCCCAGCCCAGCCCCCCGGGTCCACCCTCCGGGCCCAGCCCCCCGACCCAGCCTCCGGGCCCAGCCCCCCGCCCCAGCCTCCGGGCCCAGCCCCCCGCCCAGCCCCCCAGCCCAGCCCCCCGGCCCAGCCCCCCGCCCAGCCCCCCAGCCCAGCCCCCCGGCCCAGCCCAGCCCCCTGCCCAGCCCCCCCGGCCCAGTCCCCAGGCCCAGCCCCCGGGCCCAGCCTCGGGCCTCAGCTGAACCTCATGCCCGCGCTGACCGGGTCTGCGCTCCACCCACTGCCTTCCCCGCCCCTCGCCACGCACTGCTCCGCCACGGGCCTCCGGCGGGTGGGCACCGGCTGGGCCTCCGTGGGCCCGGCCTCCGTGGGCCCGGCCTCCGTGGGCGGACCCGGCGGGTGGCAGCTCCCAGGGAGACAGTGGCGAGCTCGGGAAGGTCCGCGTGTCCTGCTGAGAGGCCTGGGAGAGGGAAGGACAGGCTTCTCCTGCGGGGCCTTTGGACGAGGCCTCAGGAGGGGGAGCCATGGGGGAGCAGGGAGGGGCCCAGGGGGGGCAGGTGCTCCGAGCAGCCAGGGCCGAAACTCACGGGGACACCGGGCCCACGGCGCCAGGCCGAGCTTAGACCTAAGGTAAGGTGACCAGACGTCCCACTTTTGGAGGGACAGTCCCGATTTTGGACAATTTGTCCTTTAAAACAGGCACAATTTAAAACACCGTGGGACACGGGACAAATTGTTAAAAATCTGAACTATCCCTCCAAAAGCGGGACGTCTGGTCACCTTAATTAGGTCACACGTGTGCTTCCTGTGTGACAGAGGACCTTACACTTCCCCCGACAGGAAGAGCTGTGTCCCCTTCAAGAGGCGTCGTTTTCCAACGAGCTGACCGGCTGGGATGTTGGGTAAGTGACTGGCCTGCCTGACCGAAGGTCTCCCTGGAGGGATGGATACACGATGCCCTCTCGCAGGACAGCGCCCTTGGGGGTGGAAGGGGGCCCGGAGCCGGCAGAAGGCCCATCGCATCCCTGCCCGGCGACCACCACCTGGCTGTGCAGCCTGGGCCGGTGGCCTGCAACCTGGGCCGGTGGCAGTGCAGCCTGGGCTGGTGCCCTGCAGCCTGGGCCGGTGGCAGTGCAGCCTGGGCCGGTGGCCTGCAGCCTGGGCCGGTGCCGTGCAGCCTGGGCCGGTGGCCTGCAGCCTGGGCCGGTGGCAGTGCAGCCTGGGCCGGGGCCGTGCAGCCTGGGCCGGACTTGCCGGCGGGAAGATGCCGTGCGGGGCCGAGATAAGCCCGCCGGCGGCCAGATGTCACTGAGGTTTGTAACGAGGGAACTCTGAGCAGGAACGCCAGGTGGAACTTTCCCGGGGCTTCTGCGAGGTTTCCCGCGCTTCCTAAATTAGCCCGGCCGGTAAAACCGCGGGCAGGCTTCCTGGCAGCCGGCGCTCCCGCTCCCGTCCCAACCGAAAGCAGGAAGCACCGAGACAAGTCATAACTCACCCACAGCTGGCTCCAGAACCATCCGCCGCTGTCCCCTGGCACCTGCCCCGAGGCCCGAGCGGCTGGCGGGAGCAGGGCCAGGTATCGATCTGTTCTGGCCGGGCCCGCTGCAGACACGCTTCCCGCGGAGGGACCTGCCTCTGGTCTCGCTCATCACCCCGACGGGTGCTGAGTGCAGCCAGAGGAGCCGCAGCCCCAGCCTGCACCCTGACCTCCTGGGAACGCACAGGGAGGTGCCTGGCCGGGTGGCTCAGTGCTTAACGCACTGGGAACCAGGAGGTCAGGGTTCGATTCCCATCCGGGCACAGGCCCGGGGTGCAGGCTCGATCCCCAGTGTGGGGCATGCAGGTGGCAGCCGATCCGTGATTCTCTCTCATCATTGATGTTTCTCTCCCTTTCCCTTCCTCTCAGACATCAATAAAAACATATTTAAAAAAGACAAGCAGGGAGAACACACTTCACATTCACACCCTCGAGGTCTCAGTCCCCTAGTTCAGTGGTCGGCAAACGGCGGCACGCGAGCCACGTGCAGGCACTCACATACAATGTGATTGAAACTTTGTGGCTCGTGCGCAGACGGCGGTTCTCAGCCTGGGCGAGTCTGTTTGCAAGAAGTGGCGTTAGGACACTCAAGGGGCCAAAGAGGGTGGGGGACACTGCCCAGCACTGGCCCGGCAGCTCAGAGCCTTCTTCTCCCTTCTCCACCATGAGCTCCCACCCCCCAAGCCCCACATGCACCCTCCACGCCACCCCCCTCTGCCCCGAGGCCCCTTTCCCGGGAAGCCGGCTGCGCCCAGCCCAGTAACCCGCTGTGTGAGCTCCATGTGCGACTGTCCCGGTCATCACACGCCCACCCGAAGCTCTGGTCACTTCCTGCCTGCGGAGGAGGGTCAGTGACTGCCTGTGAGGGAGGGAGGGAGGGAATGAATGAATGAGGGTCAGTGACTGTGTCGGAGGGAAGGAAGGAATGAATGAATGAACGAATGAACGAACGAGTCTCCTGCGTGGCCTGCTGGGGCGTCCCCCGAGCCCATCGAGGGCAAAGCAGGGCCCTCCCCCAGGCTCGGCCCCTCTTTCTGCCTGATCCTCACCCCTTCCACCTGGAGCCCAGGCACCGCCTCGTGGCCGCCCGCTGCTTGGCCCAGGCAGCCTGGGAGGCGCTCAGGGAACTGGCTGCTGGCGCCTCGGAGGCCGGAGCCCGGCTCAGACTCCCTGCTGCCTGCCGCCTTCGGACGGAGAGGGAGGGGCTGTGTGTGCGAGTTGGGGAGGGGGAGTATCGGCGTCCCCGAGGCCCCTGGTTGTGCTCAGGGCCCGGACACGGCGTGGGAGGGAAGCTGGTAACGTGGGCAGAGCAGTGGCAGACACGCGGCCCGCCCTGCGTGGACACTGTGTGACTTTCTGCAGCCGCTGCGGGCACGGTGCTGAGCGGAGCAAGGAGGCGGTGTTTCTGGAACCGGGGTGCGGCAGGGCGCGGGGTCCCAGGCAGCTGCGCCAGGGAAGGGAGCTTTGTGTTTGTGAGCTATTGGTCACCGGGCCGTTCCCGGGGCTCGCTGCCGGCTGCCCTCTGCGTGCTCTGGCCTGCACGCGGTCTTCCCACTGGCCTGGGCCCCTGCCCGCCTCTCCCTCCTCCCGCTCCGAGCCCTGGGGGCTGGGGCTGCGGCTCCCCTCCCTGGGCAGGTGTCTCAGCAGCCGAGGGCGCTGGGGCCGCAGGCCAGGCGGCGTCGCCGGGAGCTGCCATGTGGACAGTGGCCTTTGGGCTGGGGTTCGAGCGCGGAGAGGAAGCCGGGGAGAAGATTCCTCCCTCTCCCCCTGGAGTAACGCTTCTCCCCCTGAAATGGGAGCAGCGGGATAGCATCACCCTCCCGTGACATGAGGGTTTCCTCCCGGAGCCCAGCCTGCAAGCCGGGTAAACGGCCAGTGGGTGGCAGTAGTGACTGGGCCGTGCACACACACACACACACACACACACACTTAGACACACACACATGCCCCGGCCAGCTCTGGTGAGGTGCCCCCACCCCAGGTACAGTGGCCAACTGTCCATCAGAGTCCCTTCTGTGGGCGATGCTGTCCCCTGGCTCCCAGGCGCCCAGCTCTCCTCTCCAGGAGGGGCAAGTCCTGGTTCCGAGATGGACACCCATAGGCAGGGGCACACAGCGGCGGGCACACACAGGCGGAGGGCACACACAGGCGGAGGGCACACACAGGCGGAGGGCACACACAGGCGGAGGGCACACAGGCGGAGGGCGCACACAGGCGGAGGGCGCACACAGGCGGAGGGCGCACACAGGCGGAGGGCACACAGGCGGAGGGCACACACGGGCGGAGGGCACACACGGGCGGAGGGCGCACACGGGCGGAGGGCGCACACGGGCGGAGGGCGCACACGGGCGGAGGGCGCACACGGGCGGAGGGCGCACACAGGCGGAAGGCACACACAGGCGGAGGGCGCACACAGGCGGGGGGCGCACACAGGCGGGGGGCACACACAGGCGAGGGCACGCAGGCGGAAGGCACACACAGGTGGGGGGCACACAGGCGGAGGGCGCGCACAGGCGGGGGGCACACACAGGCGGAAGGCACACACAGGCGGAGGGCACACACAGGCGGAGGGCACACACAGGCGGAGGGCACACACAGGCGGGGGGCACACACAGGCGGGGGGCACACACAGGCGGGGGGCACACACAGGCGGAGGGCACACACAGGCGGAGGGCACACACAGGCGGGGGGCACACAGGCGGAGGGCACACACAGGCGGAGGGCGCACACAGGCGGAAGGCACACACAGGCGGAGGGCACACAGGCGGGGGGCACACAGGCGGAAGGCACACACAGGCGGGGGGCACACACAGGCGGGGGGCACACACAGGCGGAGGGCACACAGGCGGGGGGCACACAGGCGGAGGGCACACACAGGCGGAGGGCACACAGGCGGGGGGCACACAGGCGGAGGGCACACACAGGCGGAGGGCGCACACAGGCGGAAGGCACACACAGGCGGAGGGCACACAGGCGGGGGGCACACAGGCGGAAGGCACACACAGGCGGGGGGCACACACAGGCGGAGGGCACACACAGGCGGAGGGCACACAGGCGGGGGGCACACAGGCGGAAGGCACACACAGGCGGAGGGCACACACAGGCGGGGGGCACACACAGGCGGGGGCGCACACAGGCGGAGGGCACACAGGCGGAGGGCACACACAGGCGGAGGGCACACACAGGCGGAGGGCACACAGGCGGAGGGCACACACAGGCGGAGGGCACACAGGCGGGGGGCACACACAGGCGGAGGGCACACAGGCGGGGGGCACACAGGCGGAGGGCACACACAGGCGGAGGGCGCACACAGGCGGAAGGCGCACACAGGCGGAGGGCACACAGGCGGGGGGCACACAGGCGGAGGGCACACACAGGCGGAGGGCACACACAGGCGGAGGGCACACACAGGCGGGGGGCACACACAGGCGGGGGGCACACACAGGCGAGGGGCACACACAGGCGGGGGGCACACAGGAGGGGGGCACACACAGGCGGAGGGCACACACAGGCGGGGGGCACACACAGGCGGGGGGCACACACAGGCGGGGGGCACACACAGGCGGGGGGCACACAGGCGGGGGGCACACACAGGCGGAGGGCACACACAGGCGGGGGGCACACACAGGCGGGGGGCACACAGGCGGAGGGCACACACAGGCGGAGGGCACACAGGCGGAGGGCACACAGGCGGGGGGCACACAGGCGGAGGGCACACACAGGCGGGGGGCACACACAGGCGGGGGGCACACACAGGCGGGGGGCACACACAGGCGAGGGCACGCAGGCGGAAGGCACGCAGGCGGGGGGCACACACAGGCGGAGGGCACACACAGGCGGAGGGCACACACAGGCGGGGGGCACACACAGGCGGAGGGCACACACAGGCGGGGGGCACACACAGGCGGAGGGCACACACAGGCGGAGGGCACACAGGCGGAGGGCACACACAGGCGGAGGGCGCACACAGGCGGAGGGCGCACACAGGCGGAGGGCGCACACAGGCGGAGGGCGCACACAGGCGGAGGGCACACAGGCGGGGGGCACACAGGCGGGGGGCACACAGGCGGGGGGCACACACAGGCGGGGGGCGCACACAGGCGGGGGGCGCACACAGGCGGGGGGCGCACACAGGCGGGGGGCACACAGGCGGGGGGCACACACAGGCGGGGGGCACACACAGGCGGAGGGCACACACAGGCGGGGGGCACACACAGGCGGGGGGCACACAGGCGGGGGGCACACACAGGCGGGGGGCACACACAGGCGGGGGGCACACAGGCGGGGGGCACACACAGGCGGGGGGCACACACAGGCGGGGGGCACACACAGGCGGAGGGCACACACAGGCGGGGGGCACACACAGGCGGGGGGCACACAGGCGGGGGGCACACACAGGCGGGGGGCACACACAGGCGGGGGGCACACAGGCGGGGGGCACACACAGGCGGGGGGCACACACAGGCGGGGGGCACACACAGGCGGAGGGCACACACAGGCGGGGGGCACACACAGGCGGAGGGCACACAGGCGGGGGGCACACAGGCGGAGGGCACACACAGGCGGAGGGCACACAGGCGGGGGGCACACAGGCGGAGGGCACACACAGGCGGGGGGCACACACAGGCGGGGGGCACACACAGGCGGAGGGCACACACAGGCGGGGGGCACACACAGGCGGGGGGCACACAGGCGGAGGGCACACACAGGCGGAGGGCACACACAGGCGGGGGGCACACACAGGCGGGGGGCACACACAGGCGGGGGGCACACACAGGCGGGGGGCACACACAGGCGGGGGGCACACAGGCGGGGGGCATACACAGGCGGGGGGCGCACACAGGCGGGGGGCACACACAGGCGGGGGGCACACACAGGCGGGGGGCACACACAGGCGGAGGGCACACACAGGCGGAGGGCACACACAGGCGGGGGGCACACACAGGCGGGGGGCACACACAGGCGGGGGGCACACAGGCGGGGGGCACACACAGGCGGGGGGCACACACAGGCGGGGGGCACACAGGCGGGGGGCACACACAGGCGGGGGGCACACACAGGCGGGGGGCACACACAGGCGGAGGGCACACACAGGCGGGGGGCACACACAGGCGGAGGGCACACACAGGCGGAGGGCACACAGGCGGGGGGCACACAGGCGGGGGGCACACAGGCGGGGGGCACACAGGCGGAGGGCACACACAGGCGGAGGGCACACAGGCGGGGGGCACACAGGCGGAGGGCACACACAGGCGGGGGGCACACAGAGGCGGGGGGCACACACAGGCGGGGGGCACACACAGGCGGGGGGCACACAGGCGGGGGGCGCACACAGGCGGGGGGCGCACACAGGCGGGGGGCGCACACAGGCGGGGGGCACACACAGGCGGGGGGCACACACAGGCGGGGGGCACACACAGGCGGGGGGCACACAGGCGGAGGGCACACAGGCGGGGGGCACACACAGGCGGGGGGCACACACAGGCGGAGGGCACACACAGGCGGGGGGCACACAGGCGGGGGGCACACAGGCGGAGGGCACACACAGGCGGAGGGCACACACAGGCGGGGGGCGCACACAGGCGGGGGGCGCACACAGGCGGAGGGCACACACAGGCGGAGGGCACACACAGGCGGGGGGCACACAGAGGCGGGGGGCACACACAGGCGGAGGGCACACACAGGCGGGGGGCACACACAGGCGGAGGGCACACACAGGCGGGGGGCACACACAGGCGGGGGGCACACACAGGCGGGGGGCACACACAGGCGGGGGGCACACACAGGCGGGGGGCACACACAGGCGGTGGGCACACACAGGCGGAGGGCACACACAGGCGGGGGGCACACACAGGCGGGGGGCACACACAGGCGGGGGGCACACACAGGCGGGGGGCACACACAGGCGGGGGGCACACACAGGCGGGGGGCACACAGGCGGAGGGCACACACAGGCGGAGGGCACACACAGGCGGGGGGCACACACAGGCGGGGGGCACACACAGGCGGGGGGCACACAGGCGGGGGGCACACACAGGCGGGGGGCACACACAGGCGGGGGGCACACAGGCGGGGGGCACACACAGGCGGGGGGCACACACAGGCGGGGGGCACACACAGGCGGGGGGCACACAGGCGGGGGGCACACACAGGCGGGGGGCACACACAGGCGGAGGGCACACACAGGCGGGGGGCACACAGGCGGGGGGCACACACAGGCGGAGGGCGCACACAGGCGGGGGGCGCACACAGGCGGGGGGCGCACACAGGCGGGGGGCACACACAGGCGGGGGGCACACACAGGCGGAGGGCACACACAGGCGGGGGGCACACAGAGGCGGGGGGCACACACAGGCGGAGGGCACACACAGGCGGGGGGCACACACAGGCGGGGGGCACACACAGGCGGGGGGCACACAGGCGGAGGGCACACACAGGCGGGGGGCACACACAGGCGGGGGGCACACACAGGCGGGGGGCACACACAGGCGGGGGGCACACACAGGCGGGGGGCACACACAGGCGGGGGGCACACACAGGCGGGGGGCACACACAGGCGGGGGGCACACACAGGCGGGGGGCACACACAGGCGGAGGGCACACACAGGCGGGGGGCACACACAGGCGGGGGGCACACACAGGCGGGGGGCACACACAGGCGGGGGGCGCACACAGGCGGGGGGCGCACACAGGCGGGGGGCGCACACAGGCGGGGGGCGCACACAGGCGGGGGGCGCACACAGGCGGGGGGCGCACACAGGCGGGGGGCGCACACAGGCGGGGGGCACACACAGGCGGGGGGCACACAGGCGGGGGGCACACAGGCGGGGGGCACACACAGGCGGGGGGCACACACAGGCGGAGGGCACACACAGGCGGGGGGCACACACAGGGCGCACACAGGCGGGGGGCGCACACAGGCGGGGGGCACACACAGGTGGGGGGCACACACAGGCGGGGGGCACACACAGGCGGGGGGCACACACAGGCGGGGGGCACACAGGCGGAGGGCACACACGGGCGGGGGGCACACACAGGCGGAGGGCACACACAGGCGGGGGGCACACAGGCGGGGGGCACACACAGGCGGGGGGCACACACAGGCGGGGGGCACACACGGGCGGAGGGCACACACAGGCGGGGGGCACACACAGGCGGGGGGCACACACAGGCGGGGGGCACACACAGGCGGGGGGCACACACAGGCGGGGGGCACACAGGCGGAGGGCACACAGGCGGGGGGCACACACAGGCGGGGGGCACACACAGGCGGGGGGCACACAGGCGGAGGGCGCACACAGGCGGGGGGCACACACAGGCGGGGGGCACACAGGCGGAGGGCGCACACAGGCGGGGGGCACACACAGGCGGGGGGCACACACAGGCGGGGGGCACACACAGGCGGGGGGCACACACAGGCGGGGGGCACACAGGCGGAGGACACACAGGCGGAGGGCACACAGGCGGGGGGCACACAGGCGGGGGGCACACAGGCGGGGGGCACACAGGCGGAGGACGCCGTGTGCAGGGTGGCAGGCAGGCCGGGTCTGGGGGAGCTGCCCTCACCCCCAGACGGAGGCCCAGTTCACAGGAGCCATGCCGCCTGGAGGGGCGGGCAGGAAGGGGGCAGGCACTCCTCAAAGAGGGGGTGACATTTGAGCTGTTTGAAGCCACCTGTGACTCACCTCCCGGCGGGGTGGGGGCAGGTGAGGCTCCTCAGGCTGAGGCCAGAGACGAGGCCCAGGTGCAGCGGGCGTGGGGGAGGGCCGTGGGGGGGGGCCGAGGGGGGGCGTGGGGGGGGCCGTGGGGAAGGGCTGGGAGGCCCTGCACGGGACAGCAGTGAGGCCGGGGCTCTCGTGAGGAGGAGCAGGCCCAGGAGGGGGTGCTGGGCCTGGGGCTGGGGTTTCCCTCTGAGAAGGAGGGGCTGGGGGCTCAGGTGAGTCTGACACAGCCTAGAGGCCTGCACGGCCCCCCTCCATCGCTGAGAGAGGGCGGCAGGGTGAGGGTGCGGGCGGCAGGCAGCGGCTGGGTCAGTTGGAGCACTGTCTGGGAGAGCAGAAGTCTTGGGTTTGATTCCCGGTCAGGGAGCGTATGGGAGGCAACCGATCGATGTTTCCTACATAACGAGTCTCTCTCTCTCCAGTCATCTAACTCTAAAAATCAATGAAAACATTTCCTCTGGTGAGGATTTGGAAAAAAACAACACACAAAGCGGAGCGTGAGGGAGCAGGCGCAGGGCTGCAGGCGTGGGACGGCCCAGGCGGGGGGCTGTGTGAGTGAGGGGAGCCTGGATGGGGGCCCAATGGAGTGATGTGTCGGGTGGGGGGCGTGGGAGGGGGCCTGGGTGAAATGCCACTGAAAGATGAGCTGGGTGGAATGGGAGGGATGTGAGCTGGGGAGGGCCTGTGGCGTCATCAGAGACCTTTGGCGGTGCCGGCTGAGGTTTGGGGCAGATGGAGCCACACTGCTGCGGCTGGGGGCCCTCCCGACCTCCTCGCCCGCGGCTGCTCCCAGCACTGGGCCTCCTCTCCTCTCTTTTTCTTAATGTTTGTATTGACTTCGGAGAGGAAAGGAGAGGGAGAGAGAGAGAACCATCCATGGTGAGAGAGAATCATGGATCGGCTACCTCCTGCACACCCACACTGGGGATTCAGCCCTCAGCCCGGGCCTGTGCCCTGACCGGGAATCCAGCCAGTGACCTCCTGGCTCCTAGGCCGATGCTCAGCCCTGAGCCGGCCGGCCGGGCTGGGTGTGGGTTTGGCTGCGGGCTGTAAGGGTGCTGGCGAGAGGACGGTCAGGGAGGGGCAATGAGGCCCTGGGACCAGACAGAGGCGCTGGGGGGCCGGGTTCTCTCTGCCTCATGGAGGCCGCCGCCGCAGGCTCCCAGCTCAGGGGACCCGCCAGCTGACCCGGGACCTCCCGGCTCACCCCGTCTTCTTTCCTGCCCCCGAGCGCCAGCCCACTCCTTCCACAGGGCGGTGGACAGGCCCTGGGGAGGTGGTGCTGGCAGGCCCCGAACAGAGACTGTGCAGCCCCGTCCTTGCTTGGGGGCGGGGAGTGAGGCGGTGGCTGCCTGGCTGCCTTCACAGCACGCTCTCACCGTCGAGGGGCCACCAGGCATGCTGGCCTCAGCCACACGACACGGGAGAGCAGAGAAACGGCAGGGGGCCCGGGGTCAGGGCTGTGTCTGTGGGTGACCGTAGACAGCACCAGTGCCATGAGGACCGAGGGTGGAGGGCCGGAGGGGCCTGGCTGGGCCTGAGGCCGTGAGGGGCGGCTGCTGAGACCGGAGGAGCCTGCTGGGGGTGAAGAGGCGGGAGGGGGCCCTGAGTCCTGCAGGGGGCGCCAACGGCCAGGCAGCACCTGTGAGGACTGCGCACAGGAAGGCGGGTGCTGCCAGGGGTGGGGGCCAAGGAAGCCATGGGCAGGACAGAGGCTGCCTCCTGCTGACGTTTCTGGACCGACCCACACGGCCCTGACCCACGCGGCCCTGACCCACGCGGCCCTGACCCACGCGGCCCTGACCCACACGGCCCTGACCCAGAGCGGATCCTCACGTCGGGAGAGGCCCAGGCGGGAGGGCGGTGGCCACTGGGCAGCCTCAGAGCCCGGGGCCTGGAGCCCAGCGGAGGGGGCAGTGTGAGGGGCGGGGGCACCAGGAGCCGCCGGGCAGGCGGCAGGTGCAGGAATAGGGTCTGGGCTGGGCGCCCCTCCTGCTCCCGGCCCTGTTATCTCCCCATCAGCGCTGGGCCTCCCGCGAGAAACCACATCCGCACCTTGCTGCCGGCAGGAACCGCCCGCTGGAGCCCGGCCTTCCCAGCTGCCCCCGCTTCCTGCCAGCACCCGCCCAGCCCGGCCGCTCCCGCTCCCGCTCCCCGGCTCCCGTTCCCGCCTCGGGCCCAGGCCGCAGCTCCACGTGCACAGCCAGCGCCCTCGCCGCACCCACAGCCAGCCACGGCGACCCCGCTCTGTGCACAGCGAGGGGCCCGCTGCCGCCCTGAGACAGCGCTGACCTCACGTGGCCCCTGCTCCGCCCGTCTGTCCTCACTGTGCTGCCCCCCACCCCCATCACTGTGCATCCTCTTCTCCCCGCTGCCCGAGGTCAGGACACCCACGGGGCTAGAGGTCAGGAGGCCGACCTCAGCCCGCAGGGCTGGGCGGGACCGGGGACAGCCTCCCTGCTGTCTCCCCATGTGCACCCCACCTTAGAGCAGCCTGTGAGCAGAGGGGGGCCAAGGGGAGGGGCCATGTCAGGGTTCAAGGGCACCCCCATACACACGGGTCAGGAGCCTCTGGCCAACGTGGGCCCGAACTTGTGCTTCAGGGGCTCCCCTCTCAGAGGCCCGTGTTCTGAAGCCGCAGGAGGAGGAGGCCACGTGGCCTCTGCTGGCGTGGCTCCTGCAGGCGTGGCCGCTCGGGCAGAGACCCGGTGTGACCTCAGGCCCTTCTCGGGGCCTAGGAGTGAGCTGCCCAGCGTGCTGGGAACCGTCCTTTGTGCCCTGTTTCTCCCCGAGCCCCTCCCCTGTCCCCCGCCCCCCGCAGCCTGGCATGTGCAGGGTGCCGGCCGGGAGGTGGTGAGGGGGCACGCACTGTCCTGAGCCACAGTCTTGGTTGGCTCAGACCGAGTGCGGCGACTCCCCTGACCCCGCGGCCGCGCCGGCTCTCAGACGTGCGGCTCCCGGCCGGGCCCTCGGGCGCCGGCGTCTCGGCGACCTCGTGGCCATGGGGCTGGCGCTCAGCGGCTCGTTCTCTCCGATGACGGTCATCACGGGGCCGCCCATCTCCGGCTCACCTCCGCCGACCGGGATGAGGTTTAAATGCCGGAGAGGGGCTGTGGACGTGATGCAAACCCCGATTGCGCGCTCGGCGCAGTTTCATTACCTCGCTTCCTGCTCCAATGTAATGGCCGCCTTCCCGTTGCCCAAGGCAGCAATTTCCACCGAGACACACACTCCTCCGGCCTGTGGTAATCACGGCCTCTCCGACCCCTTCTCACGGAGCCGCCCGCCTCGCAGCCGGGAGCGGGCCCAGGCTCCGCCTGCTCCACAGCCTGTGCGGCCTCTCCGGGAGGCCAAGTCCGAGGGGTCTTTTTATAGATACTAACTCTAATTTGTTACCAAACATTTATTTTTTAAAATATATTGGTTTTTTTTTCAGAGAGGAAGGGAGAGGGATACAGAGCTAGAAACATCGATGAGAGAGAAATGGCGATCAGCTGCCTTCTGCACACCTCCTAGTGGGGATGTGCCCGCACCCAAGGTACATGCCCTTGACCGGAATCGAACCTGGGACCCTTGGGTTCGCAGGCCAACGCTCTATCCACTGAGCCAAACCAGTCAGGGCTTTTTATATATATACTTTTTATTGATCTCAGGGAGGAAGGGAAAGAGAGAGAAGAAACATCCATGATGAGAAAGAATCCTGGATCGGCTGCCTCCTGCACGCCCCACACTGGGGATGGAGCCCACAACCCATTTTGCTGCTGTTAATGAATCGTAGTGTAAATATCTGTGTTTTCCGATGGTCTTAGGCTCATAACAGTAGCAAAATTACAGTTATGAAATAGCAACGAAAATAATTTTATGGTTGGGGGTCAGCACAACATGAGGAACTGTATTAAAGGGTTGAGAACCGCTGGTCTAGGTTCAAGGACCAAAATTCCCACCCACTGCAGGACCATCTGTGGTGCGTCTCCTAATCAAAGTGAGAGAGCCCAGCGGGTGCAGGCAGGCTCGGCAGGAGGAGGGGGAACACGTGACGGCTGCTTGTTAACTGCCCAGCCCCGGGCCGGGCCCGGCAGGTCTGGCTCAGAGGTTGAGCGTCGGCCTATGAACCAGGTCACGGTTCTGTTCCCAGTTGGGCACCTGCTGGTTGCAGACCTGATCCCCAGTGCGGGGTGTGCAGAAGGCAGCAGGTCAATGATTGTCTCTCATTGGGATGTTTGTTTCTCCCTCTCCCTTCCTTTCTGAAGTCATTAAAAAAAGTTTTTTAAGGGGTTGGGGTTGGGCAGACATTAGTGTTCAAGTCACACAGTTTCTGAAACTATCCTGGGCGTTTCCCCAGGGCCCTCGGCATCGGCCACTGTCCCGGGCCCTGGCCACCCGGACGCTGCCGAGGCGGCACCATGGCCGGCGCGGGCAGGACTGGCGCGCTGTGGTGGGGAGAGCCAGGGAGAACCGCATCAATGCACGGGCTTCTGGGAACGGGGCTGCGGGTGATGCTGGGACAGAACGGTCCTCTCCCACCTGCAGTGGGGGGCCTGGATCTGGACGTGGAGCCCTCAGGCCAGAGGGGCTGAGCCTGGTGACGGGCCTGTCTCCCGGAGGCTGTAATCTCACGCCCTGGTCTTTCCCGCCACCTGCTCAGACTTCAACCAAACAGCCGCCGCACCTGACCAGCATCCCTGTCCCCCTCAGCTCCTGAGCCGGTTCTCACCGGCCCCTGGCGCTGCTCCCGCTCCTCCTCCTGCCCAGCCTCCGGGGCTCGGAGATCACTCCCCTCCGAAGCGGCACAGGCTCCTGCCGGGCCCAGCCTCCGGCCGCCCGGCCCAGGGGCCACGGCTTTGGGTCCTTCTCTGTCTCCGTCCTCCAACCCCTGGGCTTGATCTGGTTTCGGAGCACCTCCCACAGTGGCTGGGACCTCATCTCAGGAAACCCATCTTCCAGATGTTTCCATCCCCCTGACACCCTGTGTGCTCATGGTCTATGCGTCACCTACCCCTGGAAGCCGGCCACCTCCTGCCACTCTCAGAGCTGGCAGCTTTCCTGGGACCGTGACTGAGACGGCCCCCAGACCCCCTGTCCACCCCCCGCCCCAGACAGTACGCTCAGCCCCGTGGCCCCCCCAGCCCCGTGGCCCCCCAGCCCCGTGGCCCCCCCAGCCCCGTGGCCCCCCCAGCCCCGTGGCCCCCCCAGCCCCGTGGCCCCCCCAGCCCCGGGCCCCCCCAGCCCCGTGGCCCCCCCAGCCCCGTGGGCCCCCCAGCCCCGTGGGCCCCCCAGCCCCGTGGGCGTGTCCTGCTGGGCAGGCTGAGCCCCTGGTGCTCCTCTTGCCTCCCTGCGTGGCTGAGGATGGGCTCCTCCTGTAAGGCCGACTCCGTTTCCCGGGGGAGGAGCCCAGAGGAGCGGAGAGCCCGGGCGTGAGGAGGGCGGACTTCCTGTGGAGAGCACTGACACGTCACGTCATGGGGAGGAGCTGGGAGAGGGTGGAGGAGCCTCTCCAGAGAGGAAATGGGGCAACAGCCGCAGGGACTGGGCAATCGCCCGCCCGGCAGGAAGTGGAAGGGAGCCCAGGGTGTGGGGAGGGCCGGCGGACGGACGGATGGAGCGCGGGGGGGACGGGGCGCGGGGGGGACGGGGCGCGGGGGGGACGGGGCGCGGGGGGGGGACGGGGCGCGGGGGGGGGACGGGGCGCGGGGGGGGGACGGGGCGCGGGGGGGGGACGGGGCGCGGGGGGGACGGGGCGCGGGGGGGGACGGGGCGCGGGGGGGACGGGGCGCGGGGGGGACGGGGCGTGGGGGAGGTGTGGCTGCCGGGCCGGAGCTCCCGGGCCGGGCGTGGGAGAAGCCGAGGCCCCTTCCTCCAGCTCTGCACTCAGTGCCAGCGGTGAGCGTGCACCGCGGCACGTGCGACGCCCGTTAGACGTTCAGGGTTAAGATGTCAGAGCTCAGCTCTATGTCAGAGCCGCTATGATGTGAGAAATAAGGAGCCAAAGGTGAGAAATGGATTTCCAGGCGCTCGTGCACTTTCTAACCCGTAGAGCAAGGTCTACCGTAGACCTAAGCCATCCGGGTCTCTGTGAGCCACCTCATCGTCCTCGTTAAATGTTCCGACGTGGAGTGATGTCTAATCATAGGCACACAGAGAGACACACATGTCTGTTAACGCATACGTGTGTGTGTGAGTGTGTGTGTGTGTGTGTGTGTGTGTGTGCGCGCGCGTGTGTGTGAAGCGCACAGCCTGCGGGGAAGACAGTGAGTGAGGAAGGCCATGAGGTTACAGTCTGGGGAATGTTGGCGGCCGTGGCATCCTGCTCTCCGCTCACAGGTTCCGGGTACCGTAGCGACTGGGAAAAGAACCCTGGTGCTGACCCCAGCCAAGCACAGTGGACAGGCTCCTGGTGCTTTAAGAGGCTTCTACAGCTCTTCTCTGAATAGAGAGTGACAAAGGGCTGGGAGCGTCCCTGATCCCAGCTTATCGCCTGTCTTGCACGGCCACAGGGCTTGGCTCTGGCCTCTCTAACCAGCTCGGCAGTTAGTTCCACACCTGGGTAAACGGATTGGGTAGACGTGAGGAGGGTAAGCGTAACCCAGTGCCCCCTCTGCACTGTCCTGCCATTGAAGAAGGCGCTCGGGTGGCTGGGAGCCGGGGAGCACTCCCCATGACCCTGCTCCTTGCCTCCTGTGGACGCTGAAACCCTTGTTGTCACCAAAGAAAAAGATCCAAGTCTCAAGAATATGGATACAAAAACCCTCAAAAATACTAGCAAACCAAAGCTAGCAACATATATATGAGCTATGTGTGTGTGTATGTGTATATATGTGTGTGTGTGTGTGTGTGTATATATATATATATATATATATATTTGGTGTACATAGTGGATAAAGGAATGCAAGGTTGGTTTAACATCTGAAAATTAACATTATACAAATCAGTGATGAAATAAAGGACACCAACATATATTATCTAAATGTAGAAAAATCATTTGACAAAAATACACTCCCTTGTAATTAAAGTAACACACACACACACACACAAAAGAGTAACCTAATAATTAATGGTTCATTAGTTTGCTGGGGCTGTGGTAACAAAATATTGTGGGCTGGGTGGCTTAAATAATAAAAATTTATTTTCTCAGAGTTTTTGAGGCTAGAAGTCTAAGATGGAATTGCCCTCACATACGAATCCTAACGAGGCCTCTCTTTTAGCTGGCAGACGGCCTCCCTCTGACTGTGAACTCATGTGACCTTTCCTCTGGTGGGGCGGGGGGGCGGGGAGAGTTTGTGTGTGTGTGTTCTGGTGTCTCTTCCTTTTATAAAACAGTCCTATCAGAGTAGGGCCCCACCTTATAATTCCAGTTAACCTTAATTATCTTCTTAAAGGCACATCTACAAATGCAACCACTCTGAGGGTTTGGGCTTCGACTTATGAATTGGGGATTCATAAGTTTACAGCAGACGGGCCTTCCTGAACCTGGTAAAAGGCATCCGTAGTAAGCTCACACTAGCACCTTACGTCCTAGGGAAAGATTGAGGCTCTCAGGAACGGGCAGCGGTCCCAACGGCAATTCTGTTCAGCCTCATGCTAGAGTGTCTAGTTAGACTGCAGGGGTCCTCAAACTTTTTAAAGTGGGGGCCAGATCACGGTCCCTCAGAGAGCTGGAGGGCCGGACTATATGAACTACTAATTCCTACTGTAACACCTCGGCTGCGCTCACTGCCCAAAAAACCTGACGGGCCAGATCAGACTCCTCTGTGGGCCGCATGTGGCCTGCGGGCTGTAGTTTGAAGACCCCTGAGTTAGAGCATTCAGGTGAGAAAAGGGCAGAAAAGGTATTCAGACAGGAAAGGAAGAAGTAAAACTGTGTTTGCAGAAGGCATGATCTTGTACACAGACAGTCCTAAAGAATTCACAACACACATTAAAATTATTAAATGTCTTCAGCAAATTTTTAGGAAACTAGATAATTGTGCAAAAGTAAGTCGTAAATCTCTACACTGACAATGAACAATCAAAAAAATGAAATTAAGGAAACAGTTTTATTCCTCCAACTTTATTCTTCTTTCTCAAGATTGCGACAGCTATTTGGGGTCCTTTTTTTAAATTTTTATTCCATACTAGATGCCCAGTGCATGAAATTCATGCACAGGCAGGGACTCTAGGCCTGGAATCGGGGCCTTCCAGCTGCCAGCCTGGGCCTTCCTTCACTGTGCACCACCCCTGGTGGTCAGCGAATGTCATAGATTGAACTCCTAGTCTCCGAGTCAAACTCCCACGGGGACACTTTGCATATTAGCCTTTTATATATAGAGATGAATTTTTGTGATGTTTGTTCCAGATCTGTGGATTAAGCCACTGGTATTTTAATAGGGATTGCATTGAATCTATAGATTGCTTTGGGTAGTATGGACATTTTAATACTGTTAATTCTACCAGTCCATGAACACGGTATGTTCTTCCACTTGTTTATACCATCCTCTATCTCTTTTTTTCAACGTCCTGTGGTTTACCAAGTACAAGTCTTTTATCTCCTTGGTTAAGTTTATTCCTAAGTGGGATTTTTTTTAGTTTCTCTTTCTGAGAACTCATTGTTGGTATATAAAAATGCCTTTGATTTCTGGGTGTAAATTTTGTATCCTGCTACATTTACACTGCACATTTTTAAAAGTTTGTGTTATGCTTTAAATGTCACAAGATGGCCGAAACCGGTTTGGCTCAGTGGATAGAGCGTCAGTCTGCGGACTGAAAGGTCCCGGGTTCGATTCCAGTCAAGGGTATGTGCACTGGCTGCGGGCACATTCCTGGTGGGGGGTGTGCAGGAGGCAGCCGGTCGATGTCTCTCTCTCTCACAGATGTTTCTAGCTCTCTGTCCCCCTCCCTTCCTCTCTGTAAAAAATCAATAAAATATATTTTAAAAAAATAAATACATAAAAATAAATGTCACAAGTTGTTTGCACATGTTTGAAATTTTTATTTCATAACAAACTGCTTGGAAGTTGAGGAAGTAGTAGCACAGTTATTTCATAGAATAAAAAAGACACACATGAGTCCTGGCTAGTGTCCGAACATGGAAAGGTTTTGGGTTCGAGTGATGGTCAGGGCACAATCAATCACTGCAGGTTCCATCCTGGGACAGCAGGCACCTCTGTCTCTCTCTTCCCCTCCCTCTGTCTGGAAATAAATGACTATGTCCTCAGGAATTTAAAAACAAGGACATAAGGGCAGTGTTTTACTTGGGACCTGACCCTGTGCCTGAAATGTACTAGAAGAGTAAAAGCTGGATGGACGGATGGGTAGGTGGATGGATGGACGGACGGGTGGATGGGTGGGTGGGTGGATAGTGAGTGGATGGATGGGTGGATGGATGAGTAGGTGGATGGATGGACGGACGAGTGGATGGGTGGGTGGTTGGGTGGGTGGGTGGGTGGATGGATGGGTGAATGGATGGTGAGTGGATGGATGGGTGGATGGATGAGTAGGTGGATGGATGGACGGACGAGTGGATGGGTGGGTGGTTGGGTGGGTGGGTGGGTGGGTGGATGGATGGATGGGTAGGTGGATGGATGGATGGGTAGGTGGATGGATGGAAGGACGGGTGGATGGGTGGGTGGGTGGGTGGGTGGGTGGGTGAGTGGATGGATGGGTGGATGGATGGGTAGGTGGATGGATGGACGGACAAGTGGATGGGTGGGTGGTTGGGTGGATGGGTGGGTGGGTGGATGGATGGTGAGTGGATGGATGGGTGGATGGATGGGTAGGTGGATGGATGGACGGACGGGTGGATGGGTGGGTGGGTGGGTGGGTGGGTGGATGGATGGTGAGTGGATGGATGGGTGGATGGATGGGTAGGTGGATGGATGGACGGACGGGTGGATGGGTGGGTGGGTGGGTGGGTGGATGGATGGTGAGTGGATGGATGGTGAGTGGATGGATGGGTGGGTGGATGAGTAGGTGGATGGATGGACGGACGAGTGGATGAGCGAGCAGGCCAGTGAGGAAAGTTCAGTTGGCCAGTTCCCGGAGCTGGGAAGGACAGCTCACTGGCCGGGCGGGCGCTGCAGTTAACCCCACGGAGTCGCGCCAGAGCGGAAGCCAGTGCCCGCCGCCCCTGCCGGCCCATCCATCCCGCGGTGTCGTGTCCGCTGTCTGCCAGGAGTACACTCCCCGCATGGCGTTCCTGTGCTTCGAGGAGCGGTAAATAATTCAGGCAGCAAGTGCTGCGCATCCATCTCCCTGTCAGCGTCAGCAAGGGCAGCTGAGCCCGCAGAGCCGGCGGCCGCGAGCCAGGCTTTCCCGGGCTGGAAGGCGGTGTCCCGAGTGGAGCTCCCATAAACCACCTGGGAGAGAACTTCCCGGAGCCTCCCGCGCAGCCCACGGCACTGGTGTCCTGTTCAGGGCTCCGTGGCACCCTGGGCTTCCCCGGAGCTGACGCAGCCTCTCCCGTCCTCTCCAAAGCCGTGTGACCGGACAGAAGTCATCCCAAAGGGCCGGCTGCTGGTCCCTGGGCTCAGGGTTGTGCGGCCGTGCTGTCAGCCAGAGACCATTTCCTCTGGCCCCAAACACCTGCTTACAACCGCAGAGACGTGTCTGATTGTCAGAAGGCTGTTTACGTGACATCAAGTAGGGACGTGCTTGTGACTTGTCAGACTCCCGGGCAGCTGCCCAGCCCTGAGGGGAGGGGTGTCGGCCTGGGGCACAGACCTCCTTCCATCCTGCCTCCAGCACTTGGGGCGCACCCTCCCTCGGAGCCCGCTGGCCGTCTGCAGGAGGAGGGCAGCGTCGGGTGTAGCACACGCCAGCCGGCCAGTGGCTGTTTCACCTCCCAAATTGGTCACTTTCCATGTTCAGACTCACCTTCATGAGTGTCAATGAGGAGGGTAGCAGACAGCTAGGGAGGTCAGCACGGATGACCTGGAGGGCCCCGAGCCATGGGGCTAAGCCGGACAGGAAGGCCAGCACCTGATGATGTCACTTATGTGTGCAGTTCACAATTCTGGAGTTGAAAATAATCACTAAAACTAAAAATTTTCTAAAAGGGTTTTACAGTGAACTGGAGATTACTGAACTGGAGAAAAATTCAGTAATCTTTCAGACAGAGCAATGAAAGTACTCCATTTGAATAACAAAGACAAGATTAAGCAGAAATGAACAAAGCCACCAAGACCTGTGTATAACATTGAGGGTATCAGCATACACGTAATGAGAGTCCCAGATGAATAAGAGAGAGTGAAAGGGGAATAATTGTATTTGAAAAAAACAGTAGCTAAACACTTTCTAATTGATTAAAAAGATATTAATCTGTAGATCCCAAAACTCAAGTAATCCCAATTTGGACAACCACTAATAGTTGCACAACCAGACACACCTTAGTTAATTTCTTAAAAGATGAAAATGAGATAAAACCTTGAAAACATCAAGATAAAAACGGTTTATCCTGCAGAAGAAAGAACAACTCAATTACTGCTCTCTTCTCATAGAAATAAGGCCGGCGAAAAGCCATGGGAAGCCGTGTTTAAGGAGCTAAGAGAAAAAGTGTCAATCAAGAATTGTGCATCCAGTAAAACTATCTATCAAAGATGCAAGAGAAATAAGAGCATGCCCAGCTCCACAGAGGCTGGGGAACCTGTTGGCAGCAGGTCTGGAAGGAGTCTTTCCAAATAAAAGCAAGGAGAGAGACCAGAAGGAAATGCAAGCCCACAGGATGAGATGTGGGTAAATACCAAACACTCTACAGATATATTTTTCTTACTACTTTCCTTTACATTTCTGAAAGGCAGAAGAGAGTGTAAAGCAATGCATTAGAATACTATGTCCTTAACCTACATAGAAATAAGCCACATGACACCAATAAATCTAAGGAGCAATGAAGAAAAGGAGGTGCGCCTGAGCAAAGTTTCTATCCGAAGCAGGTTGTGATAATTAAACATTATGATCCCGTTCATAATCATTAAGAAAATAAGACTTCAAAATGCATTTTAAAAATCAGAGAAATTAAAATCCATTTCTTAAAAGAAAAACAAAAACATACATAAGACAAGAGGAAAGCAAATGTTAAAAACTGGGACCTATCCATCCAGATCCATTCGATATAAATCGGTGAAACACACCAAACAAAAAGTGCAGACTGGCAAACTGGTTTAAAAAAAAAAGAGAGAGACTCAACCGGATGCTTTCTGCAGAAAATACATCTTAGATTCAACTACACAAACAGGTTGAAATCAAAAGGATGAGAAGAGACACCCAGGTAGACAATACCCATGAGATGCAATGTCCATCTCACAGCACATAAAACGGACTGTAAGAAAAAGGTATTCTTAGAGACAAGCAGGGACACTGCAGAGTGACAACAATCATCAGTATATCAAGAAGATGAAGCAATGAGAAATATATATGTGTATTTAATAACACCAAAAATATGCAAAGCAAAAGGTGACAGAATAGAAGGAGAAATACACAATCCATCGCTCAGACCTTTTGATAATTCTCTCTCAATAGCCGATAGAAGAGCTGGTCAGGAAAGAGGAGGAACGTAGAGGTTGAACACATTCCCCGCCAGCTGGCCCTGTGACTCCGAGGACCACTCCTCCCACACGTGCTCCAGCTCTGCCAGACCCTGGGCCTCAGAACAGCGACGCCAAAGACTGACGTCATATGAACACGTTCTCTGACCACGACGAAATTACATAAAAAAGCCACAACAAGAACAAATCTCGGGAAAAACCCCGATATTTGGAAATTAAGCAACACACTCCTTAAAAAAAAACAATTATTGATGTCAGAGAGGCAGGGAGAGAGAAACATCCACTATGAGAGAGAATCATGGATCGGCTGCCTCCTACACGCCCCCCACTGGGGATGGAGCTACAACCCAGGCATGGGCCCTGACTGGGAATCGAACCCTGACCTCCTGGGTCATAGGTCGATGCTCAACCCAACCACTGAGCCACCCAGCCGGGCTCAGCAACACACTTGTAAATAACCAGTGGGTCAACGGAAACTTAGAAGGGATTAAAAACATTTGACATCGAATGAGATGAAGACATTGACGTCGCTGTGGATGGGCCGCCGTTCAGACAGAGTCCAGGGGACGGGCGTGGTCACTGTCGGTGCCAGGAGGGGTGGGTGTTTCAGATCGATCCCGGGAGCCTCCCGCTGACACGCTGGGAGGGGGAAGCAGGGAAGCCGCACGCCAGCCTGAGCTCGGCCAGCGCTGACACTTCTTGGCGTTGTGCTTCTGGACGGAGCCTGGGGCGGCTGGCGTGCTTTCTCTCTAAAGGGCCAGGAGCACAACCCTGGGGGTCGGCGTTTTAGCCGGAGGCCCTGTGCAGCAGCTCCTCGCCCGGGTGACAGGTGACAGCAGCCCGGACACGACTGAAAGGTGCAGAGCCCCCCTCGGCTCAGGGCGTACACACGGAGTGGCCAGGTTATGGTGATCTCCGAACCCACAGTCACCTGGCCCCTCGTGTGCGTCTCCTGAGCCCCGTGCTTATTCTCTGTCAAAGATGCTATAAATCGTGCCCCTGATCCGTTCTCCCCTTTGCTCAGTGCAAACAGGTGGGTGGTGTCCAGCGAAAGTCTGAAATACGTGTGGTGTCCACGTGAGATGCAAGCACACGGAGTGGCCGGGTTACTGTGCACTCAGAGATCACCATCTGGCCCTCAGTGTCCGTCTGGGGGACGGAGCGGCCGCCCAGCCTGCAGGCTCGGTGGGTGGGGGTGTCGGGCGGGGTCCGGCGGAGGGAGAGGCACAGGAGCCGCAGCAGAGGAAGGGCTGGGTGTGCTCAGTGCTGTCCCTCCAGCCCCGAACCCGGAGATGACGGGGTTGAGGTGAGGGCTGCTCCTCACCTCCCGGTGACAAAGGAGAAGCAGCGGGCTCACCAGAAGCAGCGGTTCCTAGAAATGAGCCCTCGGTGTCGGTGCGGGCGGGCGGGCGGGCGGGCGGGCGGGAGGTCTGAGAGCTGGCATCGCGGGCACGGGCTCCCATCACCTCGCTCTGCACCACAGCTCCGTCCGCACTGGGGCCAGCCCAGCGGCCCTGAGAGAAGCGGGGAGCGCCCGCCCCGGGTCCGGGAGGAAGGGGGGGGGAGGGAGCTGGCCGCTCCCACCTCGGGTTTCTCCCGGACGCAGGCTGGCTCCCGGTGGCACCTCTCGTGCCTGCTCTCCCGCCGCCGTGTTCCTAGAACTTCCCTCTCGGTGTCTGTGTGGGGAGATGTGGGGAGACCGGGAACCACAGCGGGGTTCTCAGCAGCTCCCTGTCTTCCCACAGGAGCCGAGCTGCCCCTCCACAGGGCCCGGGTCCCTGCCCCGCGGAGGTCCTCACGACGGCCCACCTCGGGGCGGGAGGAGCCAGGAGACATGGGAGCGGGTGTCCCAGACCAGAGTGGGCCAGCGAGGGGCTCAGTCGTGAGCGTCGACCTGTGAACCAGGGGGTCAGGGTTCCATTCCCGTCAGGGCACAGGCCCGGGTTGCAGGAGGCAGCCGGTCAATGATTCTCATCATGGATATTTTCTCCCTCTCCCTCTCCCTCTCCCTCTCCCTCTCCCTCTCCCTCTCCCTCTCCCTCTCCCTCTCCCTCTCTTTCTCTCCCTCTCTTTCTCTCCCTCTCTTCCTCTCCCTCTCTCCCTCTCCCTCTCTCCCTCTTTCCCTCCCTCTCCCTCCCCCTCCCCCTCCCCCTCCTCCTCTCCCTCTCCCTCTCCCTCTCCCCTCCTCCTCTCCTCTCCCTCTCCCCTCCTCCTCTCCCTCTCCCTCTCCCTTCCTCTGGGACATCGATGGGAACATGTTTTAAAAGTGCACACATGTAAGATGGCGGCTGGAGCGGGCCATCCTCATCCTTCGGCTTTGGCCTTGGTTTCTGTTTCAGGAACGGACACACCTTGCTAGCAGGCGGCCCTGCGCGGCGGCGTGGGGGTGGGGATGGGAGCGAACTCTATCTCTGGGGCCCGGAGAGCTAGGACCCCCGTGCTGCCCCCGCCCCGGCCCACATTGATGAGCCCATGGTAAGGTCTTCTTGGCGGCTGTCCTGGGCAATATTTGTTCCGGGAACTGAGCATAAAATCAGAACCGCCCTGCTCCTCCCAGGCCTCGCCCCCCGGGGGGGAAAAACGCCCACAAACCCGCCCCCTCCGGGGGGGACCGAGCGCCAGGCTGGGACCTGCGGGAGGAGCACCGGGCGGGCGCCCAGCGGGGAAGCGGCCCTGGCTGCCGCTCCAGCGGGAAGTGCCATGTGCGGGGCCGCCTGCAGCTCCCAGGACCGTGGTTTGAGGGTCAGAGACTGAAAACAGAAGGAAGAGCCGCAGTGTGTCCGGAGTGAGGGAGTGGGAGGGCCAGGGGAAGGCTCAGACACCTCTTTCCATCCCTGACGGCCGCCTCAGACCCCCGGTGGCTGCGCAGGCCCGTCCCCTGCTGGGCCGGGGTCTTGGGTTCAAGGCCTCGGAGGGTCTGTCTGTGAGAGGGCGGTGTGGGCTGAGAGACCCGCACAGCCCTCCCCTGGGAACCAGGAAGGGAGACCCCTCCCAGGGTCTCACCCCTTAACACAGACGCCAGGCCACCTCGTCCGCCTGCAGGGGCCCACCTGCAGCCCCACTCGCAGCAGGACCTGCACGTTCTGTTCGCTCAGTCACCGGACCACAGGCCTCCTCCCGGGTCACAGGGCCACGGGCCTCCTCCCCGGTCACAGGGCCACGGGCCTCCTCCCCGGTCACAGGGCCACGGGCCTCCTCCCCGGTCACAGGGCCACGGGCCTCCTCCCCGGTCACAGGGCCACGGGCCTCCTCCCCGGTCACAGGGCCACGGGCCTCCTCCCCGGTCACAGGGCCACGGGCCTCCTCCCCGGTCACAGGGCCACGGGCCTCCTCCCCGGTCACAGGGCCACGGGCCTCCTCCTGTCACAGGGCCACGGGCCTCCTCCCCGGTCACAGGGCCACGGGCCTCCTCCCCGGTCACAGGGCCACGGGCCTCCTCCCCGGTCACAGGGCCACGGGCCTCCTCCTGTCACAGGGCCACGGGCCTCCTCCCGTCACAGGGCCACGGGCCTCCTCCTGTCACAGGGCCACGGGCCTCCTCCCCGGTCACAGGGCCACGGGCCTCCTCCCCGGTCACAGGGCCACGGGCCTCCTCCCCGGTCACAGGGCCACGGGCCTCCTCCTGTCACAGGGCCACG